>NC_081414.1:463937663-464537663 GCF_030272615.1 Cryptomeria japonica
GATCAGCTTAGCATTCTCCAACTCTATGGCATTCAATAACTTTTCATTAGATAGGGCGCTTAACAATACTCCTTTTTCTCTCACATCATTTTCAGCTCTCTTATGTTCATCAGTAGGTGTTGGTGTTCCAGAATTAGGATCATGAGGTATATACCCTTTCTCTACTATCTCCCAAACTTCAGCTCCAATAAATCTGAGACGAATCTTCATTCGCTCCTTCCATATTTTGTAATTTGTACCATCAAATTTGGGACTCTCCTTCCAGTAAGGATTGAATGTAGAACTTGATGTAGTTGCCATCAGATCTCCTCAAGCGGTTAAACTTC
Organism: Cryptomeria japonica; assembly: GCF_030272615.1. Taxonomy (NCBI): domain Eukaryota; kingdom Viridiplantae; phylum Streptophyta; class Pinopsida; order Cupressales; family Cupressaceae; genus Cryptomeria; species Cryptomeria japonica. Next base: position 463,937,990 of record NC_081414.1, read on the forward strand.
TACGAAGAGGACCTTGCTCTGATACCAATTGTTGGAATGCACTGATACCAATAGTAAACTGAGAGGGGGGGGTGAATCTGTTTACTAACAATAACAACAATCAATTCAATTACAAACTTTATACCAGAGCACAACACAATGAAAGATATATCATGAAAGCACAACTAACATAACACCAATATTTTGACATGGAAAACCCGGAAAGAGAAAAACCACGGTGGGAAACCCTACCCACAATCAAATGAATACTATGTAGTAGGATTGTGAATAATTACAATGGGGTCTACACATGCAGAAAGAACAACAACCCAAAACGCACTACTCGTCACAAAGGGAAGTCTCACTAACTTACATAAGCATTGAACTACAATACGAAAAGAAATGAACTGTGAAAGTAGAATCTACTAATGCCTGATACAATTCCAGTTAAGCATTGATGTCTCCTCTGCAATACAAAACCTTTCCAACCTTCACTGGAATGATATGACTTTATTCACACATAATCCTTTCTCTGATAATGCAGACTTAACCATCCATAACCATCGCATCCCCAAATTACATGAATAAGTCACCTATAAATACAGATCATCAACCTTATTGACAAGGTCAGCTAAACCCTAAACCCATAAAACCATAATTACAAAAATTATATCACACGATACCACCAAACCAATATTATGTTTACATTACATAGCATGGACCTAAATCAAGTAACCAAACAATTATATCCATCGGGGATTCTGCTAATACCAAAATCCAACACGCTTCACTTGCCGGTAGAAACCCTCAATGAAAGTTTAACCGGATCCAAATAGGACCACCAAAACAGCACGCCATCCAATGCAAAGTCACCAAATGATTGGGATATGATCAAGAGACACCTTCAACATGAAAGAAACCAATTACATAAGCCAAACCCAAAATCCACTAACCAAGTCACCAAAACAACATACCAGTAAAGCTAACCGGGAGCGCCAGAAGCTAGTAAAGCCAAAAGCTAGTCAGGAAAGCCAAGAACAAGACGTTAAAAGAAAATACCAAAAGCGATAACCAAATCATGAAACCACCAGAATATAGAAAGCATATAACCATCAGAATAAGAATCCAAAACTGATTCTAGAGATCTGATCATACCGGATCAGAATCACAGCCAAAACCAAGAAGATCACCAAGACTAACTAGGATAGATCCAACCGAGATAGTATCCAACCAGGATACAATGTTGACATCAATGACAACACTTAACCAAATCCAGTATATTGCCAACAATCTCCCCCTTTGGCATTGATGGCAACACTGAATGTGGAAAACATCCAAGTGCCAAGAAATGCCAACAATCTCCAAAACACCATCAAAAGATCTAGCAGTTTTCACATGAATACCTTCTGCCCCTTTGACATCAATGAAAAAGGAGGGATACTAAACCAAGAGTATTAAACCAAATAGCTGACTTCTCTCCCTGAGTAGTACCACCATCTTCATCAACTCAGATAAAAAAAGAATGTCTGATAAGCTCATCGGATTTATGCATCTCTATATCTCTCAATCTCTTCAGAAGGGTTGGTAACCCCGAACTAATCTCTAACATATTCAAAATTGTCTTTAGGCAATGGTTTCGTTAGAATATCTGTAGTATGTTCCTTAGTAGGCACATAAACCGGTCCGACTTCCTTTGCTTCAACCTTTTCCTTCAAAAAATTATACCTTATAGAAATGTGTTTTGATTTGGAATGAAATATCGAATTCTTTGACATATCAATAGCAGTAGTATTATCACAGAGAATAAAAATAGGTTCATCATAACTTACCCTTATATTCTTTAACATTTGTTTCATCCATAAAATCTGAGTACAATTGGTAGCAGCTGCAACATATTCTGCTTCAGCTATAGACAATGAAGTGCACGATTGTTTCTTACTAAGCGATTAAAAAAACTTCTTGCCAAGAAAGAATGCACCGCCAGTAGTGCTTTTTCGGTCATCCACATCTCCTACCCAATCAGAATCTGTATATGCACATAACGTGATTTCATCATTCTTTGGATACCATAACCCAAAGTCTGTTGTACCTACCAAATATCTGAATATCCTCTTGACAACAATATCATGAGTTTCTCTAGGATCTGCATGAAATCTAGAAGCAATACAAACAACATTCATTATATTAGGTCTTGTTTGAGTTAGGTACAACAAACCACCAATCATTGATTTGTATCTACTCGGATTCACTTTAGGTGATTAATCATCCTTTGACAATTTGCAACCAATTATCATAGGAGTATGGACATGTTTAGAATTCTCAAGTCCAAATTTCTTAACAACTCCTTCACATACTTAGTTTGACAAATGAAAATACCTTTATCAGTCTGAGTAATCTGCAAACCTAAGAAAATTTTTATCTCACCAATCATAGACATTTCAAATTCATTCTTCATATCATTAGCAAATTCCATGCATAGACCTTCTTCTCCTCCAAAAATGATATCATCCACAAAGACTTCAATAATCAATATGTTATCATGTTAAATTTTGTAATATAAGTTACTATCAACATTAACTTTACTGAAACCAAGCTTTGAAAGATACTTATGCAATCTAGCATACCATGCTCTAGGGGCATGTTTCAGTCCATATAAAGCTTTTTTCAATCTACATACCATGTGTTTGTCTTCTGATAAATAAAATCCATCAGGTTGTTCAATGTAAACTTCCTCTTCAAGATCTCCATTCAGAATTGCACATTTAACATCCATCTGATATACGTTTTAGTTCTTGTGTGCAACATAAGCAAGAAAAAGTCTTATCACTTCAATTCTAGCAACTGAGGCATAAGTTTCCCCATAATCAATTCCTTCTTCGTGTGAATAACCTTTGCAAACCAATCTAGCCTTGTTCCTTACAAATTGGCCTTCCTCATTCAATTTGTTCCTGAAAAACCCATTTAGTTCCAATAATGTTCTTGTCTTTAGGTCTAGGTACTAGTTCCCATGTCTAATTCTTTTCAATCTGATCTAATTCCTCTTCCATTAATTTTATCCAATTTTCATCCTTACTTGCTTGAATAAAAGATTCCAGTTCAATTTGATAAATTAAACATACCTCTTCAACAACTAACATTCTCCTAGTCATCACACCTTCCTTTTGTCTCCAATAATTTGATCTTCAGAATGATTTAGCTTTACATACTTGGGAGTCTTTGAATTTTCTTGATTTGCTGACTCATTATGTTGTTCCTCTATCACCATTGAATTTTTTGATGCTACTGGTGTCACTAGCTCACTGTTCTGAACCAATTCTTGCATTTCCAGTTCAGGTCTGATAAATTCATCTTCCGGTCCATAATCATATGCTCTGATCTGATTAGCGGCATGCTCATCCACCTTGAAATTTATTCTTTCCAATATCCTATTCAATATTTTGTTATAACATCTATATGCTTTTCTCTTAGTAGTATAACCCAAAAATATTCCTTCATCACTTCTAGGATCAAACTTTCCTAATGCATCATTTCTTCTAATGTAACATTTGCTTCCAAAAATTATGAAATATCTAATAGAAGGAGTATGACCAAACCATAGTTCATAAGGAGTCTTACTAGTAACACCTTATAGGTGTACTCTTTTGCAAGTGTATACAGCGGTATTTATAGCCTATCTCCAATAGATATTAGGTAATTTATCTTTTGTCATCATAGTCCTTGTTGCATACAAGATTATCTTGTTCCTTCTTTCCACTAATCTGTTCTGCTATGTAGTCCTAGGTGCAGAAAGTTGTCTCCTAATACCATTCCTTTCACAAAAGTTGTTGAACTCACCGGATGTAAACTCGCCGCCATGATCTGATCTTAAGCACTTTATCTTCAGTCATGTCTCGGTCTCAACCATAGCCTTAAAGATTTTGAATTTCTCAAAAGCTTCAAATTTCTCTTTCAAAAATGCCACCCACATCATTCTAGAATAGTCATCAATAAGTAACATAAAATATATATCACCTTGAAAGCTTTTAGTCCTTGCCGGTCCATACAAATTAGTATGAATAAGATCAACAATTTCATTAGATTTATCATGTACACTTCTGAAAGAAGTTCTAACTTGCTTACCCATTTGGCATTCTCTACATATCGGATTATGAGGTTTAACAATCTTGAGCAAATCTTTGATAGCTGGTATTGAAATGATCTTTACTATGCAACCAAAATTTACATGACACATCCTCTTATGCCATAACCAACTTTCAACAATCTAAGCAATCAAGCAAGCCTTCTGACTGGAGTTCAAATGAAAGATATTTCCATTGGTCTGAGTTTCGGAAGCAATCTCCAATCCAGATGTATTGATGATCTTACATTTTTCATCCTTGAATTGCAAATGAAATCCTCTATCCACCCTCTGACCTACACTTAAAAGATTATGCTTTAAGCCTTCAACATAATAAATATTATCAGTATTAGTCTTACCATCCAATGATATTGTTCCTTTTCCTTTGATCCTACATGCCTTGTTGTCTCCAAATCTGACCAATCCACCATCAAATTCTTGCAATGATAATAGCTTTCTTTTGTCACTAGTCATGTGATGCGAGAAATCACTGTCTATAACCCATTCATACTTTTCTTCAATTTTAGCATCCAAGGCCTTTTCCTCAATATGTGTTGCTTCAATGACAGATTCCGGAGAATCATCCTTGATAGCAATAAAGATCCAATCTTTTTTGGATGAAGCACCATTACCGGATCCACTCACAGGTTCATCATCACCATCATAAATACCAAAATCATCATCACTAGCATAATAATATGATTTATCCTTATTTCTTCTGAATTTGCTCTGATATTTAGGATTAAGCTTATAATTCCTCACAAATATTTCATGATTCCTCATAGCTCCTTCAAGACATCTAGATGAAAAATGACCAATCTTATTGCATGAAAAACATTTAAAAGGGACCTTTCCTTCATACTTACTTCCAACTGGTCCTTTAGGAATTCTTCTAGAAATCAGGGCTTCCAGCTCTTCAAGCTCTCTTTCTTCTTTCTCAATTTCTTCCATATCCTTAGCATACATATTTTTCCAATCTATCTTTTGTTTACCAGAAGCAGATGCTTTAAATGCAGTCTCAATTTTATCAGCACTCTGATCTCCAAGTTCTTCAACTTCAAAAGCAGTCAATTTCCCAAGTAGTGTATCTCTGGTCATAGGGGTACTTGACATTGTCCGGAGTTTATTGATAGCAGTAGCCTTCATCTTGTAAGCCAAAGGTAGAACTCTTAGAACATTTGACACTATTTCATCCTGACTAATTGATCCACCACAACATTTGATACCCATGACAATTTCATTGACTCTATTCATGAAAGAACTTATCTTCTCATCTTCTTCCATCTTTAAAGTTTCATACCTTACCCGGAAACCTTCAAGTTTTGAAATCTTCACAACCTGGTCACCTTCATAAAGAGTTTCAAGATTTGTCCAGATTAGCTTAGCATTCTCCAACTCTATGGCATTCAATAGATTTTTATCAGATAGGGCACTTAATAATGCTTATTTTTCTCTCACATCATTTTTAGCTCTCTTTTGTTCATCAACAGGTGTCAATGTTCTTGAATTAGGATCATGAAGTATATACCCTTTCACCACTATCTCCTAAACTTGAGCTCTAAGACATCTGAGATGAATCTTCATTCGCTCCTTCCATATTTTGTAATTTGTACCATCAAATCTGGGACTCTCCTTCCGGTAAGGATTGATTGTAGAACTTGATGCAGTTGCCATCAGATCTCCTCAAGCGGTTAATATTCTGCAAAGAGGACCTTTCTCTGATACCAATTGTTGGAATGCACTGATACCGGCAGTAAACTGTGAGGGGGGGGGGGTGAATCAATTTACTAACAATAACGATAATCAATTAAATTACAAACCTTATACCGAAGCACAACATAATGAAAGATATATCATGAAAGCACAACACACATAACATCAATATTTTGACGTGGAAAACTCATAAAGGCAAAACCAATTGTGGGAAATCCTACCCACAATCAGATGAATACTCTACAATAGTATTGTGAATAATTACAATGGGGTCTGCACATGCAGAAAGACCAACAAGCTAGAGTGCATTGCTCATCACAAAGGGAAGTCTCACTGACTTACATAAACATCGGACTACAATCCTGAGAGAAATGAACTATGAAAGTAGCATCTACTAATGCCTAATACATTTCTGGTTAAGCACTGATGTCTTCTCTGCAATACAAAACCTTTCCAACCTTCACTGGAATGATATGACTCTATTCACACATAATCCTTTCTCTGATAATGCATACTTAACCATCCATAACCATTGCATCCCCAAATTACATGAATAAGTCACATATAAATACAGATCATCAACCTTATTGACAAGGTTGGCTAAACCCTAAACCCATAAACCCATCATTACAAAAATTGCATCACACGATACCACCAGACCAATATTATGATTTACATTACATAGTAGGGACCTAAACCAAGTAACCAAACAATTATGTCCGTCAAGGATTTTGCTAAGACCAAAATCCAACACGCTTCACTTGTCGGTAGAAACCCTTAGTGAAAGTTTAACTGGATCCAAATAGGACCACCATAACAGCACACCATCCAATGCAAAGTCACCAAATGCTCAGGATATGATCAAGAAACACCTTCAATGTGAAAGAAACTGAGTCCATAAGCCGAACCCAAAATCCACTAACCAAGTCACCAAAACAGCATATCGGTAAAGCTAACTGGGAACGCCAGAAGCCGGTAAAGCCAAAAGCTAGCCCAGAAAGGCAAGAACAAGCCAGTAAAGGAAAATACCAAAAGTGATAACCAAATCATCAAACCATCAGAATATAGCAAGCATATAACCATCAGAATAAGCATCCAAAACTGATTCTAGAGATCTGATCATATCGGATCAAAATCACAGCCAAAACCAAGAAGATCACCAAGACTAATCAAGATAGATCCAACCGAGATACAATCTTGACATCAATGACAACACTTAACCAAATCCAACATATTCCCAACATTGTTTGGTTTTGAATGGTTTGAGGGTGAGCTAATAATAAATGGAAAAATGACCAAGGTACTAGTTAGGTGGGAAGTGGACTTATCAGAATTGGGATCATAATATTTGTTGATTAATCTTTTAGAATGTCAAGTTTCTTTAGAAACAAGCTAATGATTTATCCTCAAGAATGTTAAATTGTTTCGGGGGGGGTAGGGATAATAGAAAGAGGAGAAACAACTCCTTATAGTCCTCTCACAAGATTTGGTCATAACTAAGGATATATTAAATGACATGTTAGCTCTCAAAGTTTTATCTTGATAAATTTTAAAGCACAAGCCAAAATTTAAGCCTATAGAAGGTCAAGTTAAAGTGATTAAATGAACTTATGATAAGATAGTGGCTATAACTTGCTAATTTATGAAAGTGGTAATTCTCTTCTTATCCTTAAGGCTTTGCTAGGATAGGGGGCACACACTAAATTCATTCAAAAGATAACTAAAGAGAAATACTTAAACACAATTTAGGCCCTTATAAAGCATACCCAACATATTATTAAGTTCATGTCAATATTGTCTACAACATATCTTGATAAATTACACCCCTTCAGTACATAAGCATATTTTCTTTATGCTGATTGGAGAACTCTTTGACCACTTTGTCCTTTTGTCCATCTCACTAGCCCCGTCAACCTCTACCTTGTCGTTTTCTCGACCATATTGACTATTTGACTCTTGGACACTAGAACGTTGTGGAGATGTTTGTGCGCCTCACTCGCGTCCCATGAATTTGACAGCCTAAAGGTGGTCATTTGAGTGTTACAAATGCATTTAGAAGATGCCCGTGATGCCTCTGCAAGCAACCACTGGCATTCATCTTCATCCAACATGCATATCTTCTCCTTTGAAGCTCATTTTTCACTCTTTAATCATTGATTCAAACTCTCTAGTCATTCACTCCAGCTCTGGGGCTATGATTTTGATCTCAACACTATTTTCTTGCATCTATGATTGTCGAAAAGCTCTCTTTGTTGCATACTCATCTCTCTCACATTACCACCACCATCGTGCTTCAAGGAAGATCGATCGGTTCCTCGTTTTTCTTCATCCGGCAAGACTTCGCTTTGGGTGTGCAAGAGGATATTTCTTCTTCCTTTTTCCTTTATTATCTCCATAGCATATTATTGATTATCTTTGTTATATCATTTATCTATTGCTTTCAATTATCTTTTTATCTATCTTGGCTATCTATGGAGGTGGAAACACCAAAATGGGGGTCTAACTATGGCAAGCCTCTAAAACACAACCACAACATTTCATCCTTGCTCTCTTCGTGTGTAGGTTGCCAAGTTGATTCAAGGAACTAGCCGGAGGCTTCAAGTGTGTACTAGTTGTGAGGCTCATTTTCTCTTCTCTCTTGTTATTTCATGATTAGTCGTACTTCACTTTCTACTCTATTATTTTATGTAGTTTTATTATCCAGACACGTTTTTGTCAAGATATCCTTTATACAGACTTTGTGACTCTGTTTGTATGGGACACGAGCGCGTCATGCTGTCGTTCAAGACCTGCACATGCATCCATAGACAGAGTGTCATAGAGTTGCGTCAGAAGACCTTTGGGACACATTCAGTATCATCTAAGGGGTACCACACAATCACATACTTTGTACCGCATCTTGAGTGGAGAAGTTGAATACTGAGTCCCCGACTGGTGTTCATCAGCCTATCAGAGTGGTTCACTTTTTCCCCTCTACATTTTGGTGAACTCGATGTGAATCAAAAAATTTACATTTCTTCTTTACTTCTTTTGACTTGTCAACGTGAGGCTTGTCTATGAGCTTCATGACCTAAAAAAACTACAGGAGTGGTTGTGAGAAGAACTATTAGAAAGAGCATCCATCTGGATCGTTACTTTCACCATTGGCTTTATTTCACCACTTAGGAGGTTTGTGTAACATTTCGTGCAAAATTGACAACTAGGTAAAAAAATTAACCCTACCAAAAATAGCTCTTATTGAAAAACTAAATATGTTTTTTGTGTTGCAAGATTGCTCTTACATCCTAGATGCCCATGTATTAGACACCTAGGGTAATTTGAGAAGTGACCTTGTCACACCTTGGGTGTTTTGAGGAAAACTAAGATGGTCAAAATCTACCATCGATAACCATGATGAATCTTTGATAGGTCTTCATTTCGATTTACCTAAGTACTCTTCATATTGCCTATTTCTTATGCTTCTACCCACACGACTATCCAAGATGTCTTCTATCTCCTTATCTTAAGTAGGTGCTAGAACATTCCATTGTGCTTCCACCATTTCATCTTCAATACCTTCTTCATGATACTCTGCCAAATTTTAAATATCAAACACAAGTGAAATGTTAAGTCCACTTGACAAATCTACGTCTCATAAAAATTCCTTGAATCATGCTTCTTCAAGATTTTGCATGGCTCAAATTTCTTCATATTCAACTTATTATAAGTTCCTATGAGAAACCTCACTTTTCAGATGAACCATGACTTCATCTCCAATCGAAAATTCTTTATATCTCCTCTTTTGATCTACCTTGCCTTGTACTGAATATTTATTATATTAAAATGTTTTTTCACCTCTTCATGCAAATTCTTCAAGTGCTCTGCAGAGTCTCCATCTTCAGCACTACTCTTTTCTCCTTTGTCCATCTTCCTTAACTCAAACATTTCTACCCAACTACTTCTATATACAATCTAGAACGGTGATTTACCAATATCCTATTGATAGAATTGATGTATGCAAACTCTGCCTATGGTAAAATAAAATCCCATCAATTGGGCTTATTTCGTACTAAGCATCTCAATAGGTTACCAAACTCCTATTTAAAACTTTAGTTTGTTCATAAGTTTGTGGATGGTGTGCAAAACTAAACTTCAAATTTGACTTCAACTTCTTCCACAATATCCTCCAAAAATAACCAACAACTTGGAATATCGATCTGAAACTATTCTTTTTGGTAGACCATGTAGTCTCACCACCTCTCCGAAAAATAATTGTGCAACATGAACAACATCATTAGTCTTTTTACAAGGAATAAGTGTCATCTAAAATAATCTATCCACCACCACATTATGGAATCGTGTCCTCTCTGAGTCCTTGGTAAAGCAATAATAAAATCCATACTAATATCCTCCTATGCCTCTCTGGTATAGGCAATGGCTAATATAACCTTGTATTCTGCTTGATTCCCTTTTCCACCTGACACACTCTACAACTTTGCACAAACTTCTTAACATCTTGTTGCAGTTGTGGACAATAATAATGATCACTAACAAGAGAAATAGTCTTATCCCAACCAAAGTGTTTAACCAACCCTCTATTGTGGTTCTCCTCATTTATGTTCTCCCTAATGGAACTCTTTAGAATGCACAACAGGTTTCCTTTGAATAACATCCCATCTTGGATTATAAAATCCAACCACCTTGTCCTATCTAAAGTAATAGGCTCCATCCCATCTCTTCAAGCCTTTCCAAATTCAGAATACTTCGAATACAAACTCTTGAGTTCATGGAACCTTACAACTTTGATCATTATCTCTGTCAACAAACATTTCTTATTCAAGGAATTTGTGACTTTGTTAGACTTTTCACTCCTATGGTTCAAAACAAAAGTGCAACTTTGCAAAAACTCAACACATTTTAAATGCCTTTGATTCAACTTTTCTTGACTATTCAAATATTGTAAAGCTTTATGATCAACAAATAGAACAAGTTCTTTTGACAAAAGATAATGTCTCTATTTCTTCAATAACTAAATTATATCCAAAAACTCTTGATCATAAATATAGTAATTTATTTTCGCATCATTCAAATTTTCACTAAAATAAGCAATTGGTTTACCTTCCTAACTCAAAAACAATCCAATGGCATTGCCACTAGAATCACAATCTACCTGAAATATCTTATTAAAATTTGAAAGTATCAAAACAAGTTGATCTATAACTTTTCTTTTCAACAAATAAAAAATCCTTTATGCCCTTGTAGTCCATTTGAATTATTTCCCATCTCCTCTCATTGTTTCAATAAGTGGTGCAAAAATACTACGGAAACCTTTCATAAAATTTCTATAAAAACTTGTCAAACCATGAAAAGATCTCACTTTTGTAGCACTTTGTGGGGTAGGCCATTCAAGGATAGCATTTACTTTTCTAGGTCCATTCTAAGGCCATGTCGAGACAACAAATCCTAGCTATGTTGGCATTTGCATGAAGATTGCATTAATGATATGTTATATTGTCATTGATGTCAATTGAACAGGTAATGATATTGTTGATATTGTTGTTATTGTTGATATTGTCTTGTAACCGGTAGGAAGAGCTTTGTGAAGGTTATTGTAAACCGATATGTAAGTTTGTGAGTTGAATCGGTAATCAGAGTAAAAGGTTAAACCCTTTCTATGTTATGTAACCGGTAAACCCTACCAGTTGTTTTTGTTAAACCCTAACCGATTAAGATTGTTGAATTGGTTATGTTGGTTTATGATATGATGTTGAGCGGTAATGATGGTGACATGTAAGGTCATTGTATGAAGACAAGTTCAAAATATTTTGGCGCGTTTGTTTGTCTAGGGAATGAGCAAAGTGTATTGCATCTAATGCAAAGCGCGTGATGAGTTACTGAGCTCGATGAAGCGGTAATCAAGGAGTGGTTGAGGTTTTCTTGATTGATGTGTAGAGATTGCTATGAAATCCAATGGTCATGCTTGTACCGACTTGTTTATAATCTCGATGAGAGGATTAGATTTTTGTTGTGTTACCGACCTAATTGATTTGTATTTAAGGTCGATAAAGTTGTTTTGTTTAGTGTTGGCAAGAGTTGGCAAAAATCAGTTGAGTGTGTGATTGTCGAACTGGAGAATGAGTCTGCAGTTTGAGTAAAAGAAGATAGAAGCTTAAATGGATCTAATCAAGCAAATGTAGTGCTATTCAAATAGATCAAGAAACTCATGTTGTTTTCTAACAATTACACCAGAATTGAAATCCTCTAACCGGATAAGCTCTAACAAGCTTGGTTACTTATTAAATCCTCTAACAAGGTGGTCCATTAGATTGGATTTTCAAATCCTCTACTGAGGTTACTCCTTACAGAGTATTTGCTTCTAACAAGGCAATTGTAGTCAATCCCTTAACCGAGTGATTCCTAACAGGATCAGTTCTTAACAGGACTTTTGTAAAAGCTTTAACAAGCTTGGCTCCTAACAGGGCGAACTTCAAAAGAGTTCAGATATTATCTTGTGAGTCTCATCTCACCATGGTTTTTACCTATTTGGGTTTTCCACGTATAAATAGTTGTGTCATGTGGTGAATGTTTTTGTGGTTATGATCTTATTGTTGATTTGATTAACTATTTCTGATAAGGCATGATAACTGAAAGCATTGAGAGATGAAGTATTGGCATATGATAAAGCATTTGGACGTTTACAAGTTAAATGTTGTTTACTGTTAAGTTGCGGTAACAGTCAATCGGTATTCTTATGAGTATTGATATTGACAGTGGTATTTCATTTATAAGTTTACTTTGTATGTTTGAATTTGAGTTTGGGGAGTTTGTATCAATTTTTCTATTTACTGATTCACACCCCCCCCTCTCTCAGTAATCTACCGGATACTTATTCTTTCATCATACCATCAATTGGTATCAGAGCATCTCATGTCCTCTAAGGTCTAAGCCTAACAGCTTGAGGAAAAGATCTGCTAGATCATGATGAAGAAGGAAGGTCCAAAGTTCAACATATAAAACTATAGGATATGGAGCAACAGAATGAAGATTTACATCAAGAGTATGAGAAGTCAGTATTGGGATCATATAGATGCTAAGTATATTGCACCTACTGGAATTCTGACCGATGATCAAAAGAAAGAACAACAAGAAAATCATCAAGCATTGGAAGTTGTTGTCAGTTTCTTGTCCGATGCTGAATATGTAGATGTTCATAGTCTTGAAACTGCATATGAAGTATGGAAAAAACTTGAAGAGAATAATAGTGGTGATGAATATGTTAAGATTGATAAAGAAGAGAGTCTAAGAGGAAAGTTTGATGACATGAGGATGTCTGAAGGTGAGAATATCCAGCAGTATGGTCAAAGGATAAAAGAGATAGTCGATGAAATTAAGAGTGCAGAAGGGAAAGTGGAAGATGCCACAGTAATCAGTAAGGTACTGAGAACCCTGCTACCGGTCTATGCTATTCGAGTTGCAGCTATTCAGGAGCTTAAGTCCATTGACAAAACTAAGGTAACTCTTCACTCCATCATTGGCAAGCTTACTAATTTTGAATTAAACGGTTATGATGGTAGTGTATAGAAATCGGATTCTGCATTTAGAGCTTCTAATTCTAACCCATCTGTGAGAAAAAGTAGAGATACTAGTCATGGTTATGAATCTAGATCTAGCAGAGATGCTGATGATGAAGACAGTTTAGTGGAGCTTGAAGCATTGTTGGCAAAGCGGTTGCCTAGAGGCACTGGTAAATATAGAGGTGAATTACCTTTAAAATGTTTCACATGCAACAAGATTGGTCACATAACAGCTAATTGTCCTAATGGTGAAAATGAACACAAGAGAGATAAATTCAAGAAGTATAAGGGTAAAGGAAAAAGAGATTGTCTTATTGCTATTGATAATGGTATCAGTGATGAAGAATCTGATGATGATGCTAGTGAAGATATTGTGTTTGTATCTATTAAGGAAGAGATATCAGACCAGAAGGCATTAGTATCCAGGATGGATAACTCTGATGATTGGATCATTGATAGTGGTTGTTCACATCATATGACCGGTGATTGGAGAAAATTTCTTTCCTTGAAAGAATTTGATGGCGGTGTTGTTAGATTTGGCAATGACTCACCCTACATGGTTAAAGATAAAGGAGTTATTTCTCTTAATGGGAAGAGCAGTGCAGATGATGTCTACTAGGTTGAAGGACTAAAGCATAATCTTTTGAGTGTGACACAACTCAATGACAAAGGATACCCACTGGAGTTTAAAAATGGAATGTGCAAAATCTTTGACAACAAAGGTGAATTGATTGCAACCGGGAAACAAACTAAAGGTAACCTATTTCATCTTAATTCTAAAGTTAGAAACTATTTTATTGCTAAAATAGATGATAGATGGCTTTGGCGTAGGAGATTTTGTAATATAAACTTTGATAACATTGTTAAAGTGAGTAAGTCCAAGACAGTGAGAGGTTTGCCTCAGTTAGACAAACCGGCTAATGCTCTTTGCAAAGAATGTCAGTTAGGAAAGATGACTTCTTCAACTTTCAAAAGCAAATCCTTTTCAGCAGAGCACTTGTTAGATTTGATTCATACAGATCTTTGTGGACCAATAAGAACAAAAAGCATTTAAGGTGACAAATAGTTTATGATTATCACTGATGATTTCTCAAGGATGATATGGGTCACATTCTTGAAGGATAAGACTGAAGCTTTTGGTAAGTTCAAGGCATTCAAGGCCTTAGCTGAGAAAGAGAGCGATAAGAAGATAAAATGTCTGAGGATAGATAAAGGTGGCGAATTTACTTTTGAGGAATTCACTAGGTACTGTGAAGAAAATGGTATCAAACGACAGCTTTCTGCACCAAGGACACCACAGCTAAATGGTATCGTAGATGGAAACAATCGGTCAGTTGTTGAAGTTGCTAGTAAATTGTTGATACAAGGAGGTGTAGCAAAAACCTTTTGGAGAGAAGTTGTCAGCACAACTGTCTACACAATGAACTGGGTTCTGGTAAAGAGAGGTAAGGAAAAGACTCCTTATGAATATTGGTATGGAAGATAACCTGGTGTTAGCTATTTTAAGATATTTGGAAGCAAATGTTTTATTAAGAGAGGTGATTACGTTAGCAAATTTGAAGCTAAGAGTGATGAAGGCATATTTCTTGGCTATTCCACCAAGAGTAAGGCCTACAAATTTTTTAACAAACGGACACAAAGAATTGTTGAGAGTGCTGATGTTCGAGTGGATGAATTTCCTGAAGTCTTAGAAGGAACTAGTTTAGAGAAAAAGGATGAAGATCCTTGCATTTTATTTTTGGAACCAGAAACTGTGAAATCTGAAATCGACAAAGCAAATTATGATGCACCAGTCCAACCGGAATAGATAAGTTCAGAAGAAGATGATGACAACGAAGAAGTTGAACCTAAAGATAATGATCATGTTATTCCTAGATATGTGAGACTGAATCACAATCCTGAGCAGATTATTGGAGATAACAATGTTGGAGTACTAACCAAAAGAAGAAACAGAGAGAATTCTTGCATGATCTCTACCATTGAACCAAGAACTGCTAAGGAGGCATTTGGTGATGATCATTGGGTTAAAGCTATGGAGGAGGAATTGGATCAAATTGAGAAGAACAACACTTGGATCCTAGTACCTCGACCGGTAAATAAGAATGTTATAGGTACTAAATGGGTATACAGGAACAAGTTGAATGAAGATGGTGTTGTAGTTCGCAACAAGGCAAGATTAGTCTGCAAGGGTTATGCGCAAGAAGAAGGAGAAGATTATGGTGAAACTTTTGCACCAATAGCAAGACTAGAAGGTGTTAGAAATTTACTTGCATTTGCAGGCCATAAAAAGTTCAAGGTATATCAGATGGATGTTAAGTCTGCATTTTTTAATGGGATATTGGAAGAAGAGGTATACATAGACCAACCAGATGGTTATGCTTTGACTGATGAGAAAGACATGATATGCAGATTGCATAAGGCTTTATATGGATTAAAGCAGGCACCCAAAGCATGGTATGAAAGGCTTCATACACATCTAATGAAGATAGTCTTTCTGAGAACCAGTGATGATAGTAACATATATCTCAAGTCTAAAGGACATAAAATACTGGTCAATGAAGTATTTGTTGATGATATTATATTTGGAGGTAATGATGTCATGAGCAATAGTTTTGTAGATGAAATGAAAAATGAGTTTAAAATGTCTTTAGTAGAGGAAATAAAAAAATTCATAGGCTTACAGATACAACAAATGAAGAATGGTATTTTCATTACACGGTCTAAGTATGTGAAAGAGGTTTTGAAGACATTTGTCATAAGTGACTGTAAACCAGTTGGGACACCAATGGTTACAGGTTGTAAGTTGTCCAAGGAAGATTAATCTAAATCTGTTGATGAGAAGGAATATAGGTCAATGATTAGCAAATTGCACTATGTTGTTCACAGCAGACCGAACATAGCCCATGCGGTTGGCATAGTTGCTAGATTCCAGAAGAATCCTAAGGAGACACACCTGATAGCAACCAAGAGAATCTTTAGATACCTGAAAGGTACTGTTGACTATGGATTATGGTATCCATATGGAAGAAACTTTGATTTGAAGGCATACATAGATGCTAATTGGGTAGGAAATGTTGATGACCGGAAAAGCACAACCGGTGGAGCATTTTTTTCTTGGAGGAAGGCTTGTTTCATGGAGTAGTAAAAAGCAGAGTTGTACTTCACAATCTACTGCTAAAGCTGAGTATGTTGTAGCTTATATGAATCGCACACAGGCTATTTGGATGAGGCACATTTTGGAAGGTTTTAAGATGAAGATTTCAGAACCTATAAAGATTTTGTGTGATAACACAAGTGCCATAAATATTTCCAAGAATCTTGTTTTGCACGCACGAACCAAGCACATTGAATTGAAGTATCATTCCTTGAGGGAAAAAGTTCATAACAAAGATGTTATCTTAGAGCATGTTTCTACCAAGGAGTAGCTTGCAGATATTTTTACCAAACCTCTGCCTAAGACTACTTTTGAGTATCTTAGAAGTCAATTAGGGGTTGTCCCTCTTCATGAAGTTAGTTTAACATGATGTTGACTGCATCAGTCCCTGAATCACTTGCAAATTTTTATAGGGGTTGATGTAGAAGTGGATGTATTCTACAGGGGGAGCATCAAGTTGCAGTATGTTGTTGATGCATAGTGAGAATTTGACATTACATGTTTTACATTCAATTTGGCATTGTTGTCAAAGGGGGAGAAGAATTATGTGATTATGGGAAGGAAAACCGGTGACAGACTGAAGACAGAGAGAGCATGTGAATACTTGGTAATGTAAACCAGGATTCCTATTCACAATCACAGCAGCAAAGCAATGGTGTTGATATTTTTTATTGCCATCAATGCCAAAGGGGGAGATTGTTGGCATTTGCATGAAGATTGCATTAATGATATGTTATGTTGTCATTGATGTCAATTGAACAGGTAATGATATTGTTGATATTGTTGTTATTGTTGATATTGTCTTGTAACCAGTAGGAAGAGCTTTTTGAAGGTTATTGTAAATCGGTATGTAAGTTTGTGAGTTGAACCGGTAATTGGAGTAAAAGGTTAAACCCTTTCTATATTATGTAACTGGTAAACCCTACTAGTTGTTTTTGTTAAACCCTAACCGATTAAGGTTGTTGAATTGGTTATGTTGGTTTATGATCTGATGTTGAGCGGCAATGATGGTGACACGTAAGGTCATTGTGTTGGGTCTCAAATCAACAGATTGGATAGGTTCTAAGGAAATGCCAACTCCTATGATCAAACCCTCCAATTGACTTGGCCAACTTATAGAGCAAACATGTTAAGATGTTAACTCTCTCACTTCAAGCTCTGCAGGACCTAGGCGGGTATACCTATTCATCGGCTGTTTCTAATAACCAGTGCTTTTTATAGCAGATTTATTGTCTTAATCTGATATCTCCTAGTCTTCAGAATGGCATAGGTTCCTAGAATGGAGATATAGCAGATGAGTTCAAGATTGTTGTTGTAGAAGCTATTCGATCTATGTTCCTAATTACTTCTGTTGCTTTAAAATAACATATGATGAATATAGTGATAAGTGTAATCTGAAATTAACCAGTGCCTTCTTTGCTGTTTGGGCTACAGAGTCATTATACTTTCTTTAGGACTTATCATGCGAGCCTGTGAGACAGTTTTTTAATCCACCCCTTTATGGACCTGTCGGTTATTATTTCTTTTGAGATCAATTGAATGCTTATATCATACGTTGATTGAATGAATTTAACCCTACCTTTAAGGGACTAATCAATGAAGTACTGCGAGGAACAATTACAATTCGCAAGCAAAACTTTTGTTTCAACCTTATAACATGAAGCACAAATTTGATTTCAAGAATATGAATAACCTTATCACTTTAGATAATATCACAGACGATTGCCAGAACAAAGTGAAACAATCCACAACACATACGCAAAGAAAAAACAACAGTTCATAGCATGTATTCCATCGAAGTTTGTAAAACTTACAGGCTATCATACATCGCCATCTTCTTATTATCTATTTTTTTGTCCCCATATTACAAAAACCATTCTCATATATATATGAGAACGAAAGTTATTCATGAAAAGACATGTCTTTTCAAAATGCTAATCGTTAGTTTGAATGTTCTTAACAAATTTAAGCAAAAAGAGATTAAGAATTCCTAAATGATGAATATAATCATCATCTTTGAAGGTTTTGATTTTAGCACTCTGTTTCTTCAATTCTTCTCCTTGTGACAGGTATTCGAATATCATCTGGTTGACGGTAGGGGCCATGTCTTTGCTTCGATCCATTTTTGATAAAGCCCAATCCTTGACGCTAACAAGCTCATTCCGCAAATCCTCCAGAGATATTACATCTCCTTCTTTATAGACCGACGGCATTCCAATAGGTCTCCCATCATCCAATTCCTTAAGATCTCTTCTCAACGCATCTTCGAGTTTAACATGATTTTCCATGTACGCAGTCCCTTCAGCCTTCTCCTCTGGCGTCATCGTATCAACATTGTTTAGTACTCCGTGCAATCGTGCTTTTAATCTCTCATGCTCTCTTAATGCCTTTATAGTTCCAGTGTACACCTTCCAATATTGCTCAACATGTGAAAGCATGGTGTTGAATCGGTGTCCGATGATATCATTAACCATTTTATCCATCTTTTGCTGGATACTATTTGCCTGTTTGGTAGCCTTATCTGCTTGATACTTCCAGTACAGAGCATCAGAAACATCATCCAAGCTACGTCCTGTGGGATATGAGGTATATTCATTTATGGGAGTCCCCGTCTCAAGTTGCAATATTTTTGCTTGCAACTTTTGATTCTCCTCTTTAGATTTTTCATACAACCCCTTATAAGTGATGTTTTCCCTGACCAAAAATTGTGTCTGGTCCAAATTTAATTTGGCAACATCCAAGTTTAATTTAGCAGTGACCCTAGGGTCAGTCTTTCCAACCTGATGAACCATGAGGTGTCCAAAGGTTTCTTCGATATCCACAATAATAGGCCTTTTTCCCTTTGGATATAATGCCCACTGTAGGAGAGCCTTTTTATCAGGATCATATCCGGAGCCTAGGAATAATTTGTCTATCTCCTAAGGCAACACCTGTTGATTCAAGTCTTGCTTCTTCAAGAATCCGTCAAACAAAAGTGCTGAATTTATGTCCCAACCAGAAAAGATGATAATACCAGCCTCTTTTAATAATCTTCTCCCTTTCTCAGGGGTCATATCTTTCATGAGGGTATCAATTTCTTCCTCTAGTCTTTTCATCTGTTCCTCTTCTGGTCTTCCAGCCATGCTTTGTTTCACATGTGCCCCTTTATACTGGTACAAGAATGAAAGGAATTCCCTCGAAGAGGCGAATCCGTCGTCAGCAACAAAATCTTCATGCTCTGTCATCCTTATATCAACAACATCTTTAATGTTAATGTCACCAGTGTCCATATTCACCTCTGTTTCAAAACCAGGAGGATAATCTTCTCTAGGAGAATCAGCAGGGATACTACTAGCAGTTGATTTTGGTGACATGTGAGCCAATGGTTGACTATCCTTTTCAGTGTTGATAAAATGAAGGAATTGTGGGGGCACTCTATGCATGATTTCTACTTCATGTTGGAGTAGCCTTTTGGCTATTTCCAGAGGATCTTGGAGGTTTCCAAGTAAATCTCCATCCACCATCCCCCTTGCCCTTTTCCATTTGAAAGCCTCCCAAGTCATTTCACTCCTTTCTCT
The DNA here is from genome assembly GCF_030272615.1 of Cryptomeria japonica. Taxonomy (NCBI): domain Eukaryota; kingdom Viridiplantae; phylum Streptophyta; class Pinopsida; order Cupressales; family Cupressaceae; genus Cryptomeria; species Cryptomeria japonica. The sequence goes on from NC_081414.1 coordinate 463,958,063, forward strand.
CAAAACCCTGGCTTCCTCTCTTTCAAGGTTCTAGATCAAGTCATCTGGCATTTTAGCCACATGTATTCCAGCCTTTAGTTTTTGTGACGCCCTGGCAGCTCTTATATATCCCTCAGGATCAAAGTTCTCTCTAGGTTCACCCAGAGTCATGCCATAGTAGTTTAATTTATTTTGAAGTAGATGGTAACTTTTTGAACTTTTAACAATAAAATCAGAAAAAACCAATAAACCTAGAACGATGGATTGTTTACCGAAATCCGTAAGATGTTTGGCACTGACAGCAGATAGTTGTCTCACAATCTCTAGGCTAGCCACCCTGTTTGGTACTGTAATTGGAAGCATGTGTGGCCTTCCTTCATACCCAAATACCCTGATTTTTGTATGATTATTGTGGCAATACCAATCACCCCAATTGTGATCAATCTGTGACTCCGGAGAGAAGTCTTTTGGCCTGAGAAATCTCTTAATTTCAGGGGACAGAGTATAATCTCTATGTTGCCCAAATGCCGCACTAAGGGGTTTCACAAAATATTCCTGAAAGTGCCAGTACTGGTTGTTCATGAATCTCTGATCCCATGCGGAAACCCACAACTGAACTGGTTTTTTCAAACCATTCTTATCATAAGCTCTGATGCAGAAATCATCTAACCAGAAATTGATTTCTTGTCCACAATAAAGAATAATATGCATCAATAAAGAGTACAATGAAAAATGGATATTCACAAGGTCCCCTTTTAACTTCTCCAACCCATGATTTAGGGCATCTGCAACATAAGTGGCATAATCAAATGACCTAGGGTCTTTTGATTGTAAATCAACACATAGAACCATAACCCCAATATCCATGAGAGGATGAGCTTCTAAACCTAATACTTGAGCTGCAGCATAATATGTATACTTAAAATATGGATGGAAATGGTTGACATCAAATGGCACCTTGTCATCTTTGCCGAACGGAACAAAGGACCCACCCACTTTCGGCCGGTGAATAGGTAATCTCCATGTCCTGTAGATGTTTTCCAAGCTAAAGAATTCCTGCGACAGTTTCTGCATATCGATTTTCTCCTCTACTTCCCAATCTAGATCAAACACCATATCAATAGTCTGTTTGTTAATCACCACCAAGGGATTTCCTCGGTAGTCGCATATGGTTTTGGTTCTCGGATTATAGCAATCTACCAGGGCTTTCATTAGTTCAACATCCACAAACACATTTGGGACTACCAATTTCCCTAAGTTTTTCTTCCATAGATTACTTATGGGCTCAGGAGCATCCCTTCTTTTGTAACTAAATAGGAACAATTCATGTCCCCTTATTTCAGTCCATATGTCTCCCAGATTTTCAAATCTATCCTCTAATCCTTCTTCTTCACTTTTGATCTTCTTAGAGCTCACGCTGGATGTCGGGCACTGGTCTAGCAAATCCTGAGTCAGAGCTCTACCTTCCTTTTTCTGTCTTTTGGGTTTCTCCTCAGGATTTAATTCTTTCCCTTTTCTACTCTTTTTAGAAGAAGAAGAAGATTCCATAGCTTCAGTAAATACGAGAAATCACACTTACTTGGAGAAATGTCTGGCTCTTCAGATTGTCGTTCACGAACCTCAGCAAATTCCTTGCAATTGTCAATCTTTTGGCATCAATCTGGTTCTTATGAAGATTTGATCAGTTCGGCTGTAATTGCATGGGCAACTTGTGCACAGTTAATGTCTCTGCATCTACAACGGCTATTCAAATGTTTAAACTTAATTGCAGATGTGACATTCTTCACTTGGGCCTTTAACTCTTTTGCGGGAAGTACAGTTCGACCAAAATGATCGTAAGTCAAGTTTTCGATGAAACCCTCGTCTTCGGCCGAATGTTTTGATCTTTCATCGAAAGCTCACTTTCCTCGATATCACTTTTTCGGTGAATAGCCCATGTCGAAAAACCATTTTCAAGACTCATCGAAATCATCTTTTCCTCGATGAACTTTCTTTCGATAAGTTATTCACAAGTTTCATCGAAATCATATTTCGATGAATTTTGTTCTTCGGTGAAAGTCCATGCAAGCTCCTCGAAAGTCTTTTTCCTTCGATATCCCTTTTATTGATAAAACACCTCTATTCTTGTTCGATATAATGTTATCGATGAGATTTGCATTTCGATGAATGCTTTATGAATTTCTTCGGCAGTTGTATTTCTTCGAAATCACTTTTTACTTTTTGCTTTTCATTTTTCGATGAAACTGGAGTATCGATGAGCGGCTTCCTTTATTTATCGACAGTGATATTCTGCCGAAAATACTTCTGCGTAGTGCTTTACACGTCATGCTCTATTTCGATGAAAGTATCCTTTCGGTGAAATTCCTTTTGAGATGCTCGATACAATATCTTGGCCGATAACCTTTTAGTTTTCAAGCCTATGGGAAGATTTTTTTTTATTTCAAACATAGTGTTCAACACATTGTATGAAGACAAGTTCAAAATGTTTTTGCGTGTTTGTTTGTCTAGGGAATGAGCAAAGTGTATTGCATCTAATGCAAAGCACATGATGAGTTACAGATCTCGATGAAGCGGTAATCAAGGAGCCGTTGAGGTTTTCTTGATTGATGTGTAGAGATTGCTATGAAATCCAATGGTCATGCTTGTACCGACTTGTTTGTAATCTCAATGAGATGATTAGATTTTTGTTCTGTTACCGACCTAATTGATTTGTATTTAAGGTCGATGAAGTTGTTTTGTTTAGTGTTGGCAAGAGTTAGCAGAAAGCAGTTGAGTGTGTGATTGCCGAACCAGAGTGAGTTTGCAGCTTGAGTAAAGACAAATAGAAGCTTAAATGGATCTGATCAAGCAAATGTAGTGCTATTCAGACAGATCAAGAAACTCTTGTTGTTTTCTAACAATTACAGCAGAATTGAAATCCCCTAACCGGGTAAGTTCTAACAAGCTTGGTTACTTATTAAATCCTCTAACAAGGTGGTCCATTAGATTGGATTTTCAAATCGTCTACTGAGGTTACTCCTTATAGGGTATTTGCTTCTAACAAGGCATTTGTAGTCAATCCCTTAACTGGGTGATTCCTAACAGGATCAGTTCTTAACAAGACTTTTGTAAAAGCTTTAACAGGCTTGGCTCCTAACAGGGCGAACTTCAAAAGAGTTCAGATATTATCTTGTGAGTCTCATCTCACCGTGGTTTTTACCTATTTGGGTTTTCCACATATAAATACTTGGGTCATGTGGTGAATGTTTTTGTGGTTATGATCTTATTATTGATTTGATTAACTATTTCTGATGAGGCATGATAACTGGAAGCATTGAGAGATGAAGTATTGGCATATGATAAAGCATTTGGATGTTTACAAGTTAAATGTTGTTTACTATTAAGTTGTTGTAACAGTCAACCAGTATTCTTATGAGTATTCATATTGACAGTGATATTTCATTGATAAGTTTACTTTGTATGTTTGAATTTGAGTATGGGAAGTTTGTATCAGTTTTTCTATTTACTGATTCACCCCCCCCCCCCCCCCCCCCCCCCCGCCCCCCTCAGTAATCTATCGGATACTTATTCTTTCATCATACCATCAAGGTACACCAACTCTTTCTTTATAAAGCTACACTTCTTGAGGTTAATCAACAACTTTTCTTGTCTTAAATTTTCAAAGACCTTACAAATATGCATCAAATTTCCTCCAATGTCTTATTGAAAATCAAAAGATCATCCAAGTAAACAATAACAAATTTACCCAAAAAATCTTCTAGTGCCTCGTTCTTGAGTCACATGAATGTGTTCAGTGCATTGGTTAGTCCAAAGGGCATGATTAACCACTCATACAAGCCCCACTTTATTTTGAAGGTTGTTTTCTATTCATCTCCTTATCTAATCAAAATTTGGTGATATCTACTCTTTAGATATAATCCTTGTGAAGTACTTATCTCCACTTAAACAATCTATAATATCATCTATCCTTGGCAAGGGAAATCTATACTTATAGTAATCTTGTTAATAGCTTGGGAGTCTATACACATCCTCCATTCCCCATTCTTCTTTGATGATAGTACAGTAGGTATCGCACATGGACTTAAAACTCTCTTGAATCACCCTTCTGCAACAACTCTTGTAACTCTTCACTTTCTACTTGAGTTATTCTATTGGCTATCTTATTTAACAAACTAAATCTAAGAATCCGATCCATCTGGTGACTAATCTTCCTCATCGGTGGTAATCCTTCAAATACATTATTAGATACAATCTCCTGAAATTCATCCAACAAATTTGTAACTTCCACAGGTGCATCTTCTACTTCCTCTCTTTATGAATTAAAATAAAACGCATATTCTCATGTTCCATGCCATCTAGAAATTTTCTTTCATCTACTAACATATTCTTGCATTATTGCATACTTTTTCTTCTACCTCCTTCAATGGCTTCAACTTGTGTCGAACTCCATTCTTTGTCAAAGAATAGGCATTTGCATACCATCATGTCCTGCATGATGATCAAAGTGCCATGGTCTTGCTAACAACATATGGCAAACATCCATAGGCATAATATCACATAATTCTTCATCATGATAGTTTCCAATTTTAAACCTTACCAGACATTGTTCATTAACCAAAATATTTTGATCCTTCTACAACCAAGCAATCTGGTAGGGATTCAAATGCCTTTTTTTCTCTAACTTCAATTTACTATCCATTTCCTATGAAACAAGGTTATCAATATTACCATCATCTATAATAACATTCCAATCTTGGGTTGGTTCTTTCTCATCATTCAGCAAGGCTCTTTTAGTAACAAGAACCTCTCCTCTCTTTGCATATTTAGAATGTGAAGACTCAACATATTCATCTACATGTGCAACATCTGCATTCCTCTCAGGTCTTCAACTTGTCCTCCCTTGATGTTGGGGACAATTGTAGAATTTATGTCCTCCGCACTAGAAATATGTTCCACATAACCTTCCTCTTCTTGGTCCTCATCCTCTACCTCTTCCTCTTTGATCTCCATTATTTTGATTGTGGGGGCAACAAGCATTGTTTCCCTTCTGATTCCTGTTGTTACTAGATTCTACATTCTTCTTCTAGTCTTCATTTCGACCTCCATAAGACCTTCCACTAGTCTTTCCACCACGACCTCTTCCATTTTGTTGGGTCTCAAATCTTCTATTTAGCTTCTCTTCTACCTTCAAAGCAAACCGATATGTATTTTCAATGATGGACATTCTTACCAACTAACCTCTTCTTGAATACTCAATTTCAACCCATTTATGTAATAAGAAACTTTCTCCTTATTGGCCTCAAAATGGTTTGTTATGATCAGGACCGATAGAACTCTTTTGTATACTCATTGATAGATTTTCCTACTTGCTTCAACCCTTGCATCTTTTTCAGCAAATCAAGCTCATGATCAATAGGAATGCATTGGCTCTTCAATTTGTACACCATTTGATCTCATCTTGTTATTTTCTCTTTTCCTCTTCAATTTCTCTCTATCTTAACTTCTTTCCACCAAAAACTAGCATGATACTTTAGTTTGGTCTTTGCAAAGTTGACCCTTTCAGGATCACGCACTTCATACTCAAAATATTCTTCCATAACATTGATCCAATCAATCAACTCTTTTGGATTAAGATTTTCAAAAAAATGTGGAAACTTCAATCTTTGGCCTTTTGCCAACCTTGAAAATGACCCTTAAAAACATAGCCTCATCAAGATCTTTGGCTACTTCTTGCTCTTCTTCAAATTGGCCTTCTTTAGATTCATCCTCACTTTTATCTCTTGCCCTAATATCAATTCCTCTATTTAGATCCTCTTGCAATGCTTGAACTTATCTCTAGAGGGCTCTAAAACCCTCTTCTATTACACGGACATTTATTCCACCACGATTCTTTCATGGAGGCATTTTCCTCTTTTCCTCTTCAATTTCTCTCTATCTTAACTTCTTTCCACCAAAAACTAGCATGATACTTTAGTTTGGTCTTTGCAAAGTTGACCCTTTCAAGATCACGCACTTCATACTCAAAATATTCTTCCATAACATTGATCCAATCAATCAACTCTTTTGGATTAAGATTTTCAAAAAAATGTGGAAACTTCAATCTTTGGCCTTTTGCCAACCTTGAAAATGACCCTTAAAAACATAGCCTCATCAAGATCTTTGGCTACTTCTTGCTCTTCTTCAAATTGACCTTCTTTAGATTCATCCTCACTTTTATCTCTTGCCCTAATATCAATTCCTCTATTTAGATCCTCTTGCAATGCTTGAACTTATCTCTAGAGGGCTCTAAAACCCTCTTCTATTACACGGACATTTATTCCACCATGATTCTTTCATGGAGGCATTTTTATCAATTTTCTCACAAACCCACAACCACAATCTTGGTCCAAAACTACCTCACATTTGATGATTTTTTTACACACTTGGGGAATTTTTGCTCTGATACCACTTGATGTAGGCTCTCCTTACAAACCCAAACACACAACAATAATAGAGAAATAAACTCAATGCAAGAAAGGAAACACTTGCTTTCTATTATCCCAATGAAATGGAAATACATTAAAAAAAATGCCACAACCACATGGGTTTTCTCATTACAATAATATGCAAGCTAGAGCCACAATTTGTACTACTGAAACTATGTGCTTTGACCCCCATTCACCTTCTTTATCTAGAAAACATAATTGCCCTAGAATGTTTTGGAAATTGAAATACCCCATTTCTTGGGCACCAAAAGACTAAATGACCACTTCCCCACTTAATAAAATATTTTATTGGATTTTCGTAGTCGAACTTCTAAGAGCCATAACTTCAAAATTGATTGTCGGATATTTAATCATCATATATCGTTAGAAATTTTGTAAGGAGACCTACAAAAACAAAGGGCACACACTCTGGTTAACTTTTGAGCCCATTTGAAGCTTCTAAGGCCCTCAAAATCGCATTTGACACTATGTTTGAATTTTTTTCTAAATACATTAAATATCTCTAAAATGCCACAAGATATTGGGATGATTATTTCACCATTCAGGAGGTCTATTTAAGATTTCGTGGAAAACTAGCAACTTATTAAAAATATTAACCTTACCAGAAATATCCCTTATTAAAAAATTAAACAATATTTTTTTTGGTGATGCAAGATTGTTGTTACACCCTAGATGCTCTTGCATCAAAAATCAAGAGTTGTGCATAGTTAATATACTTCAAGAAATAATTATGGATCAAATGCATCCCATTTAAATTAACGAGGAGATTACAAAAGCCTCGCAATTGATTATAATGGTGTACCACTAACTATGGCTTAATGTAATCAAGCCAACAAGTATGACTAGAGAAATTCCATAAAATGCTAATAGGGTTCTATGAAATTCCCATAATAATCATGGAGACATCAACCATGGATCCTTCTTGCTAGATTACGCATTCCTTAGAATCATACTAGGCACTTTCAGTCTCTTATAGAAGAAAGACTTGCATCATTTGATACAATAGAATACATTTTGGCGACCTCTATATATATGTGGTTCAAAAGACCAACCAACAATAAACTTTCATATACAACGTTACCATCTCCATTTAAATCCTAAGGTACGAGCATATGTGCAACTCACAAGATGAGATAATTGTGCTATATCATTTCACCATACAACTACAAGCTTTAAACATATGCACTTGCATGAAATAAAAAATATGTATTGCATTAACAAGTATATTTTGGTGTTGTTTCACAGCAACCTGTTGTTGTTTTGCAATAGCCTCCAACGGTTATACTACAACACTCTGTTGACACTACTAATTGTAACCCTGTGGGGTCCCTCCCGATTGATCTCTCTTTTGATGAGTTCCATGACAGTATCGCTTGGACAATGGTTTCTCGCAAGTGGAAGTGGAAGTCTTCTCCCCTCCCCCAAACCCCCCTTTGTTTGGGTTCAAGTGTCTCTCCCTTTCCTTGATTAGGGTTTTGGGTGTTTTTAGATTTGATAGGGTTTTCTTTGGCCTATCTAACTGTGTTTTGTTTCTCACTACCTTCGGGTGGTTGTTTTAAGGGTCAACATCATGTTTTGGTGTTGCTAATGTGTTGTTGATAGTCTTTGACTATGTTAAGGGTCAACGCCCTAGTCAATGTTGCTTTACTAATAAAAAACAAGTACATTCTTCAAGAGTAGGGGAGAATCCTCTCCCAAAGTAATACACGTTATCTTGGTATTAATTTGTAATTCTCTAGAACAAAAGTGCTTGCCCCATGTGTATAAATATTTCAAATCATCAATATCACACTCTCAAATAATGTAACATCATCAAACAAATATCTTGGACACCGTGACACCTAATTTTGCATGAAATATATTATTTTTATTGACATGCCTATATTTTTAGTATGGATGTCTATCGATTCCCACATTTATGTTTTTAGATTGTGTTCATTAGTATAGATTGGAAAGGGTAGTATGAAGTTTGATTTTAGTAGCCTAATAAATGAGTATAAATATTGATATAGATTAGTGGATGCTTGTGGATAATTACTTTCACTATGATACTAGACATAAAATTGAGATTAGATGATTTTATTCTTATGATACTAACCTTGCAGGACGTTCATTAGATACAAGATTTCATATTTTTCTCTATTTTACCATGTTTGAATTAAATGCAAATGATTGACATGTATGTTTTGGATTTAATCATTAATCTTGTTAGAATTCGTGAAATGTGAATCCCACAAGCCCAGTTATCTTCTGCAAGAATACCTGTCACACATAAAGAGAGAATTGAACAACAAAATAATTGAAGACAATAACAATGAAATTGATTGAATTGCTTTGAAATTGTTTGGCATCCTTATAAAGAAATTTAACTCTAAAGATAAAAACCCTAAATGGTGGAGTTTACAAGAAAGAGTTGAAATAGAATGCATGAATCAATCATGTATGCACAAATAGCATAGTAGACTAATTAAATGCATGAAACTCTCGAAATCTAAACATAGTTTTCTTTTCCTAGTTTGCATTATGCATGGAGATAAATACTAATTAATTATCTATAATTAATTAATTAACTAAATAATAAATGCCAATAATTAATTACTAATTAAGGCACAGATTATTTAGTGAATTAATGCAATTAAGTGAATAATTAATATATAAATTATTTACTCCAACACCCCCCTGAATGCACAACTAGAGAGAGGCAAAAAAAATGTAGGAAAAAAGCATGCAAAGATGAATGCAAGATGGGTCCCAGCATAAAGCCTGATGAGGTACCCATGAACAAACATGCAAGTTTCTTAGAAAAAGAGCAAAGGAGAAAACCCAGTGGGAACAAAACTCCTCTCTAAAAGAGAAACGAAAAAGAAAGTAAAAAACCAATGTCTCAAGAGACTCTCTCAAGAACATATGTACAACTAACCCCCCCATGAGAGAGGATTGAGGCTCCAAAGCCCCCCCAGAATGATAGAACCCATGTGCCGATGATCAAACCAATGTGGCTCCAATGTGGAGGAAACAAAGTCAATGGACAAAGAAGAGGAAAAACCTGTATGTAAGACAAAACTGGAAGGCATGGATGTTGATCAAAGGAGAACGCATGATGATCCTTAAAAGGAAGCTCCAATGATGGTGGGATAATAGATGTGATGGATCTATCATCTGAGAGGGGATGAACATCCTCTGATATGTCCTCAACAACAACAGTAGTGGGCTCAATGCATGGAGCTACAATGTCAGGCAGTGCTGACGAGGAATCCTGTTGAACATATGTTAACTCAAGAGGTGGAGGTGTATAAGTCACAACACTGGTCTCAGGAACAACACATAAGTTCAAGTGACTTGACTTCACCTCAACATGCTCTCTTGAAAAAAGAGTGCTTCTTAGACAATGGAGAAAGTGGACCAAAATGAGAAAAGGAGTACAAGCGGGAAGAATGATCAATTGTCCCTATGGCAACAATGTCTCCAGTTTTATAGGGTTTCGGGTCCCTTAAAACCTGTTTTTCCTTAATCAAAAACAATGTCTCCAGTCTCGCCGTCTCTGATGTGCACTAAATCTCTTGTGAACTTAGTTGTCTTCCCTACCCCACTGTGAGCAATCTGATAAATAGAGAAAAGGTTAGTAGACAAAGATGGTACAAAAAGTACATTACTGAAAGTACCGTCATCAATGTCGATAGACCCTTCCCACATATCGTCATAACAGTGTTGTTGCCCATCAAGATGTGTGGTGTAGGAGAAGTCTGAAAAGATGAGAATATCCTGAGAAGATGTCATATGGTGTGGAACACCTGAATCCAGTAGCCATCGAGAAGAGGGTAGACTAGTGGTTGCACATAATGAATGACCCTTTCCATTGGATTGTCCATCTGTTTGGAATGAAGGAGAAGAAGAAGACCTGTCAGAAGAAGGAATGTTTCTCTTTGCAAGAAGAGCAGTCAAATCTGAAATCTGTTTCTCATTTCCATCAAACTTCTTCTGATGGTATTATGACTCATCATGCCATGGCTTGTTGCAATAAGCACAAATAGGTCTTTCTTTCTTCGATGATTCTCCCTTAGGAGAAGGTAAACCAGAGGAGTTTTGTGAACTGAAATCCTTTCCTTTCCCTGTGGCCTTTGGATTTTGTTTCTTTCCTTTGTTGGATGAAGCCTTCATGTCTATCTAAGTTGGTGTAGTAAGAAGAGTTCAAGCTTTTGAAGGCTTCAATGTACCCATCTGAATCAACTTGGACTGCTCTCGCATGAGTTAAATGGCAAACTCGTCAAGAGAAGGCATTTTGTAGTTGGAGCCCATAGCATCCTTTGTAGCATAGAAGGTAGAAACAAAGACAAAATAATTCAGACCAAGCTTTGCAAGAATAGAAAGGATCAATTGGTCATCTTTCTTTTCAATACCAGACTACTTTAGCTAAAGCCTCAAGGACTTAAACTTTGTGAAGAGGTCCTGGATCATGTCAAAATCAAAAGGATTAAGACATATCAACTCATTCTCCAACTGATAACTCTTGAGTGTGTCCTGCTTACCAAATAGAAGCTCAAGTTGTGCCCAAACTTCCTGCGGTGTATTACAAGACTAAACATGAAACAAGAGATCAAGAGAGATACTCATGCAAAAAGTGCCAAAGGCCTCATCACATCTGTTGAACCATTTCCTCTTTTCTGCAACACCTGTTGGTTCAAGTTATGTACCCATGGTGACTCGATATAACCCCAACTTCTTAAGAATGATCTCAATGTGAGACTTCCACTCGAAAAAATTAGAAGTGGTAAGAAGAGGCACGTTGCTTTTCTCCATGATGCTGGAAAAAGTACAGATCTGAGATAAGAAAAATCAAAACAAAATTCCTCTGAGAACAAGAATTGCGGAGCTCAGATCACAAGAAGGCAGAATAGGACCAGAATATGCACTGTTGACTTTGGAAGGAAGAGACAAAAATCTAGTAAACAATCTGCAAAAAAGGACCAACGATCTGGATAGAGCTCTGAATCATCTTTCCGATGATATTTCGTTTGTGAAAAACAAAGTCCGGATGTACAAGATATGCCCCCGAGAGTGCAAATAGCAACTTCTGACTTCAACTGGCAAAAAAACTTGTAAAATGGAAAAATCAGAAGAAAAAAAATTACCTCCACCTCTGGATCGGGCTCGGAAAGAGCTTTCCAACGATATATGGTTTGCAAGATTTCGCCTTCATATGCTCAAGTTAGAGCGAAAAAAAAAAACCCTTGCTGAGAGCTTTGAAAAAAAATATCCCACCCCTTGGTGGCTCCCTAGCCGAGCGAAGGTGGCAGAGCGACAAAAGTTGGTGGCGACACAACTAGGCAGCGACGGGTCGACTGCTAGCGGTGGCGGCTTTGAAAGCGGCTAGCGGCAGGGCTAGCCACAACCGTGAGCAGCTGTAAAAGCCGCTGGCGGCTGCCTAGCTTTTCCTGCAATACAACCTGATTAGGAAAAATTGTGCCCCAAATGCCCCATCATCGAAAATAGGCGAATTATATATTAAAATTCGTGGAATTGGCCTTCTGAATCCAATCGTGAGATCCTTTGGGCCCAAAAAGCTCCAAATTTTCAAGTACCCTCTAGAACAGAAAACCCTCAAACTTCGAACCCTTGCAAAATGGACTCTGTGTATCCGATTTTAGCGAAACAAAAGGTGATCTTGACTTTCTCAAGCCTTCTAGAACTAATTGTGCACCCCAAATTAACCCAAGATAAACAATTTGTTGTGTAAATGCAAATAATCTCCAAAAAAACGTACAAGAATCTTCAGATCTAAAGCTCTGATACCATGTTAGAATTTGTGAAATGTGAATCTCACAAGCCCAATTATCTTCTACAAGAATACCTATCACACATAAAGAGAGAATTGAACAGCAAAATAATTGAAGACAATAACAATGAAATTACTTGAGTTACAATGAAAGATATGACATCCTTATAAAGAAATATAACTCTAAAGATAGAAACCTTAAATGGTGGAGTTTACAAGGACTGATTTTTTAAATAGAATGCATGAATTAGTCATATATGCACAAATAACATAATAGACTAATTAAATGCATGAAACTCTCGAAATCTAAACATAGTTTGTTTTTCCTAGTTTGCATTATCCATGGAGATAAATATTAATTAATTATCCTTAATTAATTAATTAACTAAATAATAAATACCAATAATTAATTACTAATTAAGGCACAGATTATTTAGTGAATTAACAAGTGAATAATTAATATATAAATTATTTACTCCAACAAATCTTAGTATTTAAATAAAATCCATAGTTATTATTTGGCAAATTTTACAATTAGCATACAGTAACAGTTAGAAATTTTATTAGAAATCAAACTATTCAATTTGCACAATTAAGACGCTTTAGTAATATGTATCATGAAAATTATATAAATAATGGTTTTTCTATTACAATGGGTGAGTTGAAGTTATTGTTGTATATTTATTCACCTATCCTTTATATGTATTTGATATTTTCTCAAGTATGCAAGTGGGTATACTTTTCCAATAAAAAAATTGTATTTGGAGGTCCTCTAGAAACCCTAATTGTCATTTCCTTGCGACACCTTGACTTTAGTCTTTGAGGAAAGTAAGTCCTTTTGTGAATATGTGTTTTAGTGTGAAATTTGTGATGTATTTTATAAATTTAATCTTGTTATAAGGTTGCATATGTCAAGGTCTTTGTGTGAGAGACATAGAATATCAAATTGTAATTTACAAAGATTCTTAAAAGTCTTATACTAAATTACTTCATCAATTAGGTAAAATTAGGTCCCTAGTGATGAAGTCAAGATCAAGGAGCTCCATCAAACTACCCAATTTTGCAACCTTCTCTCTCTCTCTCTCTCTCTCTCTCTCTCTCTCTCTCTCACACACACACACACACACTCTCACACACACACACACACACACACTCACACACACACACACACACACACAAACAAACACAAACACAAACACATATATTACAATAAAAATAATTGAGACACGTCTTTATTACAACAAAATTCCTCAAGAACAACTATATCTAGTGAGGATTTCAACATGAAACAAAATTCAAAATTTTAAAGGTTTTCTAGACTTCACTCATACTTTAAATTCTAATATTTTTCTTCATCCTACAACTCTCATGGCTGCCCTGAACACTTACAACACGCCTACAAGTTCCTTATTTTCTTCTATTCCTCTCCTCTTGTCAAACTAATTCCTTAAACTATTTTCGGGCAATCTTTTATAGTTACTTGCAAATCATTTATACAAAATTGTCACTATTGATTGATGTTTGTTAAGACCATAAAAGGTTATATTTTATAGAGTTTTATGAACCCTTGTAGAGCACCAAAAAGTAGCACCCAAATTTTCTCTCATTTCTCTCAACTTGACTTCTAAAATTCCTTTAAAAAAATGAAATAAAAGTTGGGTCGCAAATTGAAGCCTCAATTGCAAACATGGAGTCACAATCATAATTTTTTTCAATAACTTTTTCTCAAATTCAATATGAAACTATATATAACATGGATTTCTAGGAAGGGCATATAAGAGTCTAACTAGTGTAATATTTTTAATAGTGTAGCTTATGACAATATATTGTTTCCTCTTAAACAAGAGGCATTGAGCATGACAATTTGGAATGTATGAATGATTACCAACCATCTAAAAATGTAGGCCAAGTTTTCAAAAGCATGCAACTACTGGCCCTTTAATAATTATAGTCAAGATTATGGTCAAAATTTGGTAAGATGGTGAACAAGATATGATTGAAAATTCTGTGGACATGAAAATGATATACCATAAAATTACATTGGAAAATATAGCTACAACATGTGAATAGAAAAAAAAGAAAAAAAACCATGATCAAATCTTTAATTTGTAAATAATGTCAATATTTATTATTTTATTCTTGAAAATGCTTATAATTACTATGGAGATATAAACGGAGTACAAGGATCTCATATTAAAAATGTTTTGTATTAACTCACACGGTATGTGTTTTCTTGAGGAAAACTAGGATGAAACCCATTGGGTGTAACTTTTTCTATATAATTTTCCTAAAGATCTTTGTTGCCAAAAATGGCCAGTTTACTGAGAACATGTGCAAGGTGAGGAAGTTACCATGCTGAATGATTTTACAAGGAAAGAACGTCAAATTCTCACGAGGAAACGACTTAAAATTAGGTATTATTAAAAGAACATAGATAAAACAAATGAAATGAATGAAATAGTCTTTTGGACTGCATGATAAAAACAGCCACACCATCCCTCCATGTTGGCATTTCTACGCATGATAAGAATAATGCATGCCTTCTCAATTCGAAGTGCTAAAGGTCTTTTTGTCCATTACATTCACGTTATGGCTTGCCTAATCATAAAATGACAAACAAGACATAGGAATTGCTTAAATGGATACTTTATTCACCGTAAAACTAAATAAACATAAGTTAATCAAATATGTTATCTTTATCAAATGATGTTGCTTTGTGCCTGTAATGGATAAGGTTTGAAATCTAAATGAATAGTATAGTAAAAGAAGAGCCCCCTTCATTATTGAAAATGAGAAAGGCGAAGGCGCCTAAGGGTTATAGAAATTCTTTTGGTTTGAATGATTTCTTTACCATCCCAAATTTGATGCCCTGGCTTGCGATTGATCTCATGCAACCAATTGTAGCGAGCTTCCCCGCATAGGAAAAGGAGATCTCCTGCATTCAATAGGACTGGAATTTTCTTCGATGGCAATGCTTTGTCATTCTCATGAGTAAACTCCATCACACATACTGACTCCAATGATATAATTGCAATGCCATCTTCGAAACATGCTAAATCAACATGAGCACATATTCCCTATAAAACATGACACATTAAGATTTTATAAGCTTATGACCATTACATTACATTTACAACTTACAAACATAGATACAAATAAAGAAAGGAGCTCTCCGTTCTATGCATATTCTAACCTCAACGAAGAAAATTGTTGGATATTGTCTGTGTAATTTATTTTCTGTAAAATATGTATTTGATTACTAACATTTTCTAAGCAAAAATTCATATTGGACCCTAGTTGACATCTCTCATTCTATGAAAATAATCACATTGTTCTTGTTTTGTAAATAGATTCTTAATCAAGTAGCCCATAACTGGCAAATGTGTTTAATTGCATCAACAGTTGTTTTGTTGCTTTTTAGGATTGAACTATAGCAGCAACATGGATAAACTTAAAACTAGAAGTAGTTTTGGATAGATGATTGCATTACTATAAAACACATTACACAAAATCCATTTGAAGATTGGATCTAGAGTTTTTTTGTGCCGTACAAGAAAGGTTAAATGCTCAATCATTAGACATTATAGTAGTAAAGAAAATGGAGTCCAAAATACATGGTGTATGTCACAAAAAAAGAATTAAAGATACTCCTCCAACAGATAATAAGGCAAGGAAAAGAAAGCTTAATTTTACAAGTCAATTTGAGATGATATTTACCATGCGTTCTATATATCGTCAAGGAAACAAATATCAATACTGCTAGATATATTCAAAGAGACAATTGATGGATGGATGGATATATTACTACAAAATATTGTGTAATTAGGTATTTAAAGAACTAGATTAAAGAGATTTTATGTACCCCTAAGGAAACAAGGAATTGGAGTTGTATTACATGGCAATGTACAAGAAAGAATCTATAAGAAGATTCATGTATGGGTATTAATGCAATCTCTTATTCAAATATGTTCAACAATCATCCATGCACCTAATTTGTAATATTATGTACATATCACTTTAAGGATGTTTATTAGTTAGGAAATAATCATTGACTTTACTGGTCCTCAACTACCTTGTAATTATAGTCCTTCTAAGGCCCAACAATCTTGCAACCTCAATTGCACATTGCACTTAGCATTCCAACACAATGACACATTTTGGACTGAGGGTGTCAATCTTAATTTAGGACATCTGTTCAAATTATGTATTTGTTATGATACACTTGTGCATGGCCATAATTTTTATATTTAGAATTTATGTGTTGAGATAATCAAATCCCATTAACGAGACATGCTAACAATCTCCTTATATAATTAGGAGGATTCTTGCAGAATGATGAGATGGAGTAGAGATTTTAATATTATATTATCTTATTACGATTGAAATATACATGTGTAAGTGTTTAAAAGCATGCATCTTGCTATTGATATGCGAATTTTCATGTGCTGCTTTGGCTATCTACCTTCCATCAATGTATTTGATGGCTAATGGGTGTGTATGATAAATGTTTGACTAAAGATACGAGAGATTCTCCAAGTGCCAAGCAGTGCATCTGACTCCATGTCATGGGGCAAGAGCTCACATACCCATGTGTTACACATATAAAACTGCATCACATCATCTGGCATTGCATTAGCTAAGACCACCTCTGATGCTAGTAGCATACTTGTCAAACCCTTCCAAACCATTCCCTATAATGTGAATGTTCATTTTTTGTTATCAAGTTGCAGAGCTTCAATGTTTTAGAAACCCACAAAGGCCCTCTCGTGTATGAAATTCGAATGGACTCTTTTAGTGGATTTAAAAATGTTCGTAAGTCTTAATTTTGTTCTTTTCTATTAGTTTTTAGAACCCTTTTAGAGTGTCCTAGGGATTGTGTCAAGTACCTTATTGACCTTGGGATTGTATGGTGTTCCACATGGGATTGTGAGAGGTGGACTTCAAAAACTTTCACATGTCAACCACTTGCATTCAATTGTGTTAAGAAGCTGGAGTACACTTAACTACTTGCTTGGGATGCATATGGGTTTGTAATATTGTTCTGTATGTAGCATTTTAAGCTTTTGATTGTCGCGTGGCTCCATCTTTTTGGTTGGTAAGGAGTGACATTGCACTCGTATTTATTGTTGAATCCCTAGTCTAAGGGGTTCACTCGTTCATTTCACGTTTTGGTTTTTTGGAATTTGGAATGGTCGTCTTGTGTTTCAGAGAGTTTGGAGGGACTTTGGGAAGGCGAAGGATTACATTTCTAATTTGGAGCTTGTGCAAGGTAGGTTCTTCACTTTTTAATTTCAGGTTTTCAAAAGAAAATTGTTTTGTTTTGTATTTTGTCGAGGGAAGAGAGAAATCGAGTTTTGAAATGTTTTGACAGTGTTGAAGTTCTTGTGTCATTGTTGAAATTGTGATCACCTAACATGTGAGCCATCACTCCAAGATGAGGCTCACGTTGGTAAAATGGGGGTTGACAAAGTAAATCTACATGCTAAGCAAGGCAAGTTTGGAGGTAAGGGACGGGGAGAAGGCTTGGAAAGTAACAATTTGTGGCCTGTTCTTAATTTTGATTGTATTTTACAGTTTAAAATGAAGAGAGATCATAAACATGCTGACCTAAAACTACAATCCAAATTTTGAGCTTTTTATCCAGGGCAACAATGTTATGTGTGGATGTTTGCGCATTACAGTTTTAAATGAACAGAGATCATAAACATGCTGACCTAAACCTAAAATCCAAATTTTAAGCTTTTTATCCAAGGCAACAATGTGATGTGTGTATGTTTGTGCAACGCACTAATATCTTGTGATTTTTCAAATTTTGAACCATGGGCTTCCCACCCAATTGCTTGCTCTTACCTACCATAATGTCCATTTGTCTGAAAAAAAAAATGCTTAAATGTCCAAACGTGACCTTACAACTTCCTCATAAGCCTCTTAGAAAAAGTAATTTTTGAATTTTCACAACGCAAGCTACTCCTCTCTCTCATGTTTTGATAGTCCTGCAACTACTCCTTTATAGTTTACCTCCCTATTTTGTCATTTATCCTAGTGACCATCACCACCCCTATCTAATCTCATATGCACACGGGTGTTTGTCCCCATAGACCATGGATTTAACATCAATAGATTTCTTCTAGTGTTATTTTTTATTCCTACACACACGTACGGTTAAGAGCATACATTATATCCAATCTTCCTTGACTAGCTAGACGAGAGGTCAAAAGACCCGTATTAGAGAGGGTTTGACCATCCTTGGCAAGCTCCCAAGCAATCACACCATTCTCCTCTATCTCATAATAGGTTTTTGGAGGACAAAACTACATGGGGGTTTAATTCTCTTCTTATTTCATCATACTCTCAGCAGTTCTCATTTAAAATCAGTAGAATAAAGTGATTTTGAGCTTGCCGTTAGTTTCTAGTATCTCAAGTATGACGTCCTTTGTGTTGCATGTTTAGGTGCAACTATCCTTGAGATCCGTACAGAAACTTGAATTGTGCATCAACTATGAACAACACACTAAAGTCCTAGCTAGTAAGTTAGTTTACTTTCCAAGTTCTCCAGTATTATTTCTTATTTTTCCGTTTTGTAGCTCACTTTTGCAAATTATTTCTGTTTCCAATTTTCTTTGTTTTTATAACACAACGCTCATACTGTAATGTAATGTAGAGTTTAACAATAGCTTAAGCCTTAAAGTCACCTTTTGCACATACATTATGAAAACTAATGGGCAAGCTACACAAATAAACCAACTCTTCAGTGACATGATGCACATGTATGTGATGGACTAAAAGACAAGATAGGAGAAGTATCTACCATTTTGGTGAAATTTGCCTATAATAACAACTATTGTAATTCAAGGGCAGGATAGTTCCAGCCAATAAGAAAGAAAGACAACTCGTCCCTCGCCCGGGTAGGTGGGGGCCCTCGTCCCTCGGCCCAACCAATAAAAACAACTCATCCCTTGTTCTTGTTCCTCGTCCCTTTGTCCCTTCCAGCCAATAAAAACAACTCGTCCCTCGTCCCTTGTTCTTGTTCCTCGTCCCTCGTCCCTCGTCCCTCGTCCCATCAAGTCAAGAGAGAAAAACTCGTCCCTCGTCCCTTGTCTTTCTTGTCTATTTCCTTGTCCTTTAAATTAGAATTATTGATTAATATTAATATGTAATTCATTGTTGTCCCTTGTTCCCCGAGGCCAAATACCCCTACTTCCGAAGGAGGGGTATTGGTTAGGCCTCGTCATTCTCCCACTTCGTCCGAGAGGCCAGACCAAGACCACTCCTTCCGAAGGAGGGGGATTGGTTAGGCCTCGTCCTAAATAGAGGCCAAATACCCCGACCTCAGGAGGGGTATTGGTTAGGCCTCGTCATTCTCCTCCGCCCCCGAGGCCAAATACCCCGACGAAAGGAGGGGGATTGGTTAGGCCTCGTAATGAACAAATCCGCGAAAACAAAATACGCGAAAAAAATGATGCTAAAAAACAGGAAAAAAAAGGATGCCACCTCTATGTTATAATTTTATTAGCTAGTTAGCTAATAAAACCTACCCCCCCAATTGTGGCCAGTGTATGAGGGGGGGTTCAAAAGTAGCGAGGCACTTCAATTCGCTCGTTCTGCCGATCGCCTTTTCGCCAATTTGTGGTCTCCTCCCCTACTATGAAGGCAATAAAGTAGGACATGTTACGGCAAATAAAGTAGGGCATGTGACGTATATAAACAACTAAGCTCACAGACTTCTTAAGCAAGACAGGGTGAGATAGGTCCAAACTAAATAGGGCAATGCGCTCCCAACTCGGTTTCCCTACTAACCCCGTTCCGGTCGGGCAATGGTAGGGATCCCCCCCCAGACCGGTTGTTCATAATTGGGGCTAAAGTTGGCATGATGTCATATGGAGCTTTGTAAGGGTGGCCATGTAGAGCCCCTTTTAGTTGGGATAAATTGGGCGACCAAATTGTGATCATCTTAGAGATAGTATGTTAGATAGAAGAACAAGTGATTCAAATTTAGCAACACCTCAAGGAGGCATGAATCATCAAATGAGTTAGTTGGACTCCCACATGGTAACTAAGAGTTTTGCAATTTATGACACAAAGTTCTTGCTAGTTAAGCCTCATAAACAGACAAGGGATTTGAGTTGGATCTAATTTATTGTACCAATCCATTACAAACAATTGAGGTTTTCAAGTAGATAGGGGCAATTGACTATAAGCTTTCTTTACCAACCAATAAGTACAAGATGAAGAATGTATTTCATGTATCAACATTTGAGAAAATTTGTAACAGATCCATGTCTCGTATTCTCATTTAGTCATTTTTACAAATGGACTTGGGCATATGTGGATTGCAAACAAGTGCTCCTTCAACTTCAGTAACACATGATTGATCAAGTCTAGTGGGACCAATAGATGTGACAAAGATGCAATATCTATATCCATTACTTTTTGGATGAAATTCTAGAAACAAATTTCCTAGACAGGAAAGTATGTAGTGCAACATTTGATGACAAATTATAGCTTATGTGTTGTCTATCTCTAGACTAAATTATGATATTTTCTCTCTACATAATTATTATGTGTGAATTCTATAAGCAATTGTAAGTGTAAAACTTGATTTTGATACGTTGGACATTCCAATGCTTTATTGATGAATTGATCATCTTAAATGATTATGTTGTCAAATGCTTATGTTTTTGAATATGATGATAGAAGAGAACAACTGTTCAATAATAAAAGATGGTGTAAACTGTAAACAATACTTGATTTTAATATTTTAATGATGGTACTTTAAAATTGTTTCATTTTGCGAATGATTAGGACAAAGAGAGATATTATTAAGTAATGACCTGCATTAGCATTTTATGCAAGATGCCTTTATGCTATTTGGTGTTAAGTGTATGTAAATCACAAGAATATGTAAAAGCAAGCAAGGTTGTAGTTGGGGTATGAGGTTTCACAATGGGGGAAAATTGAGTTAACCCAACAATTAGATGACACCAAGAGACCATTATGCCACAAGAAACCAATAACCTGCATTGTAGAATTTGAAGCTAACCATGTGACCAAGAAGATAAGAACTTAGAATTAATGGGAAAAATAAAGGGGCCGACGAGATTTAAACACTACCCATGGAAAACAGAAAGGGTAAAGCAAATTAATGCCCACCCATCCAGATATTAACTATGAATATAAATAATTCATTTAGAGCACAAAAATCACATCATCTAGATGTGTGAAAATCAACATAGGGGCATTAAATGGGAGACAAGAATATTGATTAGATGGGATGAAACAAGGAGGTGGTGGAAGAATTTAAGGAAGCTACATGTGGAAAGAATGTGATCCCATTAAAGTGCACTAGATTAATTGCTTAGAAGAAGAGGAAGTTGTGGATTGGATGAGAAAGAAGTGGGCAGAAAAATGACTAGTAAAAAGCCATCCCTTAACATTCACTTGTTGGAATCAACACCATAGAAGGTAGAGGAAGAGAAATAATAGGAACAAGATGCTTATGAAAGAGGATTTAACCATGTGACAACAAAACCTCATTCCATTGTTTGGATTCCATTCAACTCCTTCGTACTCAGAAAACATTTTCATAGCATGCAACTTTTGTTCCATCGAGTCCTTATATTGTTCTCTAGTTTCCATTGGTTGAGGACTAATTGCTATAAAGGGAAAAGCAGAGTTTCTAGAAGAAAAAGAAAGGGAGAAGGTGAATTCAAATGGGTGGAGAAAAAAAAAGAGAAAGAGGATTTGTGAAATGTTGGAAGAGCAGATTCTCAATGGCTATATTTGTTATGGCCATTTGTTTTAACAGTTTAGTTCAGTTGTTTTTTGCTTTCTTCTTCTTGTTTGTTTATCTCATGATTAAAGGATTTTTCTTGCCATTCCATATTTGGTTCTTTATGTTTTATCCCTTGTTTCATTATTATAGGAAAGGAGGAAAAGGGGGAGGAAATGATTGGCCCATGTAAACCAGCTTCACAGGAGAACATTGTAAGTGAATTTAACGCCTCTGTTATGTAGAGAAGGGTAAAATCAAACCAACACATGAGCATGTTACTCTCTTGCATGACTCTAAATCCACAAGAGAATGGGAAAAGATCAAAAGCTATATAGAATATATAGCACTATTTGACTTGTTATAGACTTATTACTAACCAAATTTGAAAGTCTATTTAAAATAAATTAGAATTCTCAATTTTTTCAAAAAGTTACAATTGTTCAATTTTATTTCTAATGATTTCAGCTTATTTCCATTGAATAACTAGTTTGTTTCTATAGGTTTTTAAAATCCAATCTAATAATAAGTCTAAACTATTTGAAATAGTTCATGGAGGGACAAAGACTCACAAGAGATTCTATTCATTAGAGCACCATTTTATTTTTGAGGCTACATTTAAGGTGGGTGAAGGATAAACTTGCACTTTAGGTCATGAGTTTGAGAAAAATCTATTAAAGTATTGTGATGTTTCTATAATGATCATCTTATTCGTTTAGTTAGTATTTAGAAAGTTCTGATTATGTCTTTCATGTTTCTACTTACAATCGTTTCCGTTATGGAAAGATAGTCTTGTACTCTCTATTTAAGGAGTCTTCTGTCTCCTTTGTAAACATCAAACTCTCAATTATTATTACATGGTATCAGAGTGGGTCGATGGGATTTTTTAAGTTTTGGCCAATTTTAAGAAAATAAAAATCGTGGCCTCCTACCTGGAATTTTTTCCAGAAATTTTTAATCAATTTTTTATGAAAAAAATCGTTGGTGATTTTTTGAAGGGGTTTTCTCTAATTTTTCGAGGGTTTGTTGTGGAATTTTTCATGGTGGATTTCTTTTTTGTGGGTCTCTGAGGGTTCGTGGTGAATTCCTGTGATAACCCCTACGGTATCACAAGATGTAAAATCACTTGCAAGGATAAGGATATTGTAAATGAATAAATTAAAATAATAATCTAAAATAAAGGAAATATATTTAATGTCTTAGTAAAGGAAATGTTATTTAAATAATTAATATATATTTAAATGGAAAGATATTTAAATATATTTTGATATGTAATATTGAATATATTTAAAAGAAATGTTATGTAATATTTATTATATTTAAAAGGAAATAATATATAGTATTTTATATATTTAAAATGAAAGGTAATTAATATTTAATATATTAAAAAGAAATAATATATTGTATTTTATTTAAAATGAAATGTAATTAATGTTAATATTTAATATCTTAAAAAAAGGGAAACAAGATATAAATACAAAACATAAAGGTAATCCCAAAGAGGGCTGGGTTACCTCCGCACGAAGTGGTGCGTAGGTAACCACAGCCTAGGCTGCGATTACCTCCGCACCCCTTCGTGCGGAAGGGGCCTGTGGGGGGGCACAACCCTCACGAGTTATAAAGGAGGCAGCGGTCAAGGCTAAAAGGACAGGAGGAGGAGCGGACTGCAGGGAGAGGGAAAAGGTGAGCAGACTGCAAGGTAAAGAACAAAATTCCTCCCTATATTAAATAATAGGTATAGTATATGGAAGATCATTATTATTAATATTAATAGGTGGTGTTAATAATAAAAGTTCATTAATATTAATTAATATTAGTTAATGAGTAATGGGTAATGGGTAAGGTTCATTGATATGTGATGTTAATGGTAGTCTAGTGAATATTTATACACATCTTAATGTATAATATTCACTAGTCGTTAAAAATAGGAAAAAGATATAATCTTGTTAAATGTTGTATACATAAGTTTGCATATTAAGAAGGATTATGAATACAAGGTATCTTAAGAAATGTAATGCATATGTAAAAGATGGAAAATCATATTGATATATATGTTAATTAAAGAATACATTGAGAATTCATGTTAACACAAGGGATAGTTTATAAACTGAAAATGTTATGCAAATGTATGGCTTGGTTGACTAAAACTCAACCAAGAAGAGAAGGATCTGGTCAATTCCCTTGAGGACTTGGATGATGGAGGCATCACTCAAGACAAGGAAAGGCAAGGGTCTTCCTTGGCTGGCTTGGGTGTAAGAGGTTATACCCAAGACAGGACTCAAAGGTCGGGCCGATCCCCTCTGAGGACTTAGGTGATGAAGGCGTCACCCAAGGCAAGGAATAGACAAGGGTCTTCCTTGGATGGCTTGGGTGTAAGAGGTTACACCCAAGACAAGATTCGAATTCATTTTCGATTTCCTGGAGGGCTTGGGACCAAGGGGTTCCAAGAAGGTGAGCCTCACGGCCACCTAAGGACATACTTACGTATGGCATTGTATCCTTTTTTAGATGAAAATTATGATTATGTTAATTGAGCATTGAAGTTAGATTGCAATTTAAATTACTTATATATATATATGTTTGTTATGTTCTAACAATCTGTTCTGCAGGTTAATGATCTCTAAATAGTAGGGACATTACAATTCCTTTGTGAAAATCGCATCTAGTTTAACACTCTTTCTTTTCCTGAAGATCACGAGTCCTTTATTTTGAAATCGCACGGGTTTCTTTTTTCTAAAATCGCAGTGATTTTTGCAAAATCATGGGTTCATTTTAGAGGAGAATCATGCGGATTTATTTGTTGCAAATGTATGCACTAGGTTTTCTTCTGAGCGCCACGACGATTATTCTTATCAAGCGGCTCCTTGTTTTCTTCCTACGACTGACGAGGGTTCCTTCTATGATGAGATGTTTTGTTAAACAATTTTCTAGAAATCATGGCCGCATTTGCTGTTTCCTCACGCCAAATTGTGGTTCATGGTTTTAATTTCGTGAGCAAGAAACTTTGTGTTTTTTCAATCGCATCAAAGGGTTTCATGTTTTTTTCTTGAGATAGGAGTTTTTGTTTGCTCAATGGAAAAGTTTTTTGGAAACGTGAAGTTTTTTTTGTCCGCATTTCTTGTGGGTTGGGACTTTGCACTGGCAACGAGTTAATGTTTTTCCTATTCACGTGAAGGTTTCTCTATCGCTACTTCTATGTCACACAACTTCATGGTGTTTTTCTCAGGAGTTTCGATGCTTGCAAATCCTTCAACCATGTGAAGGTCTGTGTTTGTCATTGCGGCAATCGTGATGGATTGTGCAGGGTCATGCAAGGTTGTGCCGACGACTAAGGTTTTTTTATCTGGGTTTTTATAATTTTTTCCTAAAAATTACGATCAGGTTTTTTCAGTTTTCTCCTCAAAAATCGTGTCTGGGTTTTATAATTTTTCCCTAAAAAACTATGGTTGGGATTTTGCAATTTTCTCAAAAATCATATCTGGTTTTTTGGGTTTTTTCAATTCTCCTCAAAAATCATGTTTGGATTTTATAATTTTTTCCTATAAAATTATAGTTGGGTTTCTTCAATTTTCTCCTCAAAAATCATGTCTAGGTTTTTATAATATTATAGTTGGGTTTTTTTGATTTTCTCCTCAAAAATCATATTTGGGTTTTTATAAAATTATGGTTGGGTTTTTTTTATTTTCTCCTAAAAAATCGTGGTTTCTTGCAATCTGTTTCGGGTTGTAGTGCTCATCTACAAAAATTTTTGACAGTTTTTTGACAAAATCGTGGCTATTGCTATCTTTAAGATGTAATGGAGAGTTTGGCGATTTTTCCACAAAATCATGATTTTAGTTTTTTGTCGATTTTTTGTCAACAAAAATCGATGCTTTTGAGAACCTAATCTTTGTGTCTCTGGATGAAGGGAGGGACAACTTTGTTACCCAACATCAAGTTGGAAGGATTCTAGTTATCTTGTTCGTTTCTAGAAGTTCTGCAGAACCAGGGAGGGTCTCAGCCGTGTTCATGTCGTAGAGTTTTCTGAAGAGAAGAGGGTGGTCTTCTATGCATTTGTGACCAAAAGATCTACAAATTTTGCCATTCCTTCTATTGGGTAGTTAGAATGATGTGTAACAGGCTACTGCTACTGAAGTTAACAAATAACGAAAACAAAAAGACAAAAATACATAATGATCAAGAACATTTTGATATGAATTTTTTTTTTAAACTAGAACTAATTGAAATAGAACTCTTTAACTTTTCTACAAGATCAAAGAGATAACTATTTGATACAAGAAAGAATAAAAGAGCATATATGAAAGATTTATAACTTATGAACATAATGTAAAAGGCAAGGAGCTTAGATATTACTACAAATGGTAGACCATCTGGTTTCTTCATACTTTGAGTTGTCTTACAAGAGGGAAAGTATAATTAGGGCGATTTACCACCCAACCAAAGACTTGGCGATCTCCCACTCAACTTTCGACCGAAAGTGGCCCTACCGTTCACAAGAGTGTAAGCAAGTTAATTGGTCTATGCCATCTGAGGCTGGTGTTTTGACCCTACACAACTCTAGTCAGTCACACACCATAGGAACCTCCTAACTAGCATGACCTCTAACTCGGTGGTTCTTTGGACCATATGAACTGACAAACGCTCGCTCTACGAAGTGTCACCTTGGCCAAAGGTTTTTATTTTGCATACACGATTAAACGTGTTGTCTTGTTCAACACCCTACTCAATTAGAACCATCATATGAGTTTAGTCTTGCTAACCAAAAAGGAAGTCTCTTATGCTATCTGCATACCGACGTAACCTAGATGCACACTGGCACTAAGTTAGTTACCATACTAGGTGAAGACATGTTTTGACAAGATTTACGGTCTTCTACCTTTATGGTTTAAGGTCATATTTATTGACTTTCTTTTCTGTTGTTTATGCATTATTGGCTTCATACTCACAATCATGAATAGCCATACTACATGCCTCCTCATTATTGTGGGAACGAGTCTCCAATCAAAAACTCATTGCTAATATCTCTACTTTGTGATCTTGTATCATGTCGTACAGCATGTGAGAAGAGTTGCATACATATTACGTCTACTATGACTTCTTGCCTTTATTCTTTCTTGGGTTTTCCAATCATTTCATGAAATCTGTTATATTTCCTTTTTAATGGACTAATTCAAGCCTTAGAAGTTTATTCTATCCTTGTTTCCATTTTCAGGTAAGTCTCAGACTAAGTTTCTCAGGCTGCCATGAGCCATGTTTGCTCATTCAACAAGAGAGGGTTTAGTGCATTAACTTTTAGAATCCACCCATGCTCTTAGCAGTGTTTGAAATATTAAATTAGAGTCATTTAAATTATCTTCTGTTCTTTTACTTTCTACTAATTCAAAGAAGACTCTTCAATGAACGTTTAAACTGTTATGGCTTAATAAGTTAAATAGAATATTATGAATTTCACAGTTATACTTAAACAATTCATAGCAAAAGATGGTTTCCAAGCTTGAGAAGCTTATTGCCTTTCTTATGACAACACTTTAATTTATAAACAATTGATTCCAAACTAGAAACCTTTCAATTTTAAATACAAGGGAAAACCTATTTGCGTAACTTGGGATTAAGCTTGTTATTCAGATTGAGGATGAACTCCGAGTTCCAATCCTTCCTTCTAGCTATCACCAATTACTTCCAAAGTATTCTCTGTGTTTTCCTTTTCAAAATATGCAGAGCAGTTCCTACGTTTTAAATTCCCCTCTTCAAAATGAATAAAACAATGCTCACTTTCTTCTATTTATCGTATGGATTTCAAATTCTATCTTTTACTACTTATTCTAAGGAGTTATGCGAATAACGTCTAATTTGGAGAGATTTCCATTTCATTTCCAAATATTCATTTTGGTGAAGAGGATTAAATTTACTCACGTTGGTGAGTTCCATGAGTTTCTTGCTTAATAGCTAGTGGCGACAGCCTCTTTTGCTTTATGTGATGAAATGAAGCTCTTTATAATGTTTGCTTAATAATGGACAGATTCCCAAAGTTTAGGTGCCAAGCTTGCAATGCTTTTCATATATAAAAAACATGGCTGTTCATTTAAGTCTATTGCCACATTGAAGAATATGGGCATAATAAAGTTTACCGCAAAAGATATATGTTTGAAATAATGAAATTGCTCGCACAAATGAGAATGGCCTAGGCCATTACATTCATGTATTACTATATTGATAAGTTCTTTAGTATTGATAAAGATACTCTATGACCATAATGTATACAATATGGGGTATATATTATACATAGGTATATATGTATGTATACTTGTGCCACACTAATATGTCGCACACATATACATACACACACACACACACACACACACACACACACACACACACACACATATATATATACACGTATATTTTCATAAATATATACTCCATATGGTATACAACCATGGTCATTATATGTATATAGTATATTTTAATTAACTTAAATCCAAAATGATTATAAATACCATTATTTAATGAGCTTGGTTAACCAACGGCTAAGGTCAACACCAACAGTCTATAACAAGAAGGTATCCTAATCTCTCCACTGGAAAACTTGAATCAGCTTAATCAGGTATCTAGGACATAACTCCTCGACACTAGGCTCGATCAACAAAACATGACATGACCACACTTACAATTTTTGGTGAGTTAGATGGCAATCTTGACTAATCAACTACTTTCCTGATGATACTTTCCCTCCCTTCTTGGAGGATAATGAATTCCCTGCATCCACTAGGTTAAAACAATGTAGTTAATCTGCAATCTCATCATTAGGAATCATTTACATAAGCATTATGAACCATTGTTCAACGATATAAAACATCATATATCAATGCATTAAAACATAACAAAATATCAGGGAACAAGAAGGATGTAACACGATGACCATTAGGGGAGGGTATTAAAGTATTGTAATGAATCTATAATGGTCATCTTAGTCGTTTAGTTAGTATTTAGAAACTTCGGATTATATCTTTCATGTTTCTATTTATGATCATTTCCGTTATGGAAAGATCGTCTTGTATTCTCTATTTAAGGAGTCTTTTGTCTCCTTTGTAAACATCGAACTCTTGATTATTATAACAAAATCCTCTGATTAAGTTTAGAGGGATTAGAAGCTAAACCAATGATAACTTTCAATTGATTTCTTTCATTAGGTACCAGAAGGGAAAACTCTATTCTACTTCTACCATGAATTTCAATTGTCATGCATACATGTAATGTCCCCTTTCTAGTACACATTTTATGATGTTGTCGTTAGCCTATTTCTTCATGGTCCCGTAGGCTAACTGGGACATAAAAAGGATCTTGAGGATATTTGGCCTAGGCATTTCCAATTTTAGGCCAATCCGAGTTGATTTGATACAGTTTTGGGGAGCTTACTATTTTTAGTAAGTCAGTTGGCTAGGGCAGTGACTCAGCTTTTTCAGTGCATTCTTGAATGGCAACAATGTCGGTGATGATAGTTGAATACCGACTGGGTAATTTACTTCTAATCGAAGATATTTATTATTTAGCGATAAAGTCTAAGTTATAAAGTTAAATTAAAATATTTAACTTTATCGTTATTTAATAACTTTAGTGGGACCTTAAAGTTAAGTGTTAAAAGTATTAAATGTCCCCTTTCTTTAAAAAGGTACATGGGCACCCTAATGAGGAGATTATAATATTAAAATAAAAGTGATTTCTATTATCCGACATTGCTTGTGAGTTGGGTCAACTTCCTTGGAAAGTGAATAAATAGAAGTGTTGAGACCTCTTTCAGCATGCTTGGTTGGAGAATTTGTGAGTATATTGCTGGGGTAATTTCTCAAAGGCTGTGAGGAAGAAATCCCTCATGAACAACATTCTCTTCGCTGTTGCAAGATACAGTCAGGAGGATTATTAAGTGTTTTCATTCAGGAAACACAATTAGGCTTCAATGTTGGGTTGATATCTGCAATCTGGTTTCTAAGCACTTAGGGTAGATTTTGGAGAAGATTGTTAGAGCATATTTTGAGGACATTGGTGGCAGCCAAAAATAATAATAAAAAAATGTTTTGCTACAATACCGCTGCTACAGTACCGTCACTACATTAACTTTGCTACAGTGTCTTTGCTACAATGATTTGCAGATTTTCAGTCATTTAGAGTGTTGTTCAAGTGAATTTTGTGAGCAGCTCAAACCAAAGTATTGCTGCATTTTCTGAGTATGTTGGATTTAGATAATAGGGGTTAATTTATGAACTGGGTTGTCAGTATTTTATTGAAAAATTGAATATTTAAGCTTGTAGAAAAATCTGAAATTTTCAGCAGTGTGTTTTCTATGTAATGTTCAAATTTTGCTGAGTTTAAAATTAATGCAATATATTCTATTTTGCTGCAATCTATTGGTATGAATAAACATTGAAATTCATCATCAAAAGCATCTGCAAAAAAAAACGATTCAAACATTACAAACAAACCCAAAAAAAAAGGGAGGTATAAGGGTGTATGTTACAGTACACCTCTTGATTGGTCCAATGGCATGTTGATGTTGTTTTCATTGGTTTTGAGTAGTGGTATTGTGTATTTGTTGATCATGGTGTTGTTTATGTGCTTGATTGATAAGTCATGTTTTGCATGTATGATGTTGTGCAAGTACACCCCTCTGCTCTCATCTCTCTCACTATCCTAATACAACACAACAGTGTTGTTGATTGCACAACAAGGGTGATTGAGACATCTTAGATTATATAAACCAAGAGTGGTTGGCATAGCACTATAGCATCCTCATTAACCCTTGGTTTACGAGACCCCACACTCACTATTAAGGTGATCAAGTGGATCAATTGTATCACACCCTTTCTTGGAGTTGACAAGGATCATTGTAGTGGATGGTTCGTGTTTTTACTTATGCTCTTGCTATCATCATGTGTTCTTGTAAAATTAATGTAATTGTCATACTAATTTTTGCATGAATTTGGAAAAGAGATGCCATGAGGACACAAATTGATTAGATTGTAGAATCTATGTGCTAGGAATGTATTTCTACATAGTCACAACATGCACATCATCTGATAATGGTACACTTGCATGGTTAATTTTCATGCATTTTTTCAATACCTTATTAAATGTATAGGAATAGCGCAATGTAGATGTCCATTTTACAGCTACCATGTTGTTAAATAGAGAAATGGCACAAGACCATTGTAATTGTTGGATTTAGGACATATGCATGAGGTGAAAACTTTGCATAGTGTAAAATAGATGAAAATGATTGTAGAATTGATGAGAATAGTCATTATCATGATGATCAATGACTTGCACAATAGCACATGAATGTGCACACACACACGCAAGATATTTACTGTTAGGATAACCGGAAGTTGTAACATAGAGATATGTATCTACTCTTATTATTTTTGCATCTAATAAGTTATGAGATTCATGGATTTATTGAAAAATAGATCATCAAGTCAACTTGAAGCCTAACATTAAGTTGACACTATTGTATATTCTATAAACATAAACCCCTTTGACACTTAGGGAGCCTCTTGTGTCTTCATGCAGGATCATTTCCTTCATCTAAAAGTGTTCTTACGCTAGCACAACAATCTTGTCTTAGTGCAATCTTGTTTTCTTAGTTGCATGAAACACTGTGCCCACTTGTATTTAAGTTTGGGTAAATTATTGATTTCATAGATATTTCTAATCTGCTTGTATACTATGATCCATGTGTTTATGATGATACCATTCCATCCTATTTCATATGGCACCCTTCTACATAGAATGTTGTCATCACCATTTTCACAGCCTGCACCCCTATCTTCTAGTTTAATTGGTGCAGCACATGTAGAAAACTGTGCCCCCTAATAAACTTGTTATGTTGTGTGAGTTGCCTACATCAAAGCAAGTTGTGGCCCATCGGCAACAAACAATCCCAATCTTTTATTGATATAGTAGGAATTTGCTATTGCTTGGTGCTAGGCACAACAAAGAAAATTGGTTAAGAGCTAAATACGGGCAAGGGTGAGGCAAAAACCATGAAATATATAGCTAAATAACATCCCTTTGAAGCAGTAGCATATTGTTCCACTTGCAGCTTACTTTATTAATCTCTAGGTATTGGTAGAAGATTGTTTGATGCTTTTGCACTGCCATGGCAGGAGGGAATACCAAAACATGCACATAATGATAGCATAAACAATCCTAGAATGTATTGTATATGCTTCTTACCTTGTTTTCCCCTATAATAATTCAATGCAACCTAGTTAGACATCACGACAGATAGTGGTACCTTGAATCAATCTCTTGAGTTGTTAAAAATTTTGATTTCTCATGAGAACTAGTGTTGAAGCCTTTTCCTGAGAATTTGTATGGTGCAAAACCAATTCACAAACCACCATTGGTTTATCCTTGTGTAGTTAAAATTCTCAGCATGTTGTAGAAGTCGAAACATTAAAATTTAAAGGTCCTTGGCAATCCCCCCTCAAGTTTTCATTGTTTAGGGTTGAGTTGCACCCTATGGATTTGAAACCGTAACCATGTGTTACTCATCTTGGGCACTATAAACCAAGTGTTTGCTTGACTGCAGAGGATTCTCCAAGCAATGTGGCAATGAGCCTATCTAGAATCTCTCTGTGGCTTGGAATGAAGATGCTATCATTGTTCATATCCTTCTCTAGTTTGGTAGATATTGAGGTATGCCTAAAATTGCAGATCAATGCTGCAATTTTCTATATTAACACCACAGAGCAGAAGTGTCTTTGCACCTTATACAGGGCATGCTGCTTTGCTGCACTACATATTACCTTGCTTAATGATAGTGGTAAGATACGTCATTGCCCTTGGTATTGTTGTAAGCACCTTGGCATCAGATAACAGCTTGTATAAGTTGATTTGGTAAACTACACCACACCTTATAAAATAAGTATGTAGTTGCATTCTTATCAGATCAATGCATTTTTTATTAGTTAAACACGTCACACAAGAGGGTGTTAAATATATCATCTTCTAGAATACCTTGATTCTAGAAACATTATACAACCAAAAAGATGCGAGACATGTGCATCAAGTCACTGATTTCACTCTGGTATTTATACAAGTTGGATTGGATTGATGTTCAATAGAAAATTAAAAACTACATATGCAATTATGAACAACCATATATTATTACTATGCACTATCCTTGTCAGATGTTGAATGTGAATTATCATACCTCACCCGGTTGATATGCATTGACAATCATTTGGTCAAAAAGTGGTTCTCTCCATAGCAAATCTACTGGAAGGTGACAATAATTCTCATCATCATGAGCACAACTTGTCGAAATGTTGCATATTTTGCATACAACACCATATGAACAAAGGGCACATTGAACTAGTCCAGAAAGTTTCAACACCCATGCTGGCAAATTCCCAAACCGCATAACCTGCCAGAGAAAATGCTATTGAAGTTTTATTTTATTTTTGATAATCATAAACTGCATTAATAAGTAAAAAGAAATTACATAAGCATTAAAGTGTTCTGATGTTACTAACAGTTGCAAAGGGTTGCAGCCTGTGATTTAAAAACAACTAGCAACGATGATCAGAGGTCTAAAATAGGATATGAAGTTAAGAGTTCCCCTTGATTCTTCCAAAAGAAAACTGCCTGAGAATACCTTGACATGCTATTTCTGCTGTTGATATTATAATAAACTGTGACATTAAAATTTGGCCATAGAGGGCTTTGGTATTGAAGAATCTGAACTTGAAGCAATCCCCAAATAGATCTAATACAGCGAATCAACTTGTCACAACCCTCCTTTATCACTTTTAATTTGATAAAATTTTATTATATTTTTGGTTAAGCTATTGAAAATGATTGAATAAATATTATAAAAGAATAATTAATGGACCCACATACACACTTGGAGAATATAATTTAAATAGGCATTATTTATTTATTCTTTTTCCCATTCCCAATTATGGCACATGTTGTAGGAGAAATTAGAAGCTTCTAGAGGAATCTTCATTCTTTAATACCTTGCATGTAACTCCCCCACTAGGATATTAATCAATTTTGCATGGGTCCAATATTGGAAAAAGAATCTCATTCCTAATTAATTTCTCTAGATAGTGGAATTAAGGGATTTTTCTTATATATTGTATGCAAGTTTTCAAAAGAGGGAGTTGGTTATTCTTTGAAGAAAGTTTTCTCAAATAGTTGTTTTTAGTAGTCATATTTTCATTTGGAGAATAGTTAAGGTTGTTTTGAAGAAATTTTCCCAAGCTTGCAAGGAAGGATCAAGGGAGGCTAGTTGAAGAATTCAGAGGGTATTCTACATCAAGTTGCAAGTATCCAGGTTCTTTTCTTTTATTTGAATCATGCATCTTGTTCTTGCAGTGAATTAGATTAATAAAATCTTGTTTCAATTTCTTGCTATGAATTAGATTAACTAAATGAAATCTTGTTTCAATTTCTTGCTGTGAATTAGATTAATGAAATCTTGTTTTAGATACTTGCTGTGAATTAGATTAGATAAATAAAATCTTGTTCAAATTCCTGCTGTGAATTAGATTAGATAAATAAAATCTTGTTCAAATTCTTGCTGTGAATTAGATTAAAGAAATAAAATCTTGTTTCAAACTCAAAATCTTTTATCTCTGTAAATAATTTCTTTCTCTATGCATATAATCATTGTATTAAGAAATCTCGCTATGTGATATAGTATTTCAAGTAGGAATTCTTCTCAGATTTATTGTATAAAATCCCTGTGGAAATATTATCTTGTTATTTATTTATTTTCAGAAATCTCTCTCTGTGAATATCAATTTCCAGGAAATCTCATCAAAAATTTTATTATCTCAACATAAGACAGATTTGTTGAATATGATCTCTGTGAAATCAAAATTTATACATGTACCTATCTCTGAGGAGATTTAGCTCTTTGTTGTATTGCTGCCTCGAATTCAAGCACAGTGTATTCCCTAGGCTCCTGAGATCATCTGAAATAAATTTCCTCTATTATCTTCTATGCCTGTGAATAGATTCTTATTTTTTTTATATAATAACATTGTTATATATATATATATATATACCTCTTAGATTATTAAATAAACCTGAATAAGACCATATATATATGTACATATATATATATATATATATATATATTTTGCAAATTTTAAACTTAATGCAAAAAAATATATTTAAGTTAATACGCAGAGGTTTCAAAAAATATTCCTTCGCATAAAATACCAGTCAACGCAGGGGGGGTGGGTTATTACACCACCAGGGAGTGGTACTCTCCACTACCCCCTGCGGTCACTGTTACGGCAGTGGCCGCAGGGGGAGTGGAGGGGACCACGGCTGTCCCCTCATCACTGCGGGCCTGTACCCGCAGGTCCACAGTGGTGATGGGACCCGTGGGCCCCACTCCCACTTGGCTTTTAAAAGTCACTACAAAAATTTAAACTCATGGCAAATTTGGATTTGTTTAACTTTTTTTTTTTTAATCCAAATTTTAGTTTAATAAAAATTCAACTTAGGTAAATTTGTAATTTAATCATCTTTAGTAAATTTATAATTAATTTACCTTTAGTAAAATTTTAATTGTAAATTAAATTATATCCAATTTTTTTTTAAGAATCTTTCAATCTATTTAAGATTTATTGGGTCACTTAGTTGGCATTTTAGATTCATTAAAAACAATTAAATTCATATCATTATGATTAGTCCAAAATTTGTCTAATGTCTAAACTGATTGCTATTTTTGAACTAGTGACTCTATAAGTGATTATTCTCATGGTAGAAATAAACACATTGCTTAACCTTGCATGTAACTTACACTATCCTTGCTTCATGCAAATTACTTATACATTAATTGCATTTATTGATGAGCGAGTTACATTTTCATCATCTTCATGCAAGTTACATGTTTTAATTATCAATATGTGAGTTCATAATTGTCATTATCATGCAAGTTATATCTCCAGTTTGAAATATTAAATAGTTTAGTTGTAGAAGGATGGTATTTTTTATCAAGTGGTACATGAATGCCATCGAGGTAGTTATTTCAATTAATTAAACTTTGCAATGTCTAATTATGTACATTCTTTTCATAATTGTTTCAGACATGATGTTTTTCATAGCTTCTTAGTTAGAAAACTAAATAAAGGAAGTCGGAAAACCAAAACCTAGCAGCGTTCGGTATTTACGGTGTCTCTGGGTCACGCTTACGGGTAATGCCATCATGTTGAACTACTGCACTTAACGCCTAATAAAGTTGCATCAACGACGTTTGTGGCATCGTCCCTATAAATCGTTGAGGAGTAATAAGGGACACTTGGAAGATAAAATCCAAGGGGCGGGTAATCTCCCTTGGATCGATAATCTAATAAGATAATCCTTAAATGATTTTTCATCCGTTGAGTTAAACCATAATAAACCCCCTTTAGGGTTGATTGAGTGAAATGCTTTTATGAAAATGATTTAACCTCAAAGAGTTGTTGACGATTGACAATTGGGTCAAGGGTGACGCTTATGATAGGTAATAGGATCTAGTTGTTTTAGGCCACAAGCAATACGCCATCTTGAGCCTTTGCTTAAGTGCTACCACCGTGGGTAGCAACAACAGTGAAACTATCTGGGACATTGACCCTAAAAAGGGTTGCGTACCCACTAATCAGTTTACATCAAACCATAGAATAGAAAACAGAACTACATACTTTACGCCTTGATCCCGTGCCGAAACAGGTATGTAGGCAGTCTAGGGACGGAATTGTCCCTAGTACTCAGGCGTTCGTGGGTGGGGTCTAGGTTTTGGTAAGAAGAAGGACTAAGAAGAATCCTAATTTGAAAGATAAGTATAATAAGAAAGAAAAAGTAATTCAATGCATACTCGGAAGGAATCCCGTATGGATTCGCTTGACTTCCCGAGGCTTTAAGCCAAATTCCGAGGCAGAATTCAAACTTGTATTATGTTATTTTGATATCTCTTAAGGACGGCGACCTCGGTGCACTCCTATTAGAGGAGTGTAGTACTTAGTGAGTGACTCAGGACCCGGATGGTTCCGATGAGTCTAAGTCTCTGGCCAGAGCACCTCCTATCCCAATTGGATAGATGCCTACCCCGTTTGGGTAGATGCCTATCCCGTATTGTATAGATGAAACCTTATGTTCCGTATGGACAGATGCCTAACCCGTATGGTTAGATGCTCATCCCGGATGGATGAATGCCTAATCCAAATGGATGGATGCCCAGAGTATGCGATTGAATCAAACACAAATGATTAAGTTAAGAATTAAACACACAAAAAAAAAGAGTGGTCAAATTTTGTTGGGTTAAGTAAAGTGGGTTATTACACAACTGCATATACCATTGGGTAAGGTAAACAGAACGGATTAAAAGTCGGTAATGTGTAGTTGCAACTTCCATATAAAAAATCTTCCCTATTTATAACAAGAAATGAAGTGTACAGTATGCTATTTTAGGTCCTCAAAATTTATGAAAAACTGTTCTACTTAGACAATGTTTTGTAAATTCAACCCTCTCATCTATTATTTGTGGATTTCCTCGGAAAGGGTATTTGTTGCAATCCCTATGAAGTATGTTGCTGGAGCTGAACAATCAGCTGCCATATGGATGGATGGTCCAGATGCTTTGAACAGCAACATAATATACAATGTGACAAAACAAAAATTAACAGTGAATGTGATAGCCTATCAATGTAACAAGATTTGTTAAGAGAAACCAGAATGTTGTTGAAGGAAATATTGCTGTCTTTTACAATGTGTTATACAGGGAAAAAAAAAACCTGTTTATGAAGAAATCATAAATCATAGGTTAGTATGAATAGGGACTTGATCCTATCATGATTGAGTTATGATCTTATAAACTCATGATGAAGTAAGAGTTAAATACCTCTTTATGTTTTAATTAGCCTTTTATGATTTATCAAAATACCGACAACTGAAGATAGCTTGTTTGAGAAGCATATTGCTGCACGTCTATGTCACATGGTTTGTGTTCAGCAAAGATAAAATTTACCAAAGAAAAATAATGATTAAATTTGATTAATATAATTAAATAAATAAACAAATTATCAAAATAAATAAACGTTAGTATTTATATTAAATTTTATGTATTAAAAATTTAAATATATTAATAATTAAAATCTAAATTAGATATTCCTATTGTAAACAACACTAAAATTTGAACCTCTTTACCAAAAAAGCTCACACCCAATTTTCTGTTTATGTAAGAAATTTCAAAACAGGCAGAAAGAAGGAAAAGTGAATAAATAAATTGACAGAAAAAAGAAAGTGCAGAACAAATATTATTGAGATGATGGCAACAACAGTTGGAAGATGAGCATCAATGGAGATGTGTCAAGCTGTTGACAACAGACACAAGATTTAAAATCATAACGTCCTAACTAGTAGAAGAAAATGGGACTCCAAACATGGCTGGAAAAGGAAGCAGAAACTGGAGAGGAGAGTTGTGGCAAGTGGGGCAAATGCAATCCTGACCGGGAAGGTGGAGAATGCAAATCAGCGTACATTAAACATTGCAGGGGAAAAATTGGAGCAAGCAAAGAGAGAACTACAAAAAATGGTTTTGTTCTAAAAGAGGCAAATGCTTGGCCTGCCATGGAAAGACAACAAAAATGGGAGGAAGAACATTGGGGATCAAACACCAAGATAAGACAACTATCAAAAGGACTTTTTTTTGGTTTAGTGCAAATTGGAGGACAAAAAAGTACAAAATTCAGGGCCTTGGATGATGGTCGAGATAGAGTTTTTATCTGAAGAATTGGATCCCAAATTTTGATCCACTAAAGAATGTCATCTATTTCACCCCAATGTGGATCCATCTTTACAACTTGCGAATAGAATACTAGAATCAGCCATCCCTAGCAAATATTGGAACTTCTTGGGAACATTCATTAAAGAAGACACTGTAACTCTGGAAAAAGAGGCAGATATGTATACTCACATTTGTATATATATTGAACTTGCAAACCCTATTCCTTCATTAATTGAGATCAACTCAGAGGCTGGGGCATGGCAACAAAAAGTGGAAATGGAAGGACCTGCAGCCTATTCCAATGCATATGTGATATAAGGCCATAGACACAAGGGCTGCAAAAGCTAGCAAAAGACCAACTCCAATGGCAACGGAAAGGAAAATCTCAAAAGAAGAAACAAATTGTGCTCACTTGTTCTAAATCTACAGGGTAAGTTTTGGAAACAAAAATGCAGAATACTTGCAAGAATTAGAAAGCCTGTGGAAACTTGCACCCCACAGGGAAAATTTATGATGACCTTTACTGATGCCCTATGATTATTTGGTATCACCAACAAGGAAAGCCCCTAAATTGCAAGATAAGGGCCTAAGGTGCATAGAATTCTCAGATCTTGAGTTTGAAGAGTAAGATTCAAATAATGAAATGGAGATAATCCCACTAAATTGATAAGCCAAACTGAATCTAAGGTAAGGCAAATTGTTGAACCAAAAATTCAAAGGGGAGGAAACCTAACAAGGAATTGAGATAACAAGATGGACCTACAAATGGT
The DNA here is from genome assembly GCF_030272615.1 of Cryptomeria japonica. Taxonomy (NCBI): domain Eukaryota; kingdom Viridiplantae; phylum Streptophyta; class Pinopsida; order Cupressales; family Cupressaceae; genus Cryptomeria; species Cryptomeria japonica. The sequence goes on from NC_081414.1 coordinate 463,997,622, forward strand.
CGAATGAAAATAAACGTGATGCTGAGATCTAGGAAGAGTTTCCCCTTCCCAACGATTAATAAAAATCATCACATGGGATGCTAGGTGCCCCTAAAAAGAGGTGCTTAACAAAGTGTCAAAAGGAAATATCAAAAGCAGGTATTTTCCTTTTCCAAGAAAAAAGAGTGAACAAAATAGAGACAAACAAACTCATGCACAAAATGGTCATATTGGCATGGAGAATTTGTGGGAGTTGATGGGTTCTTCAAGGGAATTGAAGTACTTTAACATCCTGCATCAATTAAGACTGAGGTGAATGCAGCTAACACATACTAGCAGGTATGTAAGATTCTGAGTCATTACATTGGGCATATTTTCTTCCTTATAAATGAATATGGCCCTAAGGGATGCATTCAAAAATGAATGATGTGGGAAAAAATAACCTCAACTCTTGAATCATTGGCCTCAAATGCTGTAATTATTAGGGGGAAGACTTCAATGCAAACCTCTTCAACTCAAATGAACCAGGGGAGAAGAAAGTTGTAAGTATCAAGTCTACTTTGGTGAATTTTCAGACAGACAATCTATAAGATATTGTGCCAAAAAATGGCTCCTATAGTTGGACTAGCAAAAGATTGGGGTTCTCTCACATTGTGGAGAAACTAGACAGGTTCTTATGCACTTGTGATCAGTCTTTTCTCCCACTTGAATATGAATGCCAAATCCTACCTATTTTGGTTCAGACCATTAACCTCTCCAACTCACACATTTTGGAGATAATCCGTCTTCCTATTGCCCATTTAAATTGGAAATATAATGTTTAGAGACCCCACTTTTATTTATTCCATTGAATCCTGGTGGAATGAGACTCCTAACAAAACAGTACCAAAATGCAAAACATCTTCAAAAAAGCTTGGATATATCAAGAACCAACTAAAACACTAGAATAGGTTGCACTTCACCACTATCTTTCAAGACAAAGAAAGGGTGGAATCGGAATTGTTGCAGTTGCATGAAAAAAAAAAGTTATAGAATGGATCAAGAAGTGTATCTAGAAGAAACAAGGTTAATGAAAGAACATACTAAGCTATTGGAAAAAGAAGAGATCTAATGGAGGAATAGATCTAGAGAAACATGGATCCAAGAGGGGGATAGGAACACTAATTTTTTTCCAAAATTGCACCAAGGTTAGAAAATCAGAATCACAGGCATTAAGATTGGTAATGAAGCTGTGAACTACTTTGAAAACTTAACAATTGGGATGGTTCCAATTTAAGAATGCATAAACTTTTTTTTAGTATCATACCAAAAGACTCGGGGGATGAACAAAATAAAATGCTAATGAAGCCATTCACATGGGAGGAAATCAAATTGGTTGTTTGGAAAATGCAGCTAGATAAAGTCTCAGTCCTAATGGTTTTTTGACAAGTTCCTTTCGAAAGAGATAGCATATTGTAGGGAAGGAAGTTTGGGAAGCAGCAGAAGAATCAAGGAGAAAATGGACAATGTTGAGGGACATCAGCAACACATTGATTGCCATTATTCCAAAAAGAGTTTAACAGAAACTTTTGATGATTTTGGACCTATTCCACTATGCAACACTTTATACAAAATCATATCAAAAGTCATGGCAAACAGACTAAAAGATTCTGCAAGAGATCATAGAAGAACATAGTGAATTTCTTCCCAAAAGGTCTATTATGGATGCAATAACTGTGGCACGAGAAGCTATACAGTCAACCACTGAAACCAAGACAAGTGGCATGCTGATGAAACCAGGCATCAAGAAGGCATTTAACAGGGTGAATTGTAGATTCCTACACAAGATCATGGAAGATTTGGCCATAACTATCTAATACTAATTGTATCACAAGAAACTCACATGGGAATTTTATCGCTGTCATGTCAGTGAAAATAAAGGAAGGAATAAACAACGAGGATGAGGCTAAATAGTGGTGCTAGGCCTTCAAACATATCATCAATTTAGATTGAAGAATGTAGAAATTGAAGGTGATTCAATGAATATTATTATTATAGAATCAATTCATAAATAGAAAGCGAAAAGATAGATAATCAATAATACTTTATTGCAGGCTTGGCCCTATATCTACTTATTAAACTCTTTCATGGCCCAGCACACATATAGAGAAATCAATTTGGCTACTAATTATTAGCTACTTATGCAATTGATATGGCGACAGCTGAAGATTTGGAGTACAGTGAAATAATTTCTTGGTAGAACGGACCACAGTTTGAGATGAAATGTGATACCTGACACAAACTGGAGGAGGTAATTAATGTCATCTCCCTTGTCATTATGAGGCAAAATGGAGAACGAGGTATAACCTCAAAGCAAAATGGTTATTTTGCATTCTGCCATTCACCATCAATAGCAAGAAATATGGATGCATGTGTTAGGTTAACTAACAATGGCCGCCAAATGGCATCTTTTAGTGTAATTTCAGAATTCTTTCCTTAAGAATGTATTTAAAAACTGTTCTAAATATGTTCAATGGGTGCTGCATGAGGATTTTCTTATTGCAAAGCACAAATATTGAGTGAATTCTAACATCCAATTTATGTTCATGTCAATGTTACTAGACTTGGGAGAAGGGAAGGAAATGATGTGCACAATGGCTAAAGTGTTGGTGAAAACCATGTTCTGGGGGGTTTAAATGACATTATATAAATCGTGGCTCTGGTCTAGGTCTTCCAATGGATGGCAATGCTCCCTCACTCAATGGCTCTTCCATTGCTACTTGGAAGCCATCCATCATCACTAGCAACCCTGCAATGTAGAACAGAAAGAAGTGCAGGGCCAATAAAGTTGTGGACTTTTTGAAACAGGCTGTAGGTTTGATTGCTTCATCTTTACTATGATTTCTATTAATTTTTGTTTATTTTGTCATTTTGTTTTAGCACTGTGGAATGTAATATACTCTCAAGATTTCTGACTGTAAGCATATCTCGAGCCTTGTTAGATTGCTTTTCTAGAAATGTAATTGTTCTCAGCATTTCTATTGTCATTATTGTAAATGTTGTTATGCATAAAATCTATCAGTTTCTCGTCTGGGTCTGGTATAAATTTTTAATTATTATTGCAAAGTAAGGTTCAATGAAATAACAAGTGATCCAGTATATAATTATGTTTTTATGTTATATAGGTAGTATGATTTGGTACCAAAATTGAAAATTGAGTACCAAAATTTACAAATATTTATTTTTTTAAAGTTGAATTTTTTGTTTTGTTTTTTGAGGACTAGAAAAAAAGGGATAGTTAGTTCATCCCCGAGACGGTCAGGAATGTCTCAAATGTCCCTTATGCATTTTGGGGATGGTCAGCCATCCCCCCATTTCTGAAATGTCCCCAACATTTTTGCAAATTTTGGGAATGGCTAGGAAACATCTCTGAGACGTCCCCAATGCGAGGACACAAACAAAAAACCTCAAAGACACATCCCCATGTACCCTTATTTATATAGGTTGAATATGTAGAACTTCGTATGAATTTGGAGCATTTTGTTTAAAAGCCCAATAGTTGATAATTGCATGTAATACAAGTTGAAAATTAGGAAGAACTCTATATATATTGGGGGCATTTTATTTATAAGTCCTACAAAAGGTGATAGTCTAGAATTTTGGAATAATCCAAATAACTGCACTATAACTTCATCTTTAGGTTTGAATGAAAAGGGAGTAATCCCCATGGTCATAGTTCATCTATCAAAAAAGACAAAGAGGAAAAAAAAGATATTTTAAAATATTAAATTTTCATATACTAAAGAACTAGGTTACCGGGTTCGCTTCTAGGCCCCCCTAGTACGGGTCCGGGTTCGACCGGGTTCGTGGTACGGGTCCGGTTCGACCAGGGTTCGAAAAACCCAGAGTGGGTTTGAACCTGAGCGGACCCAGTCGAACCCAAGTGGCTGGGCGGCATGTAAAGTCAAAAAACAATGCAAATTTAATTTTTTTTTCAATTCTGCCTTGTAAAAAGTGAAAGTTATAACCTAAAATTGATTTCTAAAACATTTTATTGACTCATTTCACCTCATTTGTGTTGCAAACAAAAGTTTTATGAGAGCAGGTTGAAGAAAGGGTGAACAAAATTATGTTTGTTTTGTTGTTTATATGATGCTATGTGACATGCAAATTTTAATTCATGCTTATAGGCTTCACAAATATCAATTTATATATATATATATAAAATTTACATGTTTTTGTACTAACGAACCCAAACCCCTTTTCAAAATTTTGCCGTACCGGCGTACCAGGTTCTTCAAACCCGAACCCGAACCGGTAACTTAGCTAAAGAAGATAAAAACAAAATAAAACAATGTTGATACATTTTAATATATTAAATTTTATTAAAAAATAAAACATATAATAAAAATGAAACAAAAAGTATCATCATGATTATATTGTCAATGCAATATATTAGCCTATAAAGATGATTATATTATATTGTATTAATAATCCAAACCCATGGATGAATCACGATAGCCTCCCGACAAAAAGAACATGATTCCTAACTCCCTCAACAACACTTAACATAGGTATGAACTATGTGTAAAGAAGACACCAATACTTCAAAAACAAGTGGCAACTGAAAAGCACACAGAAAATACTGAGAGAGGGGGGGTGAAACAGCATTTTAAAACTTTTATTCACATGAAACCGCATAAAAGAAAGATAGAGCAAACATCAACAAGAAGAACACCAAATTTCAAGTGGAAAACCCTTTTGGGTAAAAAACCACAACAGATCAATAGCTTTCATTAACGAAATGGGCACCAACCCAGATGACACAAGTGAGCACCAAGTCACTGAGAGCACTCACCAACTTCAGCTTTAGCACCAACTCAAATGCAAACCTTAAAAAAAAAACTCAAAATCCACTCAGCACTTCAAACATCATACAAAAATTACACAACACTCCCTGAAACAGTTCTTGACTTCTTATCTCCAACATGTTGAAAAAGAAACAATTCCATAGTGGCACTACTTCTCTGAAACATGAAGCACCTAAAGACTCTAAAAACTCATTCCTCCGCATTATGACTTGAGGACCATGCACGGTGATGGTAGCTATAAATCCTCAGAAATGTCAAACTGTTATTTTTGTTCCACACACTCTCAACCAGCTTTTACGCAACATACGGTCAACCATCACACATTGAATCGGCTATTTGCATATACTAGTCAACTCATATTATATTAGCAAGCCATATTCTCCAAAGTAGTCTAGTATATTCAAAAACAATAGTCCAAAAAAAAAACTCTTATTATCATTGTGATCACCTTAGAGCTTTCTCACCAAAATAGATATAGTAAGTTAGTAGCGATATGCCAACACCCACGCCTCAAAAGCATCACGCCAAAAAAGATTCTACAACGGTTTTGATAATAATGAATTCACTCTTCCTTGCAAAACCAGGCCTCCCAAATCAGAAATAATCACCCCGATAAAAGAAAACGCAAAACGTTTTATCGCAGCAAATACCATGTTCACTGTCAAAAATAGTCTCTCCAAAAAAAAAGTAAAATGATAGTCAAAACAACTCATCTTAAATCAGCAATAAAGAAAAACGCGAGAATCTTCTTCCACGCATACATCGGAATCAGCGAATACCATGTTCAATTCATAAGATGGAAAATCGTTACAAAAGGCTTGAAGCTGTCCCACTTTCATACGTCGTCGAACTAAGAGAATAGAATAATTAATGAGATTGTTTTAAATAAAAACGGCAAACACAAATTCTTGACGCCATCCAGATAGCATTAAGGAAATATGGGATGAAGGCATACTAAATATGGCCATCATTTGCAAGAGACTACCTGTTGATGTGGTCTTTATGCACTCTGCAACATAGAATAAAATACTAAGTATTATATCCTCTCTTGAACAAAATCTCCTCTTATGCTAAACTTCGTGATCATAGGAGGTGACTCCAAGGTTCTGAATGCCAGGTCTTGACGTGCTCCTGGATAGACTCAGTTGTTTGATGTGATATTGCTAGAATCACAAAAGAAGCCTTACATTGAATCTTGAATGCTTGAATGTTGTTGGAACGTCGGATTTTACTTAATTGAAAAAAGAAAAAAAGGATAGGGTTGAGGAAGCTATTCTAATCCTAGGAATGTAAGAGCAATGGACAATCTTAGATGAAACTCAACTAAGCTTTGCTTTGACATGCAGCAAACATTTCCACAAAGCTAGTGCAATCTTCTAGGGATAGTTTTATGATTTTCAAATAATCACTACAAGCATAGACACCCTCAAGGTGAAGCATATCAATGAAGAAGTGATAATTGAAGTTAAGCTTGGCTAAGATGGATTCAGTTGACTACGCAAGACACTTTACAATCAGCAAGGTGTTAGTAGTATGGATGTACGAATTTCACCATTGATCATGCACAAAGTTCTTCCATTCATCTAAACAACATGAAAATAAATGAGAAGTAGAGACCATGCAAATTGTTGAATCAACATATGAATTTCACCATATCTTCAATGGAGTTTACATGCTTCTTACAACAAAGTCTTGGCAACAATCTTTGTATTCTCTTCCTACTCTACTCTAGCTATCTAATTATTGTCTGCCGCCGATCTATTCAGCATTCACTATTGCTGAACTATTAACTATTAACCTTTACAAATGAAGATGTGTAGCCTTATATAGTGCTCTCATTACAATTAGTGGCTCAGATTGATTCACAATCAATGGCAAAGATCGAAAGATGAAAACCCTAATTAGGGTTTGTTACACCCATTACAAAGCATTTAATGCTTGACCAATGATAGAATTACATTTTATGGGACACATGTCCTTCCTTGAATATTTGACCAATAGATGGTGAGGGTAGGTACATCAAACTTTGTGCCCTAATGTGGTAGTTATCTCTTTGATGGATGAGTTAGGTAAATTGAACTTGGACGCCTTAGCTTGAAATGATGTCATTGGATAAGTGATGATTGGGCGCCACCTCAACTAGCCGATCCTTGTAACTCATCACAAGTTGTAAATGAATGAGGCATATCTCTTGATACTCAACATTATCCAAGCGCGTGCAATGAAGAATGGGATGATGGTGGGAGATACTCCCAAATTGCATCATCTTCCTAACTTGATCACCTTCACCCTGGAGCTCCCATCTCGGATTACTCTTGCTATACTGGCAATGATTCTTGGATTTCCAGAGGAAATTCAAGATTGTGAAAATTTTCTTCCTCTAGCACGTGCACTCTCATGCTCACTCTTGCACATCATCACAAGTGTTTTCTCTTTCATGATGTTGATTTTGATTTTGCCTTGAAGATGCTGATATCTCTCCTTTATGATGGTGAGTTTTGACTTCCATTATTCCTCATGCTGACTCCCTGCATCAGACCTGAAAAGACAATGAAAACACCTTAATCATGATTGTGAATTGATTATGAACGCATCAATTTACCTTTATTTCCAGAAAAATAGATGTTACTAAGTTCTGATTTCATTTTTTTATAGTTTGGAAATGTTTTCTTTTGAAATTCTGGAAATGAACAAGGGCGGGCTGGAAATGATATTTCAAACTCACAATTTTATTTCAGATCTGGAAACGCCTGCTTTTGGGTCTGATCTGCATGCAAATAACCTTGTTCTCACTTGCATTGTCCTTCCACGAATTTGGAAAACAACCCTTGTGCTCTGGGAATGGTGTCTGTGGATCAGAAAAATTATAATTTCAAATCTGGAAATGACCTCCTCAACCTGGCAAATTCTGGAAATATCAATTTTGCCGATGAAAATTGTCCGTGAACAAAATGCAAATCAGTTCTTTCTACTGGAAAATTCACCTTCCCAGTTTAATTCGAATTGTCTCTTTCAAGTCTAAAATGGCTTAAAATCTGATCCCATCATTTGATTCACTCAATATTCACCTCTAACTGCTGTAATTTGCCCTGATTTCTTCTTTCAATCAGTTGATATTGAATTTGTTTGTGGTGGAAATAAAATATTTTCACTCTCATAAATAGGCATCTATGTTCACTTTGCAAAATTCCTTCACATAGCTGACTTGGGCAAATGTTTGCTTTATCAATTTCTATTAATGATTTTGCAAAATATGAATTCCAATATGGGAAGCCGACTTGTCTTACAATGTTTTTATTTTATTTAGTTTAAATTCCCGACAGTTTGTTTTAAGTGACACGTCCTTCTCCATGGGTCAGCTTTCTTATTTCCTTAGCGCCACACCTTACCTCATACCTTGTCGTGGATGCTGGAGATCAAAGGAAATGATTGGGCTTTTGGAGCCTCAAAGGTAGTTTGCGCTTTTGAGAGGTCAAAGGAAGGGCTTAAAAGGGGGTTTGCGGTTTAGAATGGGCAAAGGAAGTGGAAGTTGAGAGGTCACAACTTTGGGGTGGCATTAACAATGCAGTTAAAAGTTTGTGGTTTTAGACGGCATAGGAAGTGAGGGATGGCATGGCAAAGGGGGCACAAAGGATATGGATGTGAGGGATACCGTGGTGTAAGGGGTCAAAGGAAATGAATACAAGGCAGGTCGAGACTTTGGAAGGGCAAAGGAATTGCCTCTAAGGCATCAATCTTGAGTTTGATATCCTCGAAATCAATGCAAAAAATTATCAAATGCCCCTCCTTAATCAAATTTAGAGGTCTCCTACCTTGATCAGGCTTCAGTGAGATCAAAGGAAATGCATCCAAGCTAGATGTTCAATTTTGCTTACTTAATCACCTTGCCCAAAGCCACTTCATGATTATTTAGACCTTAGCCTATGATCCTTCCAAGCATTCACTCTCTTTCAAACAATTTGCCTTAATCAAATTCAGCATTTCATCTCTGATTTTGAAAGTCAATGAGGATGATCAAATGGAATGATCATCATATATCATTCATTTCCAAGGTGTTGAGAAGCCATACTGACTCAATTCCCACCAAAGGGAGAAAAATGACCTAATCACCTCCTATCAACCTGAGACATTAAACCACCTCAAGTGAAAGGTTAACAGCCAAAACTACAACAACTAACCTAGAAAGCAGAAAAAAGTGCGGGTTCCCATTTGCAATGGGGCGATGTGTGAAATGGTCACAACACTACTGCAATCCATAAATGAGGTAATCGTGCCTCTTTTCATTGGTTGTTTTGAAGAGTCAACCTATAGCATCATAAATTGTCACCAGTCCAATTTACAACTCATGTTTGCTCCCCTACTTTAGCGTGTCCTATCCTTATCTCCTTTCTAGGTCCGTTTGTGCCTATTCTCCAGCTTTGAGGCCATGAATAGCCTTTTGTGGGTCCTACTATGGGATACCCACCCCATTTTAGCATTGTTTTGGTCCTAATTGTGGTGGGGCCTAGACTATGGCACCCTAAAACACCATGGTCCCGCTCAATTAGGCCCCAATTTGAAATGGGGTAGGGGCTATATCTCATCAATAAGATTTGATCCCCGTGGCTCTGCATGACCGTTGGAGGTCGGCCTAATAGGTAATTTACCTAGGGAACCCTATATAAAGACATTGTATCAACCTATTTTCATCTAAGCAATCTAAGTCTCCATCCACAACTTACCTAAAGTATTCATGCATTCATGAAGCATTCATTATCAGGCATTTTCAGAGATCTTCAAGGCTGCATATTCATCATTCAACCATTGTGGAGCAAATTCATGTCAATTTTCGTGCAAGCATGTGTGTGTGATTAGGGTTTTGTCATGTTAATGCCATTTCATACAAAATTTGTGATTAAATTCAAAGAGCAAAGCATCATCAGCAGCAATTGTAGATCTGAGGAAACAAGTACAAAACTGCGTTCGAGAGGATTGACATAATTCACAAAGACGAACAGATTCAGCTTTTGATTATGGAAAATTCAAGGGACCATGGTGAATTTATACTACTTGGTCCCGAAAAATCAGGCTGAACTTCTGGGAACAGATCCATGACATCTTATTTTGCCTAGATCTAGATTGGTGGCTCCATACAACATCTGTAGCTCACTGTTTCTGTTTGATCTCTTCAATAATCACCTTTTTCCCCCTAATATTCAACAATCAAAATCAATTCAATTCAAGGAGGAGAAGGCTCTATCCAAGGAGCCTGGAATCTGATTAGAATCTTGGTCTTGCAAGGCTAGATCTATTAGATTCCTCTCCTCCCTAATATAATTGGTTAATTAGGACATTTAGTGGTTTTATTATCTTAATTTAACCCTAAACCTAATTTTCCACCATTACATTTTGGTGAACCCGACTCCTTACTTACACCACTATTTCTGATTTGTGTTCTCAGATCTGATTAGTAAACATCTTAATTTTCAAGTTTGCACTCATAGATTATATTCTTAATCAATTTATATAAATTTAGAGGTTAAATTCATAAAAACCCTAATTTATTTCGGTTAATTTGATTTGTAGGTTGCATAATTTGTAACTTGTGTTTTCATATATGATCTTAAACATTCATAATGGCTCTTAATAGATCTGATTTATTTGTCATTTCACATATGATTACATTGCTTTTCACTTATATTTATCATAATCATGTGTTGGGTAATGGTTTCTTTCACTTTACATTGCTTATTTCCATTCATAGCACTTTGGCATATTGCATTTTTAGAGTTTCCAAAATGCTTCTTATCAATCAATTAAATCTCAAAGCTTTTATCCATGATGCATGTTGTTGTATGGTGATATTTTTAAGAAAATGCATTACATATGTAGATCACATAAAAGCTTTTGTAGATTATCATAATTCTAGAGATGCTAGTGAAAAACCTAACACTTGTACCTCTCCTAGGGTATCTCATGTGAATGAAGAAAGAGCCAATACTCCTATCAATGATCTCTCTAATGGAGAGCAAGCATTGAAGAGAAACATGGCACCATCTTCTTCACGTACCCTAGCGCAAGGGGGGTAAGGTCAAACTATTGGTGTTTCAATCTCTCTAGATTCCCCTTATTCTCCTAGAGCTTAACCATCAAAACATTTGTAGAGATGATGATGTTATGCATTTCATTCATGATCTATCTCCCCATATAACATTAAGTAAACATGAGGCCTTAGATAATAAGGATCTTCCTTCCCACACTGTCAGAGGATATGAATGCCGATAGAAAGGAGAATCTCCCTATAAAGGATATTCCTTCTTCATCTACTTCTCCCTTTGTTCCTTCTAGATATACTTACACTACAAAATTTAAAGAAATTCATTGTAATACTCCTCAATTAAAAAGCTCTTATAGGAGTGGCTATAACATAATATCAAGACAAGGTTATAGAGGACAAGGACTTGGAAAATATGAACAAGGAATCAAGTCCCTATAAACCCTCCTACACAAGCTAGTACTGAAGGTCTAGGACATCCTCATCATTCACCTATGGATGATCTTCTTAAAATTCAAAAAATAAGGAGTATCTTGCAAGTCATAGAAAGTATCGTCCATCTAAAGATGCTTCTTCCTCAAACACTCCTTTTTGCTCACATCATCATACTAATGATCATGATACCAATGATTGTCTAGATTTTCAAAACTGAATGCAAGGACTCATTGATAATGGCATAGTTAAAACCATAGAAAACAATCCATCTCCTTCTAACAATCCTTGTCCTACATCTCAAGAAACAAGACCTACTATTAATGACCAGGAGAAATTAGCTACTAGAACCTTTTGGAGATTGAAGTATGATAAGAATGTTGTTTTCCCTTTCATTAGACTTAATAACAATTATAAGCATAAGGTGATGAACATTGTCTTTTTCATCATAGTTATTCTCATTCTCTTGGAAATTGTAAAGCATTTAAAACATTTGTTCAAGACCAATATGATAGAGCTTGCATAGCTCTTACAACCGATCTTGCAATCTTCCTTGGTGAAGAGGGAGTGCCTTAGCACTCCATTCACCCTTCATGTTGTTCCTCGCCCTATGGCACTAGTAGTTAACTTAATTGGAGGCTCTTTGTCATAAGAGGTGATGTTTTTTCAATATCAATCATCTTGGGGCGGCAACATAACTCATTCTTGCCTCTATGCTTGGGGGGCAAGAATATTATACTATCTCCTCTCTCCATCTAAGGTTTCACTATTTCCTTTGTGGGTTGCATTTTGCATACCTTGGTGTTCTTTCTTGCATGAAACAGTACGTCTCTTATGAATAATCTCTCCTTAGGGGGGTGTGTGATCCTTCATCTTAATTTTACATCTTTTCTTTTCAAAGCTTATCTCTTCTTTAGAGTTGCATTTTGCATATGTTAAATGTATTTTCTTGCATTGAAAATTCCTTCATGCGAGTACATGCGTGCTCCTTGTTTAGGACCTTTCTTTGCTCGGAATAGTGCAATTTCTTATGTATAATCTCTCCTTAGAGGTTGTGTAATTCTTCTCATTGCCCCTACACTTGGAGGGCATTGATCTTCCCTACCCTTTCTAAGGATCCACTTTTCCTTTGTTGAGTGGTGTTTGCTTATGCTATGATGTCATTCCTTGTGTGAAGTTGTTGTTTGCTCAAGGATTCTCTCTTATACAAAAGGTGTGTATCCTTGATTACAAGGTCTTCTTCATTTGGCAATACATATCTAATATAAACAAACCCTTCACTTTGGGTCAAAAATATGCCATCCTTCATCAAGAATCCCTTTAGCTAGCAATAGGGGGAAGGTAGGCATTCTTGTTCTCCTTCCTCTCTTTTGGTAGAAGATGTTATGTTTGTTCAAGAACTCCTCTTGGAGGTAGATGTCTTTTGAGCAAAGATCTCTTCTCCTCCAAGGATCCTCTTTACCCTTGTTGCAAGATATCTCTTTTTCAACTATCTATCCTTGCTTGTAAGAGTATTGCCTCTTTAGCTTGGTTTTATGAACATTGTTGCCTAAAAGGCTAAGTTACCGAATCGTGGGAAAATAAGGCCAATTCCAGGTACAATACGTCTCAAAATCGGAGGCGTCCTGGAATCGGTGGAAAAACGACCAGGATTCATTCACTGAGTTTTGCCCGCTTTGCAACCACTGAAAACCCTAAACAGAAATTTTTTTACTCCTAAAAATAATAAATGTGTTTCCCAAACTCGAGTCCAAGGGCATGACGAAGATTTCCATATGCTGGCTCAGCTCAACGCCCACAGATAGCTGCGTCCAAACTATATTCTCTCCCTGAACGGAAATGACGTCGACAGATAGCTGGGTCCAAAGACTCCAAACTATATTCTATACCTGAACGGAAATGACGTCGGCAGATAGCTGCGTCCAAAGACTCCAAACTATATTCTCTGCTTGAATGGAAATGACACCCGCAAATAGTTGCGTCCAACCTATATTCTCTACATGAACGATATTCGTCTAAAACATCTCCGTTCAAAATTATTCTTTGCGTCCAAAATTATTTACTGCGAATGTTTCAGACGAAAACTGTAACCATGACGGAATGCTCTCGCGAACCTTCACAGTAAATAATGAAATATATAAGATAGATTTTTTTTAAGTATTATACATTATATTAATAAATTGTTCGGTAAACTATGTATTAATAGTTATATAATAAGATTTTAAATTTATGAAAATATAAAATTTATAAGATATTTATTTAATATTTAATTTTTAATAATGAAATATATTATATATAAAATAGTTTATTTTAAAATTATTATACATTATTTTAATATATTGTTCGCAAAACTATATCTTAATAGTTATATAATATAATTATAAGTTTAAAATAATATAAAATTTATAAGGTATATATTTAAAATTAATTTAATTAATATATGAAATTTTTAATATATATAAATATTTTTTGATTTATAATAAATATATTTAAATTTTAATTTACATATTTATGATTTTTAAATTTTTTTATACTGTCATACCCAAACGTACCCAATCCCCTGTACCCGATTCCAATTCGGTAACTTAGCTAAAAGGATATCTCTTCGATGTTGAAGGTGGATATCCTTTTTTGTAGCTTCCTTAAGACATCAACATAGGGCTATGTTGACATCTTAAGGGGGGGGCATACATATCTCCCTCTTTGTACTATATTTTTGCATTTCTTAAACGGGGTGTTCATTCTCGAAACTTGAGCAAACAAACTCTTACACAAGATGCTTCATGCCCGAAACCAGACCCAACATTCATATATGTCTTATACGGGGTGCACATTCTCGAAACCAAAGCAAACAAACTCTTACACGATATGTCCTCGAAACCATGCATATATTTGTCTTACACGAGGTTACACATTCTCAAAACCAGAGCAAACAAACTCTTGCACAAGATGTTTCTGATACCAAACACACATTTGCATTTTCATTTCATGCCTTACATAGGTTGTTTCATGCTCGAAACCAGAGAAAACAAACTCTTATACAGGATGCTTAACACCTGAAACTAGACGATTGCATACACAATAGGATGAGTGGAACTAGCAAAACAAAGCTAGACTATTATGACTCTCCTCCCCAACATGAATCACCTAGAGAACACAGATAGCCCATGGCATCCATGTCCTCTCTCTCTCTCTTCTTCTCATAGATCACCTAGAAAAACACAACTAGAATATGATATCCATGTCTTCCCTTTCTTCTTTCCATGAGCTCATAGCTTTGCTAAATGTGGTTCATGGTTTGAAGCATGCTTGTGCTCTTTTTATGTGATCGCTTGTGTCCTTGTGATGGCATTTCAAGAATGATATTAGCGGTTGAGACATTTTGACTATTGACATCTCTTCAGCTATTTGACTTGAGGTCTTATTTTGGTTTTTAGCTTTTGTGTGGTGTCTTGTCTTTTGTCTTTATTTGCCTTTTTTGTTTTTGTCTTGTTTTGTGTGCCCTTGCATGTGATTGTGTGAGTTAAGATCCTAAGATTGGGGGCTTGGTTCCTCAAAATTAGTGATGTCTTATCTCCTTGTAATCTCACTCCTAATTGTTCCTCTCTCATCTTTCATCTACTTTACCACAAGTATTTGCATAGGCTCATACTCCCATTACAGTGGGGGCTAAAGGTAGCGTTGAAATTGTCACCGGTCCAATTTACACCTCATGTTTGTGCCCCTCCTTTAGCGTGTCCTATCCTCATCTCCTTTCTAGGTCTGTTTGTGCCTATTCTCCAGTTTTGAGGCCATGAATAGCCTTTTGTGATTCTACCATGGGATACCCACCCCATTTTAGCATTGTTTTGGTCCTGATTGTGGTGGGAACGCTATAGTCTAGACCATGGCGCCCCAAAACGCCATGGTCCTACTCAATCAGGCCCCAATTTGAAATGGGGCAGGGGCTATATGTCATCAATAAGATTTGATCCCCATGGCTCCGCATGATCGTTGAAGGTCGGCATAATCGGCAATTTACCTAGGGAACCCTATATAAAGACATTTTATCAACCTACTTTCATCTAAGCAATCTAAGTCTCCATCCAAAACTTAAAGTATTCATGCATCCATGAAGCATTCATTATCACGCATTTTAAGAGATCTTCAAGGCTGCATATTCATCATTCAACCATTGTGGAGCAAAGTCATGTCAATTTTCATGCAAGCATGTGTGTGATTAGGGTTTTGTCATGTTCATGCTATTTCATACAACAATTGTGATTACATTAAAAAAGCAAAGCATATTCATCAGCAATTGCAAATCTGAGGAAACATGTACAGAGCTACATTCAGGAGGATCAACTTAATTCATAGAGATGAACAGGTTCAACTTTCGACGACGGAAAATTTGGAGGACCATGGCGAATTGATACTACCTGGTCCCAAAAAATCAGGCCGAACTTTTGGGAATAGATCCGTGACATCTTATTTTGCCTAGATCCAGGTTGGTGGCTCCATACGACACCTGTATCTCACTATTTCTGCCCGATCTCTTCAAAAATCACCTTTTTTGCCCTAATCTTCAACAATCCAAATCAATTCAATTCGAGGAGAAGGCCCTATCCAAGGAGCCTAGTATCTGATCAGAATCTTGAGTTTGCAAGGCTAGATCTATTAGAATTCTCTCCTCCCTGATGTAATTGGTTAATTAGGACATTTAGTGGTTTTATTATCTTAATTTAACCCTAACCCTAATTTTCCACCATTACACAACTTTCAAACACTAACATGGCAGATAATTTGACTTGGAATAAAGAAGTAGACAAGCAAGTGGGTGAAGTGGGCACACAACCAACTCAAGTAGACGACCAACCAACTCAAGCACACAACCAAGTAGCTCATGCACGCAACCAAGTAGCTCAAGCAAGTAAGCAACCAGCTCAAGCAAGTAACCAAGCAGCTGATGAAAATCTGATGAATAATTAACAGCTTGACTAGTATTTCATTCCAGTTCTCTTTTCAACAAACCTTTGACATCAATGACAAAATATTCAACGAACTCCCTCTTTGTCATTGATGGAAACTCCATCTATAACCAAACTGAAACTGAAACTGCTCTAGAAAAAAATGTTGCTCCCCCTGACATACCACTCCCCCTTTGACATCATGACTAATATCAACCTGCATAACTGAAATGGGGTTTGAAGAATATGACAATGAAAACTCCCCAAGTCAAAATAGTAATTCAAGGATGGAGTGAAGTCACTCCCAACTTCTCCCTCAAGAATTCAAAAGTTTCCTTTGGTAGAGGCTTAGTGAACAAATCTCCAATCTGCTCTTTAGTAGAAACATTCCAACTTGTTGATTACTAACTTGTTCTCTCAAAAAATGATACTTCATAGAAATATGTTTAGTCCTAGAGTGCATAATTGGATTCTTAGAGATATTAATAATACTCATGTTGTCACAAAAGATAGATATAGGATGGTCATACTCTACCTTAATGTCCTTCAGCATTTGTTTCATCCATAGAACTTGTGTACAACAAGACAAAACTGCAATGTACTCTGCTTTTGCTGTAAATAATGAAGTAGAAGATTGTTTTTTGCTCGACCAAGATACAAGACAACCACCTAGAAAGAATGCACCTTCACTTGTGCTCTTTCTATCATCAACAGAACCACCCCAATCTACATTTGTATAAGCTATGAGTGTAAAATCATTACCTTTAGGATAGCATAACCCATAATCCATAGTACCCTTAACATACTTGAAGATCCTCTTAACTGTATCAACATGAGTATACTTAGGAGTAGCTTGAAATCTAGCAAAATAACCAACTGCTTGCATAATGTCAAGTCTAGTAGCCGTAACATATAATAAACTTCCTATCATAGACCTGTACAAAGTTTGATTAGCATCTGGAGACTCATCATTTTACTTAACTTACATCCTAAGGAGTGCTCACAGGATTGCAATCATTCATTCTAAACCTTTTCAACATCTCTCTAATATACTTTGTTCAATAAACGAAAATGCCTCTATCTA
This sequence comes from Cryptomeria japonica, assembly GCF_030272615.1. NCBI lineage: Eukaryota > Viridiplantae > Streptophyta > Pinopsida > Cupressales > Cupressaceae > Cryptomeria > Cryptomeria japonica. The sequence goes on from NC_081414.1 coordinate 464,014,947, forward strand.
ATTGACAAATTTTGCAAACCAAGAAGGAATGACAACTCACCTTTCAAGGACATTTTAAATTTATTCATATTAGTAGCAAAATCTTGACACATCTCTTCCCAATCACTACAAAAAATCAGATCATTGACATAAACTACAACAATCAGCATAAGATTACATTCTTCTTTAACATACAGAGTGATGTCCACTATCCCTATTCTGAATCCCTGTGCTACAAATAACTGTCTAGTCTAGCATACCAAGCATGTGGAGCTTGTTTAAGACCATAGAGTGTCTTTTTTAACTTGCATATATAATTTTGATTTTCTGATATAACAAACCCATCTAGCTGCTATATATAAACTTCTTCATTCAAATTACCATTCAGAAAAGCAAATTTAACATCCATTTGAAAAACGTTAAAACCTTCGAAAGAAGCACAAGCTAAAACATTATAATAGCTTCTAAACGTGCAACAAGAGCAAAAGTTTATTTGATGTCAATACCTTCAACCTATGCATAACCTTTACACACAGGTCTTGCCTTGTTTCTCACCAGTTTACCATCTTCATTTAACTTATTTCTATACACCCACTTTGTACCACTCACGTTCTTGTCTTTGGGCATTGGGATAATTTCCCAAGTTTCACTTCTCTGAATCTAATCAAGTTCTTCTTCCATGGCTGCCACCCAATGTTTATCTTCAGCTACTTACTCAAAACTTTTAGGCTCAATCATGGACAACAAGGAGATATCTTCATTTTCAGAATAGTTATCACTTCTTGTGGCTCTTGGTCTATCCTCTTGCAAAATCTGATCAATAGGATGGTTTCTTTGAACAAAATTTGATGAAGCCTTCAAAAAGGTCCTAAATGTGTTCTTACCTTGGTCATTTGTAAGTGCATTTTCTGTACTTACATCTACTGTCACATGTTGAACACTTGAAGATGCATTTTTAGAATTTATATCTGCTGTCCCATGTTGTACATTTGAAGGTGTAATTCCAGAATTTACATCTATTGTCCCATGTTGTACATTTGAAGGTATTTGTTGAACAACACTTTTTTCTTCATCTACTTGACAAATACCATCATCATCTTGCATCTTCTCATGAATGTTAGCATCCTCATGAACCTTCACATTAGCACTTTCAACAATCTTGCATAATCTATTGTTAGAACATCTATAAGCTTTACTTTTAGAAGAGTATCCTAAGAAAATCCCTTCATCAACCCTAGGATCAAATTTTCCAAGATTGTCTTCATCCCTCTTAATATAACAAGGACTACCAAAAAATTTGAAATATTTAACTAAAACAGTCTTACAACAATATGGACTGCCTCTCTCCAAAAGGAATCATTCACTTTAGACTCATTCATCATATTACGAACCATTTCTTGGACTGATCTATTCTTCCTCTCAACAACACCATTTTGTTACGGTCTCCTTGCAACTAAGTATTGTCTTTTTATACCGTGTTTTTCGCAAAAATTTACAAACTCGTTTGATGTGAAGTATCCTCCATTGTCTGAACATAAACATTTAATTTTCAAACCCTTCTCATTCTCCATAAGGCTTTAAAGGCCTTAAACTTCTAGAGCACTTCTGATTTTTCCTTCAAAAATGTAATCCAAGTCATTCTTGAAAAATCATCAATAAAAAGCATAAAATACTTCTCACCTTGCATACTCCTAGTTCTCATAGGCTCACATAAATCAATACAGATCAACTCAAGAGGCTTTGTGCTCGAAAACTCTTTTGATTTGAAGTTCTTCCTTGTTTGCTTTTCCAACTGACATTCCCTACAAACAATGTCTGAAGGTTTAGCAATCTTTGGCATGTCTCTAACAGCTTCCTTTTTGCTATTCTGAACAAGAGTATCAAAGTTCATGTGTCCCATTCTCCTATGCCATAGCCACCTTTCATCCACCTGACTCAAACAACACTTTTCACTTTTGATATCATCAAAAATGTATGTACAGATTGTTAGCAGCCCTACTTGCATCAGCAATATATTTACCATCTTTCCTAATTTCACAACAATCTAAATTGAAAACTAAACTATGTCCTTGATCACACAATTGACTCACACTTAATAAATTGTGTTTCAAACCTTCTACATATAAAACATTCTCAACTTTGGTCTCTCCATCATCCAAAACAAGTGTTCCTTTACCTTTGATTTTTGCAAAAGCATTACCACCAAATCTTACCTTGCCTCTATTAGTGCTTTTTCATTTTGTGCAAGAAAGGTTGTTTGCACAATCAAGGATTCTACTAAAACTGCTTTCTCCTTCTTCCTCCAAACCTTAGTAACCTCCTTTGCTTTGTCCTCTTCTCCAACCTTCTTGTTCTACTTAGAGAAATTTGTCATACCACTTTTACAAACTTTTGTAGTGTGACCAAAGTTATTACATTTATAACATTTAACATTGTAGTTCCTCGGAGGAGCAAAAGAGTTCCTCCTTGAAAGTCTGAAATCATTTCTTGCAAACACTTTATAGTCGATTGCCTTGTGTCCAAAATAATTGCAAGTGAAACAATAGCCATAAAAGAAAAAATTGTTAAACCTGGTTATAAGTGCTTGTCTTGAGATAGGAGGCCTTTTGAAAGTATGATTTCTGATTTTTGATGGTGAATCCTTTATGTTGTCCACGTTGTTCTTCAGCTATTCTTCTTTTGTAGACTTAGAACTTTGACCTTCTCCAAGACCAACTCCACCTTTATCAAAATAGACAATTATTGTGAGCCAATGACTTTATCCAATGACATGGAACTTTTCTTATTTATCTTCTCATGATTCAGATGTCTCAAAGATTTATCTAAATTTCTAAGTGAAACAATTTCAGCTTCAAGTCTCTCACAGTTTTCTTCATTGAGCTTAAGCTGATTTCTAATTTCTTCTATTTTCTTTGCTTCTTCAACCTGAACCTTCAAATCAACTATCAATTTTTCTGCTTCTTCAAGAACTTGAGATGACTTAGTTTTCGTGTCATTCTCTTCTTGTAGCAGCAACTTCAAATTCTGATTTTTCTTTTTAAGTCTCTTGATTTCACTTAGAGCGCTTATTAGTTCTTCAAAATCCACTTCTCCTTCTTCATCAATACGATCTTTATCTTCTTGATTTTCAGTGTGTACTGCTTCTATGGCCATAAACAATATTTCTTCACTTAAAGACTCTCCATTACTAACATCGGATGAACAACTTTCTTCTTTTGAATAGAAAGTCTTTTTGGATTTCTAATACTTTTTCTCTTTTCCCTTATACTTCTTCTTGTTGAATTTGGGCATCTTTTCATAGTTGTTGTCCTCACTTTTTGCATATGGACATTTAGCTACAAAATGTCCTACCTTGCCACAATTAAAATGCTTGAAAGGCAACTTGCCTTTATATTTACCAAACCCTTTCTTCAACTTCCTCATGAAATGTGTCTCTTTAGAATCAGATTCTTCATGAAAACTTTCACTAAATAAACACTCCTTGTCTTTTCCTTTCTTTGAAGCTTTGCAGGCTGCCTCCCTTTTGAATGAAGAATTAGAGTTTGTTCTCATCTCATAGGCTGTTAGAATGCCATGAAGCTCATCAACAGTCAACTTATCAAGTTCTTTCATCTCTTCAATAGCTGAAACCTATGCATCAAATCACAAAGGAAGGACCTTAAAATTTTCTGAACTATAGTGGCTCAACTTTTACTCCTGAGACTTTAAAAAATTCTTCTATGAGTCTAAAGTTTTGCATTCTTAACCTTGTCATCTCCTTCATATGCTTTTTGAAGTTTCTCCCAAATGTCATGAGTTGTATCACAATGAATAACTTTCACAAATGTTGTCTCGAACAAACCACATAACATTGCATTCATGGCTTTTGCATTGTTTTCAAAATCCTTCTGCCCATTAGCATCCGTTGGAGGAATTGAAGGAATTGAGTAACCAAACATCGAAACCAAGTGACATTAGATAAGTACACATTCGAACACTCCAGAATGCATAGTTGTAGCCATCAAAATAAAGGTGCCCTATTCATAGCAAGACCTTCAAGAGAACTCGTGGGCAATCAAGATCAACCTCCAAGTGTTAATGCTCTATTTCCGAAGGAACCCTACTTTGATACCAATTGAAACGCACACTAAAAATATAGAGGGGGGAGGGAGGTGAATTGGTATTTTAAAACTTTTGGACACATGAAAACACATAAAAGAAAGATAGAGCAAACATCAACGAGGACACCAAATTTCGCGTGGAAAACCGTTTCGAGTAAAAAACCACAGCATATCAATAGCTTTCAGTAACGAAATGGGCACCAACCCTCCTAGAAGCACCAACTCAAATGCAAACCTTAAAAAATAACTTTTCAGAATCCACTCAGCACTTCAAACATCATACAAAAATTACACAACACTCATTGAAATAGTTCTTGACTTCTTATCTTCAGCATGTTGAAAAAGAAACAATTCCATAGTGGTATTACTTCTTTGATACATACAAGTAGCTCAAGCATGCAACCAAGTAGCTCAAGCAAATAACCAAGCAGTTGATGAAAATCCGATGAATAATCAGCAGCTTGACTAGTATTTCATTCCAATTCTCTTTTCAACAAACCTTTGACATCAATGATGTAATGTCCCCATTTGGGATTCACCTTGATTCAGTCCTGAAACAAAGTGAGAATTGTAATACATTTATAAATATAATTTCAGTGATTCTAAAGACATTTTTACTATAATATTTAAATCATAATGCTAAGAATAATTTTGGAAGATGGAACTTATCTTGATGGCTTTCTTTGATTTATATACTTGAGATATGTGCTTTTATATTGTAGAATTCTGCTCTACTAGATAGATCCAAATCAGAAAAAAATAAATAGCTCATACTTCCTCTCTAATTCTGCTCAACTATTTCCCTTTGTTTTGCTCAAGATCTTCCTTTATTCCATATACAATCTTCTAGTTAAATTAGGCTTTTATGATATCTTTATTTTAAATATTTCCTTGAACATATAAATATTCATCGTAAATAGTTTACTTCTATTTCCTCCATATAGATCTTCAATACTGTTCCACTCATATTCCTTCCGTGGCTATCTTTATGAAGTAGGCTATTTTTTCTTCTTATAGATTGGATGCCTTCAATTGTTACGATACCTCTCTTAATCGCTGCTCTTCAGGGGTGTATTGGATCATACCAAGGCTGCTGTATCTTAATTCCTTTGTGCTTGATATTTACATTGCCTCCTTATTGACAATCTGCTCATTATATCTGTTGCCACCTTCCTTATGTCTGATGTATGAAATGCCTATGCCCATTCATTGTGTCTGATTTCGATCCTTATGTCCCTGTGAGAATGATGGATGCTGTTTCTGATTCTATTATTTAGTTTCAGGTGCCAGTGGCTTAGTAGAATGGTGGAATTACAGCTTGCTATGATGTAAATAATATATAATCCCAAAATCTGGAAAATATTAAATAAACAAAGTCTTCCCTTAGGCCTCAATAATTATTGGTGATCAATCTTAATAATCCTTCCCACGATACTGAGTGATGGCCACTGCTCTCTTTCCTCTTTCAATCGTGGCTCTATATACTCATCCATGATGAACATGAATGATTCCAATTAGATCAGTGAGACCTCCACATGAATAATAGTGATTGTACTTCTGGAATGGATGCTTGTCAGGCTTATCTAGTGTATTATGATAATTCCCCAAGGGTCAATCCTCACGTCAAAGAACCAATAAGGGGATGTATATGTCGTAATTCCCCGTATGTAATCTTTTAGAATGTAAGACTGATTTCTTATAAATTTCAATTGTAAAAAGACTTCTCTTAAAAACTGATACTCTAAATGAATTCCCCTAGTCACCTTACGCTCCTTGCTATTAATGCAATTATATACTTGCTCCATTGGGTGGATGTGTCCCTTGGAATTATGGGACATGTTCATTTGTCAACCTAATCGCATCTCTTCCATATATCGACCCTTTATCATGTTTAATATCTTATTTTAGTCACTCCCCAAATTACTTGCTATTAACGTGATCACACCAAATTAGATTAGTCGCTACTTGTAGTTCTGAGTTTCCTCTTATCAGCGTTCCTTATCAACCGATATTCATTACCATTTTCACAAAGGTAATTGCTGACGAGTCACATAATCTGCCTTCCATTGGCTGACTTCCACTTGTGTATTCACTATAGTTAGCCAACGTATTTGGAGACATCAACCTCAAGCACTTCCCGCAATGCAGATATGATATATAGTCATCTTTATGAAGTGTTTATCCCCTTGTGTGACTACGGTATTTGACAACTTCGAAGGTTGGCAGCACTTATGATGTTAACACATAATACTTGTGATAAACTCCATATGTGGTCTTGTAATAGCTTATCCATGTAATATATCATTTATAAAGATAATACAGGGAGCTTTCTTAATATTAACAATACTGATGAGGTTCAGTTTGGGGACATCACAAATGACAAAATAATCAACAACCACCACGTCTGCAACAATGGATTGGTCAATAAAAATGCTTTCAATTCTTGGCATCCAATGTGTATGAAACACTCCATGTCTAGAAATGTTGGGTATAGCAATTGTTAGGTTAAGTTAATGCATCAACAGAGAACTCCACTATGATGTCCATGATCCAGGCCCCCTAGTTTAACTAATGCATCAAGGACAACAAGAATGAACAGAAAACTTTCAAGACTCCAAAAAAACATCCAAAACATGTTTTTAAAATATGTTTTAGTGAACAACCTCCAAGCCCTTTTCTGTGAGAATTTAGGGAAAAATGAAACAATGTTGTAAGATTTGCTTGAGCTTTGCCAGAATTCAACTTTCTTGCTTGAGATTTGGGGAACCCTATGACACAGCTGCACGTTATTCTATATAAAGATGGCCAATAGAATTCCAATGCAAGTTGTAGAATCCTTATCAATGCTACAGCATTACTATCCTCCAACTCCATATATAGAATTCTCAAAACAAAGAGGTATATCACTTGAATTAAGTTGCATTTTACAGTTTGTCAATTCATTAATTAAGCATTAACCCATCTTCATAGTTGTCTTCCATGTCTAAATTTATCTTTCACATATTTGCAGTGTTAATTTTGTTTTTTATAATCAAGCATCAGGTTTAATATTGCATTTTTATTTTCCGAATGGCCAATATGCCAGCATTGCATCGTCCCTGAATCTCTTTTTTTTAGGTACCAGTTTGCAGAGCAAAGAAAAGATACAAAACGGACACAAAACAGAAGCCTTTAGGCATGCAATCTATACAAGCCCAAGGACAGATGTTCAAAATGTACTATATAGATCCTGATTATATACATATAACCCTCTTGCGGTTAACCTGAAACTTGCAACATTGTACTTGACATCTGTTTTCAGAATGACTACACCATAGTTGCACATATGAGGTAGTGATATAATATGTGAAAAGATAATCCACGAAAAATTTCATCAATCTCACTCTTTTAAAACATGAATACAGCAAGTAGTATAGTGTAAATTGATGCAAAAAAAACCCAAAAAATGGGGATTGGGACACTATGGAAAACAGTACCCTGAAACTGGAAGATAATGTGTCTCAATCTGTTGAAGTTCACTCCATTAAATATGCATCAATTTTGTACATGTGGATATCTATTTTATGAATGCAGAAAGAATGATGACAGCCAGAAAGACCTATATGAAATGTTTAATCAGATGCATATTACCTGGAATTCAAAGCAGTACATGTCATTTATGTGAAACATAGTTAATAAATGGGAATTCATGGTGGATATAAATATATGGAGAGAGAGAGAGAGAGAGAGAGAGAGAGAGAGAGAGAGAGAGATTTATCGTATATTGTATATAAAAATACACACAATTGTCTTCTGTGTGTAACTAGAGATTTATTGTATATTTTAAGATCTTGAAATTTGCATTCATATGTTGGCACTTGCCATATGTATTATGGACTTAAAATTAAATCTATTTGATCATCAACTTCTGAAACTAAAATGTTTTCCAACTTTGTTTCATGCTGTTCACGACTTGAACTTCGATATTTGATTAGTGTTTCCTGCATTATATGATGGAAGATTGTATTGTGATATTCAGAAATGAAAGGATTGTGAGAAATTGCTGAAAATGTTGACAAATTTGTAATATTCATATGGCATAGCTATACATATTTGTACAGGTAGATTGAACTGCAAACCAAAATTTGAAGGGGTCTGCTGGCCATCACACCAATACTGAACAGGTAATGCAGTGCTGGTTCTGTTCATTTTAGGTCAGATTCATAAAAAACTATTTAAGGACAAAAACCATGCTCTCCTAGCTTTGGAATTTTCACTTCTAGTTCCTATGCAACCCCCATCTTGCCTGACAAATCACTAACTTACAGAATCACTCATAAAATAAGTTTGAATTCACCAGAGACCTAGAATCTACAAAAATGTTTGACAAGCAAATTTGAAACATGGCATTTTTTATTACTATTTTTTTACAGGTTTAGTAATTAGCACCTTGAGTATTAAACCATCCATCTCTCTGAATTCTTAAACATAACAATAACTGATAGCAAACACTAAGTGCCTGAAGAGCAACAAAGGTGCATATTTATCAATTTAACAAAAACAAAATGAGACCATTAAGACTACGGATAATTAAAGAGAGGAAGAAAGAGATGGTTTATACTACTAGAAAAAAGTTGTGAGAAGAAAGTGCAGCTAAAACATGAAAGAAACTTCCACGTATTACAAGCTTGAAACGAAATAACTAAATAATGATATAAAGAAATCTAAACGCAATCACAACAATTGACAACATACAATTGCAAATCAGTGGAAATAAGAAATATAAAAATGAACACATTAAATAGGTAGACCTATATCTGGCAATATAGGGAGTCAAGCAATGAGGAACCAGATTTCCTATATACCATTCGAGTTTACTTCCATAGGTAGAAAGAGGTTTATCACCGTATTTGTTTCTTTTAATTGCACTTGAAAAATCCAAACCAAGATATAGGTACAAAAAAACACACCTGGTTTTTAGAAGGTTCCTCAAACCATCTTTCTGCAAGCACATAAAGATCAAACAAACAATGAGAATAAGAATTTTATAACAAGAGAAATTTAGAATGTGTATCAGTAGCAAGCATTTATTTCCAATATATTAGTTTGAATGTTTTTGCGGAATGATTTTCCTTCAGATAAATGAGCCTGAAATGGCAAAATTTAGAATACATATCAGCTAATCCCATCTCAGAAAAAATGAATGTAAGAACTACGAAGACTCTAGAAGGCAAGCCATTAAGAAAAAAATTTACATGTAAAACAAAAGAAACCAAGATTCCCATTCCATCACAAATGGAAAAATGCTATTTCACACCTCAATTAATTATAAATCAGTTTCAAATATTGTCCAAATAATTTCCTTAACATCTACAAGGATTTTTAACAAAATTTATATTTGTAACTAGGCGTAGGTTTTCATGACCATATTTAATTAGATTGTAATTTTTTGTTGGATTCCACCCTTGTAATTTTTAAATATCTCAATGAGTAGTCATTACAATGACACTTCTGCTCATTTATGTTGATAATAATTACAAGACAAGGAGACCCACTTAGCACACCAGAACCTTTTAGCATCTGCTAATAGAGGGAGGGAATGAGGAATACATTCATTGCGTTGGGTTTTTCACCCTCTAGCCCCTTTTCCCATTGGCAAAGCTTTTGGAGCATGTAATGTCCTAGAAGCTACCTTTGTCTCACAATTCTTACCAATTTGGGATTATCCAATCACAACCTACCCATATAATATGTTAAATGGGTGAAGGCTTTCTTAGGCATTTTAATTAGACTTCAATTTTTCATGGGATTTAACACATGTAATTTTTAGTCATATCAAGATAACCTCAATGAGTTGTCCTTACACTAATTACATTGCTCTTTGTATTTTGTTTGCTTGCAAAACACTCCTATTGTGTAGAGTTAGCTCTCTATTGGCCTCATTTGTTTTCCTCTAATAACCTTCAAATCTGTTTGTGTAGATGTTGTCCTCCAAGTACACTCGGGCTCCAGATAAAGACCTTACGGAAACCTTGGTAAACTAAGTACGCAAACCAAGAAGATGCCACTACAAAAACATTTATATTTTCCCTAATACCTTTTGTAGGCCACTAAATTTCCCAACAGTTAGTAATCAAACCCATAGGAATAACAGGAGATGACAAGGTTGGTCTTGGTATTTTGAGTTCTCAGCTTTGAAGCCCTGGTTTTTACTAGAGGATGCCTCTGAGGTGTAGGTACATTATTGTAAAAATTAATAGAACACAATATTTTAATATTCTATTAATTAACAAGATGATCGTTACAAAAAGGTTCATCTCCTTATAGAGGATTAGAGAATGGAACCACCCAAACAGATATACATTAAATGACTCACTTAAAGCTAAAAATAGCGAACCAAAAAAATAGAAATAAAACTTGCCACTAAGGTGACACTATTACAACTGTAAGCCTTATATTTTAGTAATTCTTTGAAAAAAATCTGTTCACACAAACAACACCAACCTGTGATTTAACCTTGAAACCATCACAAGATTCAACTTCATTTCATGTGACACCTTGCATTGACACCATATTGTAATAATTGATAGAACACAATATTTTAATATTCTATCAATTAACAAGATGATTATTACAAAGAGATTCATCTCCTTATATAGAGATCAGAGAATTAAAACAATTGAGAGAATCCTTACCAAGGAACAATGTGATTAAGGCCCTTAACAAAACAAGGTCTCCTCTTCTACAATTTAGGCTCTATAGACCCTATTGGGCTTCCCTAAGGTTCTAAAGATTAAATTGTTCCTAATTGCAAATTAAGTGAGCCTCATTTCTGCAAGGATGCATAATTCAGCTGTCACTAGCATGCCTCAACACCAATTGACTTTGGAACTACAAATAAAAAAACTTATTCTTGCAGAAAAAGGTAAATGAAGCATTAATCTATTCATGATAGCACTATTCAAATCCTTAAGGTATATTTTGGATCCCAAGGCAAACACGGGAATTTAGTTCCATATGAGTGGAACCCAACTAAAAATCTAAACCCAATAGACAATCTAATATTCCAATTTTTTTACAAGGATAAAATGGTGTATAACACTAGCATTGATTGGGGTCGTCTTGTTGGCAACAATGCAGCACACTGAGAGGGTGGGGGTGAATCAGTTTGCTCACAAACTTTACTTAAACTCAAATTCAGATCTGATGATTAACAATTAAAGCACAAATCAACACCACATCAATAACACACATAACACCAAGATTTTTGACGTGGAAAACCCGGTTAAGGGAAAAACCACGGTGGGAACCTACCCACAATGAGATAATACCCTATTAGGAGTAAGTGAAATATTACAATGGGTAAAGCACATGCATTCAGGCACACTATGTAGAGCTCACTGCTCAAAACAAGTAACAAAAAGGGCTACAACCCTTGGGAAGGCTCACTGCCTTACAAAAACATTCGGATTACATCCAGAGGATCATGAACTGATGAAATAGCATCTCCTCATGCCGGGTTATAGTTTCGATTAAGCACATAACACAAACTCTACTCTTTCACACTTCTACACACTTCTTTGCACTTCTCCTCTGCTATTGAAAGATTAAATCAATGTTCGCACACGCATTACATCTCTCAAATGAATATTACATGTATTTATACAATTCATCAACCTATATTTCAAGGTTGGCTCAACCCTTAACACAAATTACAAAATAATATCCCTACACACTACAACAACATATGCAGACCAAAACAATGTCGGCTAAGACATAGTCTGGACCTAAATCAACTCCTCGAACACGCAACACCAACAAGAATTACGCCTCGATCATCCGCAACATGCTACAATCATCATAAATGTCACTTAACACGAAGAACACCACCGAATCAATAAAATGATCAATATCGCACACAACAATCAATGCAAACCAACAACACGGATAGAGCACGATCTAGAAACATCCACAAGCAACGCGAATCACCATAGAAATAACCGCAACATCACCACTTACTAGAATCATCATCAACATTATACCAAACCTCAAGAACATCAAAGCAACTGACTGTCAAACTGAAAGATTCACTTGCGGACTTCCAAATCACGAGCCATCTGAATTGAGAATACACTTGAACGTCTCAAACACTGTCAAATCCGCAAACCAAGATATTGTAATTCTAGAGCAATGCAGAGCACAATCCAAAATACCGAATAACACGAACAATTGAAAACTAACCACAATACCGGATCTTATAACACGATCAAATCATCATGCGAACCTCTAAAACTTTCGTAGAATCAACTAGAGATAAATATCTCAAAACCCATTAATCCACAACAGCTCATCTGCAACACAGTAGCCAAACCAACTCATCCAATCTAACTGCAAAACTGGAATACACCGAAGAATATGTTGACATCAATGGCAACACATCATTCCAGCAAACTTCTCAACAATATCCAACAATCTCCCCCTTTGGCATTGATGGCAACATATGAATGTGAAAAACAATCAATGCAAAGAAAGAAATCAACAACCAACAATCATCCCATAACTCTCAATAATCTCCCCTTGAGATCAGCTCATGATATAGCAGTTTTTCACATGCTTCTCTCCCCCTTCAACATCAATGCAAAAGGCACATATGCAAATCATAATCTCTCCCCCTTAGAGCAAACTCACAAATCTAAACACCTGAACCACAACACTGACTACTCCCCCTAAGTAGCACCCTCACTCACCAATCTGGATCACAATATATCTATGTGAAGCTCACTGGACTGATGCAACTCCATGCATCTTAGTTCTCATCAGGAGGGGCAATCACCCCTAGCTTCTCTCTGAGATATTCAAAAGTATCTTTAGGCAAAGCTTTCATGAAGATATCTGCAAACTGTTCCTTTGTAGATACATACTCCAATCTGACTTCCTTCTCATTCACCTTCTCTCTCAAGAAATGAAACTTGATTGATATATGCTTGGTCTTTTAATGAAACACCGGATTCTTAGAAATGTTGATAGCACTTGACTTATCACAGTATATAGCAGTAGGCTCATCAAAGACAACTCTAATATCCTTCAACATCTACTTCATCCATACCACCTGATTACAATTGCTAGCAGCAGCAATGTATTCAGCTTCTGCAGTAAACAAAGAAATAGCATTCTGTTTCTTGCTCATCCATGAAACCAATCTCTTTCCCAAGAAAAATGCACCACCAATTGTACTCTTTCGATCATCAATATCACCTGCCCAATCAACATCAGTAAACGCACTCAAAGTAAAGTCATCGTCTTTAGGATACCACAAACCAAAATCAACTGTCCCTTTCAAATATCTGAAAATTCTTTTAACAACAACAACATGAGATTCCTTAGGATCACCTTGAAATCTAGCAACAAGACAAACAACATTCATAATATCTGGTCTAGTCTGAGTCAAATACAACAATCCACCAATCATAGATTTGTATCTAGTCTGATTTGCTTTCGGAGAGTCATGTTGTGACCTTTTTCACACATCGCCCCATTGCTACTGGGGACCCTCTGATTTTCCTGCTTTCTAGGGTTTTGTTAGTGTCTTGTGACCTTTTGCTGCAGTTTCACCAAGCCTTGTCCAGTTCAAAGCATTTTAGGCCCTGACGATTGAAAGTTAGTTTTTGCAAGTTATGTGATTCCAAAATGTGAACACCACCAGAGTGCTTAGAAAGGCCAAAGGACGAAGATTGCAATCGATTTGGACGAATTTGGACAACTTTCTAAGAAAGTTTGTTTTTTTTGCTTTTTCCTATTTTTTAGGAAGTTTCGTTTTTGGTATTTTTAGCCCGATCCCCGGTATGGCTATTTTTAGAAAGTTTTTCCTACTTTTTAGGGATGTCTGCTTTTTGCTTTTTCAGGATGCAAACCTAGGGTTTACACTTGCACCACTGACCAGCTTCGATCGGAACTCGAAAATTCCAAGTTTTGACCTAAAAAAGCTAAATCCCTAGATTTTAGGCTTTTTGTTTTTTCGGGATGCAAACCTAGGGTTTACACTTGCACCACTAACCAGCTTCAACCGGAACTCGAAAAATCCAAGTTTTGACCTAAAAAGCCAAATCCCTAGATTTTAGGGGGCGTGATGCCTCAGATGATCCACCTAAGCATGGATTTCAAATTTCAAGTTTATCCGGTTAAATTAGATTAAATTGTGAAATTTTGAAATTTCTCTGAAAATTATTCTAAGTCTGGCTAACAAGGGTTTTGAAGTATTTTTGCAGGTTCAAACCCCACCATGATGCAAGAGAGGCCATGAAGGAGCCTTGCCTGAAGTCCGCCATGCCTTAGAAGGCTGTGTGGGTGCTCACCCTGAAGTCCGCCATGTTTGGGGAGGTCACATGGGTGCTCACCTCAAAGTCCGCCATGCCTTTGGGGGTCACATGGGTGCTAAGCCAGAAGTCCGCCATCTGTTGAAGAGGCCATGATGGCCAGCACCACCAAAGTCCGCCCAAGCAAGAGGAGGGATGCCTAAAGTCCGCCACACCCTAGAGAGGTCATGTGGGAGCTAAGGCCAAAGTCCGCCATGCCTTAGGAGAGTCATGAAGAGGGACCTTCAAAGTCCGCCCCAATGCCTTAGCCAAATTTTCACCTTGATGGAGGCCATGAAGGAGCACACCTCAAAGTCCGCCAAGGCTAAAGGGGTCATGTGGGAGCTAACCCTGAAGTCCGCCCCATGCCTTAGCCAAAATTTTGCCTTGAAGAGAGCTATGAGGGGAGCCTTCCAAAGTCCGCCCAAAGGCTAAAGGGGTCATGTGGGAGCTAAACCTGAAGTCCGCCCCATGCCTTAGCCAAAATTTTGCCTTGAAGAGAGCTATGAGGGGAGCCTTCCAAAGTCCACCCAAAGGCTAAAGGGGTCATGTGGGAGCTAAGCCTCAAGTCCGCCCCATGCCTTAGCCAAAATTTTGCCTTGAAGAGAGCTATGAGGGGAGCCTTCCAAAGTCCGCCCAAGGGCTAAAGGGGTCATGTGGGTGCCAAGTCTAAAGTCCGCCAAGGCTAAAGGGGTCATGTGGGAGCTAACTTCAAAGTCCGCCCCAATGCCTTAGCCAAATAACATCAACAATGGAGGCCATGAAGGTGCCTTAGCCAAAGTCCGCCATGCCAGATGGAGGTCATGATGGAGCCCTCTCCCAAGTCCGCCAAAGTAAGAGAGCAAGGTAGGAGGTGCCAAGTTTAAAGTCCGCCAAGGTTGGAGGCTAAGGAGGAGGAGTGACCAAAGTCCGCCCAAGCATGTGGGAGCACTCTCCAAAGTCCGCCCAATGAGGAGAGGCGCTAGAAGTCCGCCCAAGGTGGAGAAGCCACCAAAGTCTGCCTAGGCCATGAAGGACTTGCCTGAAGTCCACCCTATGCCTTAAACCTTCAAAGTTCGCCTTGATGGAGTCCTTCCTAAAGTCCGCCCAAGATGAAAACAACCCATTAAAGGTCCGCCTACACATGGAAGGTCAAACAAAGTCAACATGATGTCACAAAATCCACAGAGATTTCAAAATTAAATCTAAAATGAAGAAAATATCTAAGGATTATTAAAAATCCTCAAAACAAATCCAAAATGGAAAGTTTTTTTTTTTTCCTGGAAAAAGAGAATATTGAAGGAATATTGGAAAATTATTGAGATATTAATTCAAAATGGAAAGTTTTTTTTAAAATTAGAAGTATGAGTTGGATGATTTTAGGGGTTTTACTTGAAGATTTAACCTTGTCTACAAATACGTCATTATCAACTTCATTATTACACCAAGAAGTTCAAAGTTACTAAGGAGAGCTTAGTAAGGTATGTCAGTTTGAAGATCATCTGGAGAAAATTCTAGATATTGCTGAAAGTTGGATAATATTTTTTGGCAAAAGGTTTACAGATTTCTGGAGAAAGGCAACTAGTACCAGGAAGAATCATCCAAACTTTTCTGAATTTTCTGAATATTTCGGAGAAAATTCTAGCCTTACTTCTATCCAAGTCAGAGGTGAAATTAAAATTGTGAATTTTCTGAATATTTTCTAGAATTTAATAAATGATTTTTTCGAAAATTTTGGAGGAAGAAAATCATTTTTTTTGGCTAAGTATGAAATTTTTTTGAAAGTTTTGACACTTGGTGGTAACCACAACCAACCTTAAGACTGAGGGTTTTAAGGTGAAAATTCCAATTTTATGGCTAAGTATGAGAATAAAAAAGGGAAAATTTTCGTACACTTAGCCATTTCGCAGCTCCGTTACTTTCAAAACTTTGCAAATCCTTTTCTAACTTTACAATTCCCATTGTTTGCCTGCAGGCCTTATACGTTTTGAAATTCCAGGTAGACAAAGATGCTCCTCCAAAGTCGAGGATGACTTCAAAGTGGAAGAACATCAACGACACCAACCTCGGACACATCAATCTGAGGGAGTTTAAGAAGCGAATGTTTGGTTTGGACAATCTTGTGCCTACCACCATTGCGCGAAAAATGATGAAGAGTGGTATCGTGCACGCTGTCGGCTTCCTCCCCACCATGCAGTGCAATGAACTAGTAGTCGAATGTGTCAAACACTACAACCCCATCAGTAAGGATATTGTTGCACCTGATGGAAGAGTGTTGGCGAATGTCAGCGATGAGGCCATCAGAGAGGTCTTCAGGATCCTTGAGTACCACAACGCAGTATATATGACAAAGGACGAAGCTAACAGTCTGTACCATGACCACCTAGAGGAATATGATGCCATAGTTAACCATTCCTAGCTAGACAAGCCGAGGAAGGGCGCCTCCAAACTCCACAGAAAGAGCCTAATGCAAGCATACTTCAAGGAGGACATTGGGGACATGATTGTCCTGCTCAATAGAATAATAGGAAATCCTCAGGGAGCTCCATTCGAACCCTGGATGTATTATTTCATTAATGAAATAATCAATGGAGTAAAAATGATAGACTGGGCCCGGATGATCAGCGACAACCTAGACAGCCAGCTAAGGAACCTGGAGGCGAATAGGACTTTCTTCATGAGTTCTTACTTGTTTTATTCTTTGGCCAGGACCTACAGGTACAGAGGTCTCACATGTAGAGGAGAAGTTGGGAACAAGGAGAACCAATTTCCAGTATATGATTGCTATCCCCAACTCCACATGGAGGAGAAGTTCCATTTCAAAAGGGTGAATGATACCTTCCTGATGCACATTACCTGGACACTTCAAGGTGGCCTGCACCAGAGGCTCTCTCAAGAGTCTATGGACTTTATCGGTCGGTTCGGGTGTTGGTACATCCAATATCCAAAGTTCACTTACCTCCGAATTCAGGGATTCTCTGGGCCTCCATACAAGCTTCCAGCTTACCCTACCAACCGAGTGGTGTCGCTCGAGGTTGTGAGACAATTGGAGGAGTATATAGTGATTCAAAGGGATAAGCAAAAGAAGGCAGGGACGTCCTCACTTACAATTGGTAATGGGCTGGAAACATGTCCATCATCACAGGCTGCAGCCATCGCTGAGAAAGAACTGGCCTGGTATCCCTTCTATCAATACAAGGCAAGAAAGGATTTCGATCCATTCCATAGGATAAAGAAGATCGAAGGGACAACGTTTGAGCACAGACTGGATCTAGAAGACTACTGGGCTAATGCAGCCGATAGTTTCGAGATCCGAAAGAGGTTCTGGTCAAGAATTCCTTTGAGTATGGTGAGAGCAACGGAAGTATTCAGAGTTGCTGATCAGGTAGAAGAAAGCCTAGAACTTCAACAGTCGGGCTTTGAAAAGATGAAGAATGAACCCTTAGTCTTAATAGATTGGACAGAGGGAGAGAAATCGGATCTAGCAGACCTCATGAGGTTGGTGGTTGAGTACTCAAGGTGGTGGGCGTCTGAAAAGACAAAACAATTGAAGGCCAAAGGTATGACTTTGACTTATGAATTAATGGGAGTAGATGATACTCTGTCCGTCGACCTTTGTACCTCCGCCGGTGATGCTCAAAATCCAGAAAGTGTTGGGTCTCGAAAGAGGAAGGAGTTGGGTGGAAGCTCCACAAAGGTCACAGGGAAAAGGGTTGTAGGTGAGAGAAGAGAATCCAGCGAAAGTCACTCCATCCTAAGTGTTGCTTCCATTGCGCCTGATTAGAGTGCAATTGGGGAGCAAGAGATGAACATTTGTGTGATTGATGATGAAGTAAGAGTGCTTTCCCAGCTAGTTGAGGAAGTGGTGGAAAAGGTCTTCCGAAGTCCAGACAGGGGGCAAATTGAAGCACCTACAATCTTCTTGGATGGCATACCAACGAACCCAGGAGAGGCAGATGATGAGTTTGATTGGAACACTGTAGAACAATCAACCATTCCGGATTGGCTGAGAGCAAGGATAAAGGCCAAGGTTCCCAAGGAGGCCCACTCAACCGAGGAGGTCACCGCAGCATTCCTGGAGAAGGTGAATGAACCCGCTATAGCTAAACCGCCCAAACCCGCCAGGAAGTTTTCCCTGATTCAGAGAGACAGTGTCGGATTCAGGACAGTCCAGATAGCGGTGCCCAAAGAAGGGAAGACTAGGGACAATGTCACCGCAAATGATTACAAGGTTACCACTATAAAGATGGGTAAGCCTACCCAGGACCAAGAGATCCAATATTTTGATGACTCCTGCAACATTCTAAAGACAAGGCTGGCTCATGAAAAGGAAAAGGAAGAAAGTGCAAGAAGAGAACCAACAGTGGACGAAGTATGTTCTCCATCTTACTAGCCCGCTCAACCATGAAGCCCCGGCTACTCCACCACAGCCTCTTCAACAGGGATCAATGAAGGACTATGATGATATGAAGGGTTTGTACACTCAAGGAAAGGAATGGATTTCAGACGCTTCGGTGCGTGCTGACACCCTGGTAGAAAACTTAGTATCAGCACATGAGGCAACTTCTTTGTTGATTGATCGTATCCAGGATCTAGCATCCAATTGGGAAGAAGTGGATGAAATTCAGAATGAAATACTCCCTCACCTGAAGGTTATCCGAGGCATGTCAAAGAGGAGCTTAGTGGATGCAGGCATCATACAGATAGGAGACAGGTACGACTTTGGCACGTGGTACTATGCTCTGGTCACTCGGATTGAGGTTCTGAAGAAATCCGAGACCAAGTGTTTTGAGACAGAGGCAAGTGTTAGAGAGATCCTGGGCAAGGTATTCCGTGTGGCGTTAGAGATCTGGAAGAAGGAAAGCCTAAGGGAGAAGCATTTACAAGCAGAGAACCTGAGAGCCAGGATTCAGACGAGCTTCTTTCGGGATTCAGGGATGATTGACAAAGGTGATCTTTCGAAGATTGCAAACTTCCTCTCCATCGATGACAACTTCCTCACCCAAGCAGTGGAGTGGGAAGGCATCCTTGCCACATGCGCCGACAATGTGGACCTCATCGACTTCCAGATTGGCGGTTTGCCAAGTGTCACCATGGAGGAGGTCAAGCTCATTGTGTCCAGATACGTTGAATCTCTGAAAGAGGAAAGGGGCCACTCACCTCAGTGAAATTAGCAGCTGCGCCACTTGTCACTCTTTCATTTGTTTGAACTGATAATATTTCAGGTTTCGACTTTCAATCTTGGCCCTTGATCACTGTTTGATCTCGGCCTTTCATTTATTTTTGAGAAACTATATAAGGTTGCCTCCTCTCATTTGAAAAGTGTGAGGTTTTTGATGTATTGTATTGTTGCTTAAGGTCATTTCCAGATAATATATTGCATGTGCACTGCTTTGTAATCTCTATTATTTGAATGATTTGCATGGTTTCAATTGCCTCAACACTTAGTTAAAATTAATCTAGATTTGCTTTCATTGTTGTTAATTTGAATGAAGGATTTGATAAGTATCAATTGATGATGTGTCTCCGCTCATACTTTTGGTAAATGGATGATTTCCATTCTACCGTGCAAAATTAGTCTGAGCCTATCCCCTGTGCATCCCAACATCTCGATCATAAGCACAACCCATTGAAGATTGCACCGACCTTGTGTAGTTGTCCCTAGTGTGGCGAAGCAAGGTTTGGTTTCTTGAGGGCACCCAGTTGATACCGTCTCCGAAATTCGTAGGATTAAATTAGCCTTCCTAAACCCTATCTCTTTTCCCTTTCTTTTGAAAGTCTCAATCCCAAAAAATTCCCAAAAAAAAAGAACCTAAATTGCTAAATCCATCTAAGTCCAGTAGTTCAAGATACTTGTCAAACGTAAGTCCCCCTTGAAATTCCAGCATACACTACCCAAGAAGCTATTCCACTAAAGTCGCTTGTTCGCACATATAAACCTTGGAATCAGTAGTGATTTTTCAGGAGAGGATAGAATACCTTCGGGTATCCTATCCTAATGTTTGGTAGATGATAAAACAGACACCAACAAGTCATCATCCTTTGTCAACTTACAGCATGTCACCATAGGTGTACCAACTGGCTTTGCATCATCCAAACCGAACTTCTTCAACAATTCTTTCAGATATTTAGAGTGAGATATAAAAATTCCTTTACCTGACTGAGTAATTTGCAATCCCAAAAAGAATTTCATCTCACCAATCATTGACATCTCGAACTCATTCTGCATATCATCAGCAAAATTCTTGCACAAACCATCATTTCCACCAAAAATAATGTCATCAACAAATACCTCAACAATCAAGATGTTATCATCATCAATCTTGAAATACAAATTACTATCAGGAGTACCTTTATTGAATCCAAGCTTCATCAAATACCTATCCAATCTTGCATACCAGGCTCTTGGAGTTTGCTTCAATCCATACAGTGCTTTCTTCAATCTGCAAACCATATCTTTCCGATCTGTCAACTGAAAACCATCCGGTTGCTCAATATAGACTTCTTCTTCTAGCTCACCATTAAGAAAGGTTGACTTGACATCCATCTGATAAACTTTGAAATCTTTGTAAGCAGCATAAGCAAGAAATAATATAAGAGCTTCAATTCTAGCTACCGGAGCAAAAGTCTCCTCAAAATCAATACCTTCCATCTGAGAATATCCCTTACAAACAAGTCTTGCTTTATTCGTAACAACTTAACTTTTTCATCCAGCTTATTCTAAAAGACACATTTAGTTCCAATTACATTTTTATCCTTAGGTCTAGGAAAAAGAATCCATGTATTATTCTTCTCAATTTGATTCAATTCTTCTTCCATTGCTTTAACCCAATTTTCATCTTTACAAGCTTCACTAACATCCTTAGGTTCAATCTTAGAAATCAAACAATACTCTTCAGCAATTCTTCTCCTAGTCATCACACCTCTATTCTTATCTCCTATGATCTGATTTTCTGAATGATTTAACCTTACATACCTGGGAGTCTTAGGATTTTCATGATTTTTAGACTCTTGAACTCTTTCTTCAACACTAGCACTTGCACCTTCTCCTTCATTCTCGAGCTTTTCCGAAACAATATGCACTTGTTTCTGGGTTTGCACTTGCTTTCCTTTATCTGCACTAAAATCCTGATTATTTGAATCATATCCACCAGATCTGATCTGTCTCTCATTTCCTTCATCAACCTTCACATTAGCACTTTCAACTATCTTTCTCAATCTCTTATTATAACACCGGTAGGCCTTACTCTTAGTAGAATAACCAAGAAAGATTCCTTCATCACATCTATCATCAAACTTCCCTAGATCTTCATCTCTTTTGATATAACATTTACTACCAAAATTTTTGAAATATCTAACTGTAGGAGCATGACCAAACCATAACCCATACGGAGTCTTACTGGTATCACCTTTGATATGAACTCGATTCAAAGTGTATACCATAGTACTCACAACTTCTCTCCAATAGATATGCAGAACATTTCCTTCCATCATCATGGTTCTAGCAACTTCTTGAACTGTTCTATTCTTTCTTTCCACAACACCATTCTGCTGAGGGGTCTGGAGAGCAGATAGTTGTCTCTTCACCCCATGCTCTTCACAAAAAGAATTGAACTCACCGGAAGTAAATTCACCACCTCTGTCAAATCTCAGACACTTCAGCTTCAATCCAGTTTCTGTCTCAACCATAACTTTGAAAATCTTGAACTTCTCCAATGCTTCAGACTTCTCCCTTAAGAAAGTAACCCACATCATCCTTGAATGATCATCAATCAGCAACATGAAGTACCTGTCACCCTACAAGCTTCTCACTCTAGAAAGACCACACAAATCAGTATGCACAAGATCCAATATTCCATTAGAAGTATACTGTTTGCTTTTAAAAGTAACTCTTGTCTGCTTCTCTAATTGACATTCCTTACATACCAGATTAGAAGGCTTTACCAACTTAGGTAGATCTCTCACTACTTGAGTAGAACTTATCTTAACCATGCAATCAAAATTTACATGACACATCCTTCTATGCCATAACCAACTTTCATCAACCTGAGCAATCAAACAACTTTTACCACCAGCATTTAAGTGAAAGATATTACCTTTAGTCTTTGTACCTGATGCAATTTCAATTCCGAAGCTACTCAAGATCTTGCATTTGTCATTCTTGAATTGCAAATCATATCCCTTATCAACCATCTGTCCAACACTCAAAAGATTATGCTTTAGACCTTCAACATACAAGACATCATCAGTATTATGCTTACCATCAAGAGAGATAGAACCTCTACCACGGATTATACCAGCTTTGTCATCTCCAAATCTTACTACACCACCATCATCTTTTCCATACTTACAAACTTACTCTTATCACCTGTCATATGATGAGAGCAACCACTGTCAGTAACCCTTTCATCCTTCTCTTCAACTTTAACAGCCAAAGCTTTCTCCTCATTAATGCAGCTAGTAGAATCAGCACCTATCGGATCATCTTCCTTGATAGCAATGAACACCCATTCATCTCTTGAATTTCCCTTCTCAGATTCATCATTTGTTACACCTTCATCAGCAGCAAAATAACACCTCTTCTGATATTTAGGCTTATATGGCTTTAATGGCTTCTTAGAAACTCTTTCCGGACACCTTGAGGCAAAATGTCCTATCTTATTACATGAAAAACATTTAAGAGGTAACTTTCTTTCATGCTTACCGGCACCTTTAGGCAATCTTCTGGCAATCAGGGCTTCAAGCTCTCTCTCTTCTTCTTCAAGCTCACTCATCTCCTTCTCATATCTGGACACCCTTGTAGAACTTTCTCTTGGATCATATTTCTGCTTCCCGAATAAGTAGCTTTGAATGCAGATTCAGATTTAGGAAGAGTTTCTCCAAACTCGCTCAACTCAAAAGTAGCAAGCTTTCCAATCAACATATCTCTAGTCACATTTGTCACAGTCCGGATCTCTTCAATAGCAGTAGCCTTGTGCTTGTAAGCAGGAGGCAAGGATCTCAGCACTTTAGCTACAATCTCAGATTCTTCCAACACTCCACCAACACATCTGATATTCAACACAAGCTCATTCACTTTTTGCATAAAAGAGGTAATGTTCTCATCTTCACCCATCTTTAGCATCTCATACTTTCCCTTCAAGCTCTGCAACTTAGCAACTTTCACATGGTTGTCACCTTGATACAAAGTCTCTAGCTTCTTCCAAATCTCATGAGCAGTCTACAAATACATCACATTAGTCATCTCAGAATCAGACAAGGCACTCAACAATGCTTCCTTAGCTCTAATATTGAATTCAGCTTCCTTTATCTCATCCGAAGTTGTAGGACCATTCTGAGGAGCACTATACACATTCTTAGTAATCTTCCAATAGTCTTCACCAATGCATCTCAAATGACTTTCCATCTGGTTCTTCCAGAAAGTGTAATTTGTTTCATCAAATCTCGGACTATCCTTCTTAAAAGAAAAGGTTCTCATCCCGGATCTCCTCAAGCGGTCAAGCTTCTTCCAGAGGATTTAGCTCTGATACCAATTGTTGGCAACAATGCAGCAAACTGAGAAGCGGGGGGGGTGAATCAGTTTGCTCACTAACTTAAACTCAAATTCAGATCTGATGATTAACAGTTAAAACACAAATCAACACCACATCAATAACACACAACACCAAGATTTTTGACATGGAAAACCCGGTTAAGGGAAAAACCACAGTGGGAACTTACCCACAGTGAGATAATACCCTGTTAGGAGTAAGTGAAATATTACAATGGGGAATGCACATTCATTCAGGCACACTACCTAAAGCTCACTGCTCAAAACAAGTAACAGGAAGGGCTACAACCCTTGGGAAGGCTCACTACCTTACCAAAACATTTACATCTGGAGGATCATGAACTGATGAAATAGCATCTCCTCATGCCAGGTTACAGTTTTAGTTAAGCACATAACACAAACTCTACTCTTTCACACTTTTGCACACTTCTTCGCTCTTCTCCTCTGCTACTGAAAGATTAAATCAATGTTCGCACACGCAAATACATCTCTCAAATGAATATTGCATGTATTTATACAATTCATCAACCTATATTTCAAGGTCGGCTCAACCCTTAACACAAATTACAAAACAATATCCATACACGCTACAACAACATATGCAAACCAAAACAATGTCGGCTAAGACATAGTCTGGACCTAAATCAACTCCTCGAACACGCAACACTAGCAAGAATTACACCTCAATCATCCGCAACACGCTACAATCATCATAAATGTCACATAACACGAAGAACACAACCGAATCAAGAAAATGATCAATATCGCGCACAACGATAAATGCGGACCAACAACACGGATAGAGCATGATCTAGAAACATCCACAAGCAATATGAATCACCACAGAAATAACCGCAACATCACCACTTACTAGAATCATCATCATCATTATACCAAACCTCAAAAACATCAACTCAACTGACTGTCAAACTGAAAGATTCACTAGCTGACTTCCAAATCACGAGCCATCTAAATTGAGGACACACCTAAACGTCCCAAACACTCTGCCAAATCCGCAAACCAAGATATTGCAATTCTGGAGCAATGTGGAGCACAATCCAGAATATCGAATAACACAAACAATTGAAAACTAACCACAATACCGGATCTTATAACACGATCAAATCATCATGCGGACCTCTGAAACTTCCGCAGAATCAACTAGAGATAAGTATCTCAAAACCCATTAATCCGCAACAACTCATCTGCAACACACTGGCCAAACCAACTCATCCAATCTAACTGCAACACTGGGATACACAGAAAAATATGTTGATATCAATGATAACACATCATTCCAGCAAACTTCTCAACAAATATCCAACACATGCTCCCTGTGAGCACACAAAGATCCTAACTATATTCGGTGGGGCAGCCCAAGAAGAAGCCAACAGATTCATTTGGTAAGCTTATCCTATATCCCCTTGAATCATGGAATCTTAAACAATAGCCTTAATTTTCATTTCTACCTCTACATCTTGAATCTTTTGTACCCCTCATAGTACAACATTCCTTTTAAATATCTCCTCTTTCTATGATATCCTAGGTAGGTCTATTTTTAAATGACAAGTTTTATACCCTTATTTATTTATACCCTAGGTATTGATATCCTCATTTCAATACAAAAAGAAGTTAATTCAAATGCATACAAAAAAAATTATGCATTACGAAATACACCTCTGTCCAAATTACAGTTACTCTTAGCTTCAAAAATTAACTAAAAAATATATATGTAACAAAAAATTATGAAAAAATATCCATCCACTAGATATTGGTGTGACAAATCTATATTTTAAAAATTAGAATTTCATTCTTGCTAGAAAAAATATTATGCACTACACAATGAATATCAATTCTGAAAAATGTTGATTATTGTAAATATTAAGTTATTAAAAGTTACATAAAAATATGGACAATTCATTTTTAATTTTAAATATATATATATATATTTAGAATCTGCATGAAAAATCTCACAAATCAATAGTTTACTTCATCTTCAAATTTTTAATGGTTTAGCTGCTATAAGTGTTAGAAAGTGAAGATCTGGTGCAAAATGCCGATTTCAATGTCAAGTTTGGCCAAAAAGTATCACTCTGTATTATGGGATCACACACACACACACACACACACACACATATATATATATATTGCCTAACTAGTGATCTCCTCAGGAAGAAGAATGAGATACTAACCCAAAGCAAGACAAGGCTAAAAATAAGCAAATCTTTAGGAAAAAAAGTCAAATGATCCAAGAAGAAAACTCACGTAAGTCACTACATTATGGGAAAACAAAAGTGTCCATGACATT
Organism: Cryptomeria japonica; assembly: GCF_030272615.1. Lineage (NCBI taxonomy): Eukaryota > Viridiplantae > Streptophyta > Pinopsida > Cupressales > Cupressaceae > Cryptomeria > Cryptomeria japonica. Next base: position 464,041,194 of record NC_081414.1, read on the forward strand.
ACAAGGGAAATGCAATACATTAATACATACATGGTGTTTAAAACTTTCATGAAAAGTAATGTTTTAGATTTTTCCCATGCATGAACAACTCCATCAACTTACCACCTAGACTTCTCTAGTAAAAGGTTTATTTCCCATCTTTACTATCAACAATATAAGGCCCAACCTAGAGAGCTTAAAATTATCCATGTTTCCCTTTATCCTCTTATCTAGCATTCCACACAAGGACTTTTTGTGACGTTTTCACACATCGCCTCATTGAAATGGGGACCCCCTTGTTTTCACTTTTTAAGGTAGTGTTTTGAGTCGCCAATCTTCCTAAGTCTAGAGTTTGGGGTTTTAAAGAGTTTTTTTTAATTTTTCTAAAGTCCTCAAGTCAATTGGACCAATCATGATCAAATGAGCATTTTGACATCACAAAAGTGCTAAGACAAGCCAAAGGACGAAAAACACAACTGCTTAGGGCCAATTCTGACAACTTCTTATTTTGTGGGATTCCGCTTTTTTGCTTTTTCATTTTTGGCACTTTGGGACCAATCCGGGAAGCAGGTTTTTCGCCTGCTTTTTGCTTTTTCAGCTTTTTTGAAAGTTGACCTCGGATTGGGTCATTCAAGTCATGGTAGTAAGGTTCCTATCTTCAAACTGAAAAGTTTGTATCTCCAAGGTAGAAAAGCAAGGAAAAATCTCTAGGCAAGGCGTTGATCCCAAAGGTTCCAAATGAATGTGACAATGAACAAAAATTTCACTAAGTGTTTATGGCTAAAATGATATGTCATGGAGAAAGCAACGTCCTGTGTCATGCTCAAGTCCGCCATCAAGGAGAAGGCAATGTCTTGTGCCATGCCTAAGTCCACCATGCCTAAAGAGAAAATGACATGGCAACAAGAAAACTCCACCCAAGGCACCAAGAAAATGGCGTGACAACAAGCAAACTCCACCCAAGGCACCAAGAAAATGGCTTGCCAACAAGCAAACTCCACCCAAGGCACCAAGAAAATGACTTGACAGCAAGCAAACTCCGCCCAAATACCAAGAAAATGACTTGCCAACAAGAAAACTCCACCCAAATACCAAGAAAATGACTTGTCAACAAACAAACTCTGCCTTACACATAGCAAAAATGGCTTGCCAACAAGCAAACTCCACCCAAATACCAAGAAAATGACTTTAAACAAGCAAGCTCTACCCAACATTTAGCCACAATGGTGTGACAACAAGCAAACTCCGCCCTACACATAGCAAAAATGTCTTGGGACATGATGAATTCTGCCCAACACTTAGCAAAAATGTCTTGGCAACACATGAATTCTGCCCAAACACTTTGAAAAATTTCTCAACCACATGCAAAGTCTGCCCAAGGAATGGGTAAACAAAGTGGTTAAGTGTTGGCATTTTTGAAGGGAAAAGTCGGAATTTTGACTAAGTATACAGAGATGACAAAAAAATTCTAAAGTCAAGATGAAGTTGGCCTTGAAAAGTTTAAAAGTTTCCTATCCACACATGAAGTCCGCCCTAGGTGGATAAGTGAGAAGTTTGGCTAAGGGTGAAAGAAAAAGTGAAAAGCATGAGGAAATTTGCCTAAGGAAAAGAGTTTGAGAATTTTGACAAAGCAAATCAAAAAGAAATTCGCCTAAGTCTTGGAATGGAAAGAATCTGAGAAAATTTGGCTAAGTGTTGATCAAAATTGCAAATTTCCAAGACATCTTCCGGGAAAATTTCAAAGCCAACTTCCATGTTGGAGGTCAAAGTTGGAGTGATTTAATAAAGAAATTTTTCCAAACTTACAAAACAGCTTTCACTTCAAAACGTCTTGCTTTTTTATGCTTTTTAGGGGCAAATGCTTCACTTTCCAAAATTTTCATAAGTTAAAATTAACCTTTGAAAAATTCTTCAAACTTTGCACTCCAGGATGGGAACAAACATCCAACCCCCTTATTGTTTTTTAACTTAGAAAGTTTTTCATGATTTTCAAGAGTTAAATGTTAGCTCAAGGAGGACTTTCAAGGAAAGTTCAAATGAAGTTTGCCAGCAAGGGAGCACAGCCAGAATCTAAAATCACTTCAAAGTGGAAGAGGGTTGGTGATACCAACCTTGGCCATGTTGACTTCAAAGACAATCAAAGAAAGATTGAAGAGAGAAGAAGAAAAGAAGAAACAATCCAAGCAGTCCAAGACAAGGACATGGACATAGAAAGCCAAAGTTCAAAGCAACTTCTTCACTTTTACAAATCCAATCTAGAAGCAACATTTTAACAAGGCATCCTCATTTCCGTCCATTGAGGATGGTTTTCGAAAACTGGAAACAAATTGGATAACCACTTTTGCCACAAGTGTAGATGAGGTGGATATATTGCCATATGTCACAATGGAAGAGGTTAATGCTCTTGTGCCCAGGTTCATCGAATATGCTGCCACAGAAAAGGGATAAGGATGCATTCTTCTAGAAGAAAGCTTCCTATGCCACATGTCTTTCTTTTGTTTGCTCTTATTGGATAACTATTGTAAACCCTATTTAGGGTATTTGTGTTTTTGATCTCGATCGTTGATCTCTATTTGATTTGGGCCTTTTGTTCATTTTCAAAACTCTATATATACCCCTCTTCTCTCGTTTGTATGGGAGAGATTGGTGAAATTGTTGCTTAAGACTATTAAGATAATAAAGTTCATTTGCATTGCATTGAATCTCTATGTTATCTTGTAGTTGCATGGTTTCATATCTTCTTCAACATAGAATAGAATTTGCTTTATAAAAGTTATTAAATGAATGCGTGATTTGATAGTAATGATTGGTGAAATCGTTGCTCATACTTTTGATGAACGGATGATTTTTGTTCATTGTGTAAAGTTAGCCTGAGCATATTTTTGTGGATGCTTAACTTCTACTTTCTAATAAGTATTGTTCATTCTGATGGTACTATTCATGGTATGAAAATTTTAAGCACAACCCTTGAAGATTGCACCCACTTTGTTTAGTTGTTTAAGTTGGCGAACCAAAGCATGGTTTAGTTTCACCCAATCACTACCGTCTCTTAAATTCCTAGGAATGGTATAGAATTCCTGAATCCTTTTCCTTTTTACCTTTTTTTTTAAGTCTAAAATCGAAAATCCCAAAATAAAAGAGTTTTCATAGCAGAAAGTTTTCATTGTGAATGAAATTCCCAAGTTTCCCTTGGATTACCAGCATACATCACCAAAAGAGTTATATCCAACATTAAAGTTGCTAATTCACAATAAAACATTGGAATCGCCATATGATCTTCTTTGCAATCTTAGCATACGTGGTGATTCTATTCAAGAGAGGATAGAGTGTCTTTTGGGCATCTTTATTCTGTGTTCGGTGTGTCATAAAACATGCACCAACAGAACTATACCTCCTAACTTGAACTGTCTAGGGTTCACCTTCTTATCAAACAGCTCTTTCATTTTCTCTTAATACCCTAAGTTTTTTTCATGTGTTTTTCTCCTAGATTCATCTAACTCTATTAGTTGATATACCCTATTAGTAATAAAGTCAATGTCCATATTTTCATATTGTTGCAAAAGTTTACATGCATGAAACTCTAGATTAGTGGGCAAACTAGCATTGGCCCCACAAACCAACTCACATGAGATCTTTCCAATGGATTTTTATGAGGTGACTCTATTTGTCCATATTTCAAACTTTAACTTATCATTTCATCTTTTCTTGTTTAATTCCAAATTCCTTATGATACTCATTAAATTTTTGTTGTTGGACTAAGCTTGTCCATTTCCTTGGGTAATAAGGAAAGAGAAAATCAAACTAATAACATAATGTTTGCACATCTCCACCAAATCATGTGTTCTAAAACACATAGCATTGTTACAGTGATCCTAGTGGAGCCTCCAAACCTAGTGATTATATTGTTCAAAAGAAATTTCATGACCCACTTTGTTAGTGTCATTTTTGATAGGGATGACTTCTACCCAATACCCATTTGGAAAAATAGTTTGTGGCAACCAAGATCCACTTGAAACCATTGTTGGATCTTTCTAGTATCTCACCACTGAAGTTAATCCCTCATTGCTAGAATGGAGCTTCTATCGAAACATGCCTAAGAGGGAGAGCTCTAAATGCCTACAATCTTCCTAAATTATTAACATGGGGATCACATCTTCTCACCTCTCTAGCCACTTCATCAAATAATGAAGGTTACCAAAACTTTACTCTAATTATTTTTTGTAAGCAATAGTCTTGGCAATGTAGTGACCTCCAAAACAAACCCTTCTAATATTCATGTGGGATTTTCTTGGAGTCCTCTTCATTCACATTTTATCAGAACCCCTTTAGCATTTTTCCATACCAAGCCATCCTCTATTAGGATGTATTTTTGTGCAGTTAATTTCAAAGTTCTTGTGAGTTTTACTCTTCATGAAATGCAAGATTCTTCAAATAGTAGATAATGATCTTATACCATGTGTATTCTTCTAATCCACCTAAATTTTGACTTACATGTGTCATCTATTTGGTTGATATTCAAAACTTCTAAATCGGATTTAGCCATCAATCTTGTTAATGCTTGATCTCTAAATAGTTGTGATGTCATTTTTTGGGATATTCTTGATTTTTGCCTTAAAAAAATAATATTTACTCAAATTGATAATAGCTTCTATCAAAGATTTAAGAAATTATGATAATATTCATTTCAATAAATCATAGCACAATACTCAAAATTAATCAAATCGTGAATTGTCTGGAAATACTTACAAATCTGCTGAATTAGAGGTTCTCGTCCCTAACTCAACAGTGACAATTTCAAAGGTTTTCATCCTTAGCTTGCCAAAGAGCATGAAAGGGTTTTCATCCTTCCAACTGTTACCCACCTTGGAGGGTTTTCATCCTCCTTGACCAAGATTTGGGTTTCTGTCCAAATTTAGTAAGAGCATTAAAGGGTTTTTGTCCTACCAGTTCTTGTGGACTTGGAAGGAATTTCATCCTTCCTATTTGCAAGATACCACCTTGAATTTAAAACTGATAACTTGATGCATTTGCTAGACTATTGCTGATTTGATTCTTTAATGATTATGCTTCAATGAATTTCTGCTTTATATTTATTGCTGAATGAATTGATTGTTAAGGAATATAGATCAGTGATAGAGAAAACAATAGTCTATTCTTTCAATGTATATCTGATATATATATTTGATTCTGTCAAAATAATAACTGATTTTATTATCGACTGCTTGCTGTATAACGTAATTGCCACTGTTATTGATTTCGTTCACAACAAGCATCGATATCATTGGTTATATGTATATCGGTGAAGGGTTATGTCTACGTAGAGACATGACCCCTACGTGGCTTTATGCCACGTAGGGTCATGACCCTACGTAACCATAGCGCTTCACTATATATTGTAAACCACTATTAGTTATGCACCGAATTACTTATCGAGCTCGATACTATTGTGCTTGACAATAACAATTCGGTAGTAATAATATTGAATATGATTTGAAAGTCATCGGATACAATGATAATATGTTTAATGTTATTTTCATTATATATATATATATTTCTATTCAAACACACACACACACACACACACACATATATATATGTATTTCTATTCAAACACACACACACATATATATATATATATATGTATCATTTTACTCATAATATATTGCTTGCTTCAATCCGAATGAGGCTACATCCTTAACACTCCCTCTTACAAAAGAGGATTGAATTTCATAATTATGTTTAAGGAACAACATTCTAGATATATATTCATTTGGCATGAGTATATACATTCACTCAGTAATGCTTACCAGTGAAATACTTCATATCTCAGGGAGATATGGATTATCAGATATCCAGCACTCTGGGACAACAACTACATGAAGTCTATCAGATAACAACCTTGATCCTAGTGACAACTGTAAGATTGTCATTATCACAGGTGCAATAATTTTAGTATCATGACATCTGGCACATTCCAGGACAGCAAATTAATGTAGTCAATCATGATATGATTGTTATCATAATTTCCGACACATTTCGGGACAACACTTAATAACAACAAATCAATAACTCAACATAACAAATTTAGTATCAAGATTTCCGGCACATTCCGGGACAGCAACTTAATGTAGTCAATCTTGATAACAGATCAGGCTATTGTTAAGGTCATCACCTTACAATAGCGATCTTACACATACATCACATGAAAGGTCGTCACCTTTCATGACATAACACATAAATGCAATATTGCATCCAAGATATTCATGAATATATCAAATTACATATGACTAAGATTCACTATCAGAAATTTGAAATTTCAATTATAATTTAGTCATACCAAGTTTACCTCTAAAGTACTCCACTTTCAACTTTGCAAGAGGTTTGGTGAATATGTCGGCACTTGGCTCTTCAGTGTTGATGTAGGTCAGTTTGATAACATCTCTGTCTACCATATCTCTTAAGTAATGGTAAGGGATTTCTATATGCTTGGATCGATTATGAAAAACTGGATTTACAGAAAGTTTGATGCAGCTTTGATTATCACAATGAATCACACTGGGGTTCAGGGGCTTCCCAAATAGTCCAACTAGCAATTTCCTTAACCACACTACTTCACGAGCTCCCATGGAGGCAGCCATATATTCGGCTTCAGTGGAACTCTTAGCAACTGCTGACTGTTTTCTGCTAAACCGGGATATCATAGCTGATCCAAGACTAAAACAACACCCCGTTGTACTTTTACGATCAATGGAACTACCTGCACAGTCGGAATCAGAATACCCTTGGAGTTGTATCTCAACATTTTCATACTTCAGGCCAAGTCCAATAGTACCATGCAAGTATCTCAGAATATGCTTAGCAGCCATTAGGTGAATCTTCTTGGGTTCGCACATGAAATGACTTAACACATTACTAGCGTAACAAATATCAGGGCGAGTGTTTACCAAGTACATAAGAGATCCAATAATTTGTCTATAGTATGTAGGATCTGTAGGTTCTGAATCTACTGCTTCATTTTTTAGCTTATGAAGATTTGTTTCCATTGGAGTGGATAGAGGTTTACAATCCATCATACCAAATTTGGTCAAGATATCAGTGGTGTATTTTCCTTGATTTAGGAAAATATAATTCTCTTTTTGCCATACTTCTAGACCCAGAACATAGTGCAGAAGACCTAGATCCTTCATATCAAATTCACCCACGATCTTGTTTGCATTTTGCAATAAGATGATCTTCACCTGTTATCAACAAGTCATCAACATAGAGAACAAGTATTAACATGTCACCATCCGATATTTTGAAGTATATGTTAGGATCTGCTTCATTTTTGGAATATCCTAGCTTGGAGAGATAACTATCTATCCTTTCATACCATGCCTTGAGAGCTTGCTTAAGGCCGTGGAGAGCTTTTTTTAGTTTACACACATAGAGGTTTCTATCATGTGTAGCAAAGTCTTCAGGTTGTTCTAAACTTCTATATATACTTCTTCTCAATAACACCATTCAAAAATGCAGTCTTTACGTCCATTTGATGTACCTTCCACCCTTTAGATGCTGCAATGGCAATGATGGTTCTTACAGAAATATATCGAGCAATTGGAGCAAATGTCTCTTCGTAATCAATTCCAACCTTTTGAGAAAACCCCCTGGCAACGAATCTAGCTTTGTGTTTTTCAATACTACCATCTGGTGCATATTTGATTTTGAATAACCACTTTGAAGAGACAACTGATTTGTTTTTTGGTCTAGGTACAATGTCCCAGACATCATTTTTTAAGATAGATTGGTATTCCTCAATCATTGCATCTTTCCAAGCTTGACATGTTAAAGCCTCTTCAACATTTGATGGTTCAGATTTTGTAAGCTCGGTCATGAGTGCAACATAGCATGATTGACTTCTTGTTTTCTTATTCTCTCTGAAGATTTCATCAAGTTCCACATTATTTTCTTCAATCATCTTCCTTGCCCATAGTGGTCTTTTCTTGTTGTTAGGATTTTCAGCATTCTCAAAATTAGATGATTGAGGTTCATGATCTTCTATGCTATTCTCCCTCTGATTCTCAATTGTAAGATTTTCATCTGATTTGGTGGTTTGATCATCTTCTGCACTTAGAGAGAGTTTATAAGCAATGTCTTCTTCAAATTTGACATCTCTACTGATTTCAATAGATCTTCGTCCTGGAATATAGACTCTGTATCCTTTAGTGGTTTCACTGTAACCAACAAATATGCCTTTCTTCCCGGAGGGTTCTAGTTTGGTCCTCTTTTCTTTAGGAACGTGAATATACACGTGACAACCCAAAGATTCTTAGATGGCTTAAATCTGGTTTATTCCCTGTAAAGGATTCTTCAGGTGTTATATTCTCTAAGATTGAATTAGGGCATCTGTTTTGAATGTATACAGCTTGTATTTGAGGCTTCAGCCCAGAATGAGATATGTAGATTTTGGTCATGCATCATGGCTTTAGCGGCTTCGATGATGGTTCTGTTTTTCCTTTCTACGACTCCATTATGTTGAGATTTATAAGGTACTGTACACTCCCTCTTAATCCCAACAGAAATGCAGAATTCTTTAAAATTTTCAGAGATATATTCACCCCCATTATCTGATCTTAGAGTCTTTATTTTCTTCCCAGTTTGATTTTCCACTAAGGCTTTAAATTATTTGAATTTCAATAACACTTCATTTGATTCTTTGAGTTTTATGAAATAGATCCAAGTTGTCCTAGAGTAGTCATCAACAAATATCACATAATACAAAAATCCCCCTAGTGATGGTAATGACATTGGACCACACAAATCCGTGTGGACAAGTTCTAGTACAACTTTTGATTTGTGTTCACTTGAAGGAAAGGACCCTTTTGAGTTATTCCCTAGTGCACATCCTTTACAAGTTCCAACATGATCAGATTTTAGATTAGGTAATCCTGTGGTGATCTTTCCTATAGAAGGTAGGGCACTAAATCGAAGATGTCTTAATCTTCTATACCAAATTTCATTACAATTTGATACTTCATGATTTAGTGCTTGTTTTTGAGTATTACATAGTTTATATAAACTACCATCTCTAGATCCTATAGGAATAGCATTATTTATGTTAGAATTTTTAGGCCAGAGTAGAACTTTATCTTCATGGAAGGTGACGCGATATCCTTGATCAGCTAGTCCTGAAATAGAGACCAAATTCCTTTTGATACCCGGTACAAAAAGAACATCTTTCAATTGTAATGTAAATCTTGTTCTTAATTGAATTGAGCAGGTCCCAATTCCTTTCACTGGATAGGTAGAATTGACTCCTATTGTAACTTCTTCAGTTGAGTGCCCTTCAAAGGTTTCGAATTGATCTCTAAATCCGTTTATGTGTCATGATGCTCCGCTATCGATTATCCACATATGTTTGTTTGAATTTAGTTCGCTTGATAAAGCTAAGAAGAATAGAGGATTCTCTACTTCCTTGACTTCAGCTATGGTTGCTTGGGCTTTCTTTCTTTCTGGGCAGAATTGCTATTATTCGAATCCTCCATGAGACAAAGTTGGATGCGCCTTCGATTCTATCCTCCACTCTAACACTGTTCACCGTGATTGTTCTTCCTTTGATTCTGAATGCAATTCTGAATTTTAATTTAAAATGTCACTATCTTTTATTTATTTCTCTACCAACCTGGCTCTGATACCATGTTAAGGAATATAGATCAGTGATAGAGAAAACAATAGTCTATTCTTTCAATGTATTTCTGATATATATATTTGATTCTGTCAAAATAATAACTAATTTTATTATCGACTGCTTGTTGTATAACGTAATTGCCACTGTTATTGATTTCGTTCACAACAAGCATCGCTATCATTGGTTATATGTATATCAGTGAAGGGTTATATCTACGTAGAGGCATGACCCCTACGTGGCTTTATGCCACATAGGGTCATGACCCTACGTAACCATAGCGCTTCACTATATATTGTCAACCACTATTAGTTATGCACCGAATTACTTATCGTGCTCGACAATAACAATTCGGTAGTAATAATATCGAATATGATTTGAAAGTCATCGGATACAATGATAATATGTTTAATGTTACTTTCATTATATATATATATATATATATATGTATTTCTATTCAAACACACACACACACACACACATATATATATATATGTATGTATAATTTTACTCATAATATATTGCTTGCTTCAATCCGAATGAGGCTACATCGTTAACATTGATACTTGAAAAATGAATTTCTGAGTTGATAGAGATTCCTTGAATGATTGGTGTTTGAATGAATTGATGCTTGAATGATTGATGTTTGAATGATTTGATGCTTGATTGGTTGATGCTTGAATAGTTGACTTTTGAATGATTGATGTTTGAATTAATTGAGTTTATTGGATGCTGAATTGTTTGTTTTCTTGATCCCAAGATGAATTGATGATCATTTGCATGATCTCTACTAATTGATTGTTTGCTTGATTTCTTGAGGGATTGATGATTGATGATTGCTTGAATGATGCTTCTTCAATTGATCTCCCCTTCATACTTAAAGGTGAAAGAGTCGCCACCTTTCACAAGAATTGAGTCACCACCCATCATTGCTGCCTTTGAGAATAACAATTTATTTCTAATTTGATTCCTTGCTTCCTTTATGAACTGATGACTTATCGAATGATTGTCTCAATGAAATGATTTGCCCTTTATATACATTTCTTGAAGGAGTCACCACCCCTTCATTGCTGCCTTTGAGAATAATCATCTATTTCCAAATTGATTGATTGCTTCCTTCATGTCCTCTTCTCATAGAATGATCTCTTCTTTAGACCTTAATCCTTCAATAGTCATAACTCTTTATTTCATGCCTTTTGACCATTCATTAAACTTAATTAAATTTTAATTATATTATATTCTATTTTTATTTTTGTATATTTTAATTTATTATTACTATTTATTATTAAATCTCATTTCAAAAAGGGGACATTAGCAATCTCGATGTTCATACCAAATTCTTCAATTTTGTTTATCCACCAGCACCTCTTTCAAGATGTTTCTTGCTTATTGAAAATATATTTTACAATATTGTGTGGGACATAAGCAAAGATTCTAGCCCCCATCAAATATGGTGTAAGATTTGACTACTTAAACGGTTAACCAATGCATAGGCTTGCTTCTCCATTATGCTGTACTTCAATTCTGCAACCCTTGGCAATTTTTTGTAATAAAAGTGTTGTCACTATGTGGAATGAGGCAAAATAAAAGAGCAGAAAAAGCTTTGAATAGTTGGGCTAACCAAAAGTAGTGCATGTTTCAAGCCTACAAAAGCCACATCCATTGGCCTATAAAAAGTAGCCCTGGCATTCATCAATCTAAAGGGAATTTTTACATAGACATAAGTACCTCAAGGAATGGTGAATGCTGTCTTGGGTCTCATCCATTGCCACATCAATCTGAAGGGGTGCTAAGGAAGAGTTTACCGGCCTTTGTTTTTTCCTATAGAGTTTTGTATCAGGTGATCACATGCTCAAAAAAATCCTCTCTATAAGCTTTTAGTTGAACACAAGCCCACACAAAGCATCTCATTTAATTTCTCAAAAGATTGATGAACATTTTTATCTCTGCATTTAGATTCACTTCCTAGATTTGCATCTTCAATGTCCTCATCTACCACTAGTTGACCTGTAGCTTTCATTTTATTGACATTGTCAAACGATCACCAAAGCCACAAGTGCCCTAGGAAGCATGATCTTCAATAGTATAATATCTGCTCCCATAAGCCCTTCTTTTCCATCTTCATTTCAGCATTGAATTCCCAATCAACTAGTTGGTCTTCAAACTCCTTCACACTATTGAGGAATCTATATATTTGGTAATCATCTTCGAAACCTTGCCAAACAATGACGTTATCAGCGATAATAGAGCTCACCAGAACTTCTATTCCATAGGTACAATATAGTGTGACCATGCCAACATTAAATCTGGAGGCAGTAACTACCATCTCATCTGCCATGGAATTTTCTGATCTATTGATCCAGTTGATGATCAAGGCATCATACAGCTCAATGGTATCCCATGCTGCATTTCTATACTGCCTATGCCTTTTTTTTGGAGCATAAACATCCCTGTATTAAAACATGCCCAATTTCAAATTTCCAAATACCTCCAAGCATTTCATCCCATGTTTGTGAGTGATATTTAAGCCCAGTAACAGTGTGTCATGTTCAAAAAAACTCTTAGTGCACTAAAACATAATCTCTCAAAGGATCATTTGAATATCTTTCCCTCACGGGAAGTTAAAATCACCCTTGCACCTGAGCCTTCCTATGAACAAGCACCATCAAAGTGCATGGTCAATAAGTGATTTTTTGAAGGCTTTGCAGGGTGTGGCAAATCAGCAGGGTCAACCTTGTTTTCCACATAATCTAATGTCCCAACAAAGTTGACAAGCCTTACATCGAAGGACATGACCTCATTAAGAACATATAACGAGTTTCCACAGTATCTAGTATTCTCTTCTTCCTATGTCTCAAGGGCACTTAGCTAGAAGGAGGTTGTACAAGAACTTGATAGTATTGAGGAGGCTGATAATGTGGCAATTCAGCAGGGTCCACCTTGTTTTCCACATAATCCAATGTCCCAACAAAGTTGTCAGGCCTACGTCAAAATACATGATCTTATTAAGAGCATATGAAGAGTTTCCACATCATTCTAGTATTCTCTTCTCCCTATGTCTTAAGGGCACTTGTCTAGTAGGAGATTGCACAAGGGCTTGATAGTATTGAGAAGGCTGAGAATACCTAGGATCTACATAAAGCTGACTGGCTGCTTGAAATATCTCCAGTATCCCTACATTATGTGACCTCTATCTATTAGTATTATCTGGTATAAGCATCTGATAAGGCACTTGGTGGGCATCTAAGATAAGTCTGTTTATGGCCTCTGCCTCAGCAGGTCTATAATGTCACCCATTTCTAGAATGAGGACGTCTCTGATTCACATTCCCTGATATCTGTGGACAAATTAAAGGCATAAGGGTACGCAGAGTCACTGACTCAAGGCCAACCATTCCCAAGAGAAGTATAAGGAAATCAATTTTTTCCTTGACTTTTTGCCTTTGGCTTTCCTTAACAAATGTGCAGAACTTTCAGAATAAGAAGAATTATCACTAAGGTCTTCATTGATAGCATCTTAAGGCATGAAAGATCCAAAGATACAATCATCAATCAGCTGGTTAATGGTATTAGAAGGCATACGCATGGGATTAGCAGCTTTAGTATTTGTGTACGCATCTTCTTTCTCAAGAGAAATTCTGGATCCGCTATCTCAGTTACAAGCTTCTTGTTGGAATTCATCTTGAAGACAGATCTTCTACCATCCAGCTCGAATGATACCTGCATTGTAATAGGGAGGCTCAAAGATCACAAAATCCATAATAATTACTAGAAGATGTCTAAGGTTTTGGCCTTGAAAGCCTGGGTTTAGACCAGTAGAGTTGCGCCACTTCTCAGAAGGAGAAGAAAGAATAGCATATTTTTTTGATCCTCTCAGCAAATCAGATCAGGATTATCAATGGATATGTAAGATGAGTTGTATGACAAAATTCCAAGCAATGACATACAGACTTAAACCCCAAAACACCACAGATCAAACAAGGTTCATTCAGAAATTTGCAATTGAGGCAGATAATACAGTAAGAAAAGAGGAATAACGATGCAATGTTAAAAATAAATAAAAATTATTGTATAATGATACCGATCTCTGCAAAAAGATGTTTTTCTATGGAAACCCTCTTCCCCCCTTTCAGATAGTGCATCTCAATATACAGCAAGGCGCATTAAGAAATGGAGGGGCTCAAAGGGAAAGGTGAAACTTTACACCTTACAATCAAAAAAGCCATCAGTTAAAGGTGGAAAGGAACAATCTAGGTTGGCAGATAAGGAAAAAGGAAATTGGAATGCATGTTGAATTTCGGGTTAGATATATATTTTGTAATTTTCAGACCTTCTAAAGTGCTTTTTTGAAGTCAAACATTGCCCAACAAAGTTCTGCCCCCTGGCCTCAAGTTCATTTCAATATTTCTGAAATAGATAAATGGGGTCATTTCAAGCTATCATCACAAAGTCATCAGCCTACAAATCTAGTTCTTCATTAGGCATTACAATGCTCAACCAAATGGACCAGTCAGCCCTCCTTGGAAAGCAATCACCTCCATTGCTTCAGACTAAATACAGAAATTCCCTTTCTATCAGATTCCCAGTGAAGCACTTTCCATGCTGTAATGTCCCCTTCCTAATTTCCCTAGAGTTTGCCCGAGAATCACCATTGCAACAAATTAGGGTTATAGTTAGATCTTTACCAAGTAAAATATCTCTTAAAATAATGTGATCCTGGAATCAAATCCTGAAATCATAACATAAGAGACATATACACATATAATATATATCCATTATTAGGGTTAGTCCATAACACATAATATTCATATAATATCTATAACATCATTTCAAACACATTCGGGTGTGGGAGAAGAAGCATGATAGGTCCGCCCGAAGCCATCCCACACTAAGCCCAAGAGCGGGATTTTGGCCCCGATGGCAGGGAACATGGACATCCACTTTGGGTATCCTACCTAGTGGGGTGCTTGTACCTGCTTTCCCTATCCATGCTTCATCTCCTAAGATTAAAAGCCATCATTATAGAGTCGAAGAGGAGATCGTAATGGAGGTTCCTCGATTGTCCTATCTAAGCCCAATAGCGGAGCTTTGGCCCTCTTGGCCCCAGTGGCAGACAACATAGACATCCACTCGGGGTATCCTACCTAGATGGCAATCCTCATGATTTCCCCCTTCTTTACACCTCCTTCCTTCCATACATGATGGAGGTTTACAAACAGATTTATTAATCAGACATGCAATTTATATGACAATTAGAGCATAAGTAAATACATACCACAAGCACAATTATTCAGATTGTTAGATGCTGATTATAGAAGGTCTGAATCAGGTTAATGAAAATCTGATCCTGATTATATTTCTGCTGTTTACACGATTTCTGAGTCTGCTTATTGTTCGCTGATTGCTGTACTGAATTCTTCGACGATGATTTTTGCCTTGGATCTTCATCCATTTATATCTTGACGATTTCATGAAAAGAGGCGCCCCTTTAGAAAGTGGCTGCCCTCTCAGCAAAGATGTGACTGTTCAAATCTGCCCCTTTTGGAGTCTCTTCATAACCAAACTTTATCCTCCTTAATCACAGCTCATGATGACAAGTTATAATCCTCCATCGATTGCTGATTGAATGTTTGATGACATCCTAATCGCTTGTTTGCAATCATTGTTCCTTAACGAATTACATGCTATCCGATTTACCTTCACAGAAAATCGTGAAGTCTTAAGGATAAGACAATTTTCTTGTTGTTGTTATCTCCTTCGCAGCAGGGTTAATTAATCACTAATTGCTGCAATTTGAAAGACTATGGTAAGTCATGAAGGATATTATAATATCCCTAAGATAAATTGCCGACTATCAAGGTATGTATTATCCATATACAATGGGCCATGACCCATGGTGGATGAGTTGACTCACATTCACAATCCAAACAAGTGGTGTTATCTAGTAACAAGTGCTCTTAGTCTCTATGTCTGCTATCTAATCTATCATCATTGGAGAGGCATAGTCTGTTGGCCCAAGGTTTGTTGTTGCACCAAAAGATTGACCTGTTAACAACTGATACAAACACCAAAGATAAACAAACCACAGGAGGCGGTTAAGCCATGTCGTGAATCCCTTGGGCAGCGCTAAACAACTAATGGGACGAAGGCACCAACCTTCTAACAATCCCCCCCAATGCAATTGAGGGATTCGAACCCGTGACCTAAGCTTTGATACCACTTGTTGGTCCAAGGTTTGTCGTTGCGCCAAAAGATCGACCTATTAACATCTGATACAAACACCAGAGATAAACGCAAACCACAGGAGGCGGTTAAGCCATGTCGCGAATCCCCAAGGGCGGAGTTGAACAACCAAGGGGACAAAGGTACTAACCTTCCAACATAGTCAAGATTCAATTCTTGAAGTTGTGGTTGCTCCATTGCATGTTATGTGTTTGACAATGACATGAAAAATGGCTAGAGAAGATCCACACTAGCAAAAGGTTGAAATTCAAGGTAGGGTGGTTGATTATCTCTAAAGCACTTTCTCCAACTTGCTTGTTCATGGTGTACATCCTATATTTGAAAGACCCAACTTTCTTGTTTAACCCTTTTAGTCTCTCCCTATAGCAAATGTGATTCCAATTGGTTGAGCCATTTGTCTAGTTCATTTGCATCTATTGCTTCAAACAGAGAAACTTCAAAATTCACTTTAAGGATGTCATACCCCAACGAATCTTCTTGACAAAGAGGTGGAGACCTCCAGCATGACACATAAATGGACATCAGCGAGTCATTCCATTCTCTTTACCCTACTTCACAAGGGCTTCATCAAGTAACTATTTGAAAGTATCTCCAATTCTCTTTTTTTGTCATATAAGATCATTTGAACCAAAGACGGAGATAATTTCAAGTGTCACATTCCCAAAAAACCATACTTCCTATAATTTGACCTCGTTCATTCAATGGGATAGAAATTTATACCATTGATATGAATGAAATTGGCAATCTAGAAGATGAGACACTAAATAACTACAACTAAGAAGCAAAATGAGAAAAACAATATAAGAAAAAGAAAAAAAAAAGAATATCAAATATGTCAGAACATAGTGTTACTAGGAGTCATATGGTTATAGCATTTATATATTGTTCTAATATAAAGTTATAAATTATAAAAAACTTTATGCTTTATAATGCATATACCTTTTGATAATTCATAATCTAGTTAACTAGTAGATTATTAATTATTAATAAATGGTAGGTTTGAATCAGTGTCACTAATACCCCTTCGCGTATTTTCCCACCTCTTCTCCTATATTTAAGGAGTTCCTATTTCATTGAGAATGATATATAATTTGAAGATTTAGTGAATTCTATCGATCTGCACAAGAGGTATTATTGACCAAGTGAGAAGAAGTGATATTCCCAAATTCTATCTATAATTTTATAGACAATACTATAAGTGATTTAAGGTTTTATGTGGTTTTTTAAGAGTCTTCCGATGTATATAATGTGTAACGTGTTGAATCTATGCATCTGGCAATTCTCATTTTATTTAGCTTATACTTTATTTGTGATAATTAGTAACCAAAGATCCTAACTTATTAAAAAAAACATAGCTATGTACATAAGGAAAAACCCGTGCGAGATTTGTCTTGCTACAAAAACTACTCTATTGTCCTTTCACATGAAGCACATCAATATATACAACAAAATATATCAAGATATGAAGAGGCTCAAAGGCGGAGAAGGCCAAATTGAGTTGGTGGATAAGCAAAAACAGATTGGGCAAGCACGACCTTAACTTGGATCAGAATTGTATTGCAATTTTGGGGTTTCTTAGAATGGTTTTTGTGGTTCAAATTTTATGAGTGCCACAACAGGACTAGGTGGATATCCATGTATCTTCAGCATGGGGGAGTTACTTATTAAAGGTTAGCGATAAAGTTCGTATAGTTACTTATCTGGCGTGGATCAAGTCGAGCACTGCAATTTTAATATCAATTGATCGACTTTGATCACCTGTTTAGGAAGTGTAAGATGGTGGAAGAATGCACTCAAGCGTATTTTTGGTATTTATACATGTGGAGAAGACTTGGAAAAGAAATTAGTGGTAACCTTACCCTGTTGAATACAATAAAGAATATCGTTTTGTTGTTGGAGAGAAAGGAAATTTCTGCACAGCCACAGCCCGTTTATCTCCTTAACGGGTTCCCACACATTCTGTGCGAGTTGTTTTTTTGTCATTGGGGGTGGATTGCAACGAATTGAAGGCCGGGAGAGCGGATGCGACTCATCTTCAGAGTCGGAGTCCCCAAAAACATCTTTCAGTGTCAGTGCTAGAGTGACCGCATTATTGTCGTCTCTCCCTCCATCTCCCTCTCCCTCTTCCTCCCTGTTCATTTTCGCAATCTCCTCTCTTCACCTGCCCTCCCATGCCAGAGCCCTCCAAGCAATAACATACTTTTTAGTTGCTCTTTAGTCCAAGCAAAATGAAACGAACCTGTTAGGTGAAATACCACAATAACTTCGTGTGCACCCGGAGATTTTAAACTGTATATTGGATTTCAATCAATTTTTTTTATTTTTTTTTTATGAATATTTTTAATAACGTTTATAAGGTCAAACAATTTATGGGACTCACGGAAAGCTAGCAAAAAAGTGTTCAAAACCCCAATAAATTCAGATGAAGTACTCTGACTATTAAACCTCTTTCTCCCACATCAACCTAGATCTTTTGATGTGCATCTTGATTAGGGAATCTACAACTCTTGTTATCTTTTCTTCGTCAAATAGATTACTCAAGGTGTTTGAGTTTAGTGTGTCCACATAGTTGATCTGAATATCATTGTAAGTTGGACACTCCATGATGTAATGCCATTTTGTCTCCATCACCTCTTGAGTGCAATATTTACATCTTCTATCTTCTCATTCCTCTTTGGATATCATCCATCTCTCTTTTTCACATCTAAGTTGATGTGAGTTGGTCCTTATCTGAGCAATTAACATTTTTGCCTTCCACTTTATGTCCATTCCTATGTAGTTCTTTTGTGTATGGTCATATGTGGGATTGAAATGTTTGATATAGTATTCTTTTTTCCTCCCTATTTGACCTAGCCACATGTTTTCCTTGAATTTTTCTTGCACATATTTCTTTATTTCTCCATTGTTATTTGGGCAATCTTTTAGATTAACATCCCATTTATTAATCCACTTAATGTTTTGTTTCATCCATGTGCTCTTCCTTTTGTCTAGCTTTTCACTCGCTGGCAATTTTGGCTAGCGATGTATCTCCATGTTTTCTAACCTCCTTAAATAACTTAGCAGCTAGATCATAGTTGATGCCTCAATAGGGAAAGCCCTTGCCTCTGCTAGGACAATCTCGTATGGGATAAATGACTTAATCTTGAAGCTAGTCATAATTAAATGTTTTTGTAATCTCTCTATTTGTCTACATTTTCTTGTTGAAGTGTCGCTACCCCATACTTCACATCCGTATAATAGCACCGAAACCACAAGATGCCCAAATAGAGTTTTCTTAGTTTTCCAATCTCATAGTTCAACTCTTCTACATCTATTTGAAGTGAGTATAAGGCTTTTCAACCCCCTTGGATCCTCTTTGCTCTACATGTTTCCCAGCTAGTTTATTATGGAAGTCTAGGCCAAAGTACTTATATTCATTGACCATTTGTAAGAGGTTGCCCTCAAAAATAAATTCTCTATGGACCTTCTTTCTCTTCAAGGTAAAGCTCATGACCTTGGTTTTACTAGTGTTCACCTGCATCCCCATCTCATGACAAAAATGTTCTAGAGCCTTCAAGTGTTCTTTCAAATCTTGTGATGTTTTTACCATTAAAATAAGATCATCGGCATATAAAAGCAACTTTATGACATAATTGGTCAAATGAACTCCCCCGCCACCAAACTTGTCTATCCATTCCTCTAACTTGTCAATATATAACCCAAATAGGGTAGGAGATAATGGGCAGCCTTGCTTGACCCCAATGTCACTTCTAAAGCATTCCAATAATCTTTGTTTGGTTTGTATCTTAGCCTAGACTCGATCATACAATCTGTGAACAACAGCTCTATATTGTAGTGGAATTTTCAACTCTTCCATTCTACTCCACAATTTGCTTCTGGATACTATGTCAAAAGTTTTTTTGAAATCAACAAAGCAACAAAAGACTTCCCCTCCCTCTTTATCCCATACCTTCTCAATCAAATGTCTGAGAGTGATGCAATGATCAATGGTAGAGTACTTTGGCTTGAAGCCCACTTGTCCTTTTGCTCTCTTGCCCTCTTCTTTTTCAACCCAAACACTGATTTGTTTTTCAATCATGCTCCCAAAAATTTTACCAAAGAGAGGATTGATCATTATAGTGCGGTAATTTCAGGGGTTATTTATGTCACCACTTTTGAGCAAGGGGATGACAACACTAGTTGACCAATTTGTTGGAAATCTATTTTGGATGACTCCATTTAATATTCTTTTGTTGTGAGGCATGAAGATTTCTTATCCCCATCTTAGATGTTTTGCTTGTATGCCATCTATGTCTCAAGCTTTACCCACTACAAGCTTTATGATTCCTTCTTTAATATTGTCTAAGGAGAAGAGTTTAATTCTTGATCTGATTGTTGAGGGGGTATATTTGTCCTAATTTCTCTCATATACTGCTTTGCATATTCTAGCCATTGAAGATACGTGATATTATTTTATTTTTTTGTGTCTCTTTGCTACAACTCTTTCCAAAAGCCTCTTGGGTTGTGCTTCCCAAGCTTAATCAATTTTTTTCTCCTTGTTTGCATGTAATCCTCTTTTTTCATTCTCACTAGTTTTGTATATTCATTGTTATTACCTCGTATTTTGACTATTTTCTTTGTTGCCTTACATTATTCATCATACCATGGGTTTGCAAGGAAGCTATTAGTGTTGCCCCTTTAAAGTTTACTCCTTTTGCATGAGTTGAGAGCCCTGAGGATTATAGAGGTCAACCTGATGTTGCTTATCATTTCCTTGTTTGAATTGACTAGCACATTGGCTCCCTAAGCATGCAGTTATTTTTTGAGCATTGTTTGAAAGATTTCTTGGTTTCATGTGTCAAGAGGATAGTCCCTTTAGTGACCTCTTTCTTTTTTATTTGTTGCATCTTCCTTTGGTGTTGATTGTAGTTTTGCATGCTAATCTTTATATATATTGGGTTGTGATATGATTTCATTTCTAAGGGACAATCCTTCACCTCTATGTCTATTACATTTGTCACAAGTTTCTTTGAGCTTATAACATAGTCTACTACACTCTGACCACTGTAAGTGTGAGATGTAATGTTCCTTGAACTCGACCAAGCCTTTAAACCATTGCATATAATCAGATCATACAAGTTGCAAGCTCCTAGTATTCTGCCCCATAATGTGTGATAGTTCCATTTTCATCTTGAGACGTTCTCTCTTGTTTTTGACTCCCTTCTTCCTCTAACCATAAAGGATTGTCCACTATTCTCTCTTCAATATTAAGACAAAGAGACTGATTATTGATTGTTCTAACATTAAAGTCTCCAATTAAGATGATTTCACCTTTGTGGTTATATGTTGATATATCTTTTTTAGGGCTGTATAAGGGTCCTCTTTGTCTAATTTCCTCTTCTTATAGAATTTTGAGTCATAAGGAGAAAAGTAGCAAGTTGCAAGATAGATTGTATACTTTGTATCCTCTATTTTTATCCATATGTACTGCTTATTCAGATCTTCCTTTTCCACATGTATAATTCTTTCCCAAGAATCTCTTACTAAGATTGTTACTCCTCCACGGCTTTTCCCACTTTCAGTTAGCTTATTCTATACGGATACCTTCACATATCCCTCAAAGTTTTGGGACCTTACATCCTTCATGCTTGTGTGTTTCAAGGAGGACAATCGCATCCATCCCCTATGCTATGGGCCCTAAATCAGGCCCTCTCCTCCAAGGGTAACCTCTACAATTCCATCTTACCATTGAGAGGTGTTTCTGGGGGGGCCCACCTTCCTATTTACTCTGTGTTGTTTTGTTGTTGAACCGAGCTTTCCCTCTATACATCCATGCTTTGTTACCTACGCTACTTGTTGCTACAACTTTTTCTCATTCTTTCCTTCTCTCTTCTAATTGTTTTGTTGTTGAACCAAGCTTTCCCTCTATACATACATGCTTCATCACCTGCACTCCTTGTTGCTATGACTTTTTCCCATTCTTTCCTCGTTGCTAAGATTCTTTCCCATTTTTATGTGACTTAATTGTTTATAGTTAAGGTTTTGGCTTCAAGTTAGTAATAACACATGCTATGGGGCCAGTTATGTGCATAGGGGTCATATTTCAAAGTGTGGCCCGATATCTATTTAAAGATGTTCCAATAATTGTCCACTCAAAATTGCCTCTACTTGTGGATAAATGTCTAAATAGTTGTGCACAAATGTCCCTATAGTGGTGCACAAATGGGCCAATTATGGATCAAAAAAGCTAAAAAGAGATCAACTATTGTTACATGTGTAACTTATTAATGAGTTATTCGTTATCATTTTTCTAGCTCCTTTAATATTAGTAATTGGCGGGTTGGGTGCACAAGGAGTGATTGATTTTTGGAACGCGGTCCACTAATTGTGCTCTTCCCCTAGTTAATAAGTGAAAAAATAAATTATATACAAGTAACTCAGGTAAAATGAAAATATTTACATCTTTTTCATAAAAATTATATGGTAATACTAACATATCCCAGGCTTCGAATTTGAGGGCCACCCTACGTGTCATATGCAAAATTTTTAACTGTTTGTTTATTTTAATGTCTTTCATTTTACATTTTAAGAAAAATATTAATTGTCAAAAAATATATATAAAAAGAATGTAAAATTAAAAAACAATGATGAATTAGTAAAATATGCAAAAATCTTAAATTCGCTAAGTTTTAAAATTTATATGAAAACATATTCAAGATAATCTTGTTTACAATTATATTATATTTTGAGAAGATTCTAAATTAACATATATCTATAATAAACATTATAGAATTATATATAACATAGTAATATTAAATGATGATCATTTAATAATTATTAAAATAAATATTAAAATCTTAAATTTTCCTATTAAAACAAGTTTTCAAATTCATATAAAAGAAACTATTCTAAAATTTCATAATAAAATATTTTTAAAATTAGAAACAATTATATCTTATCTTTTCAAAATATTTAGTTTATAATTTTATAATAAATATTATAAATTAGAATACTATTATTAGCTATATTAATTTTTTATGGTTTATAAGTAACTTAAAGTGTCATATATATGATATTGTGACTAGCATACTTATATTTTAAAAAATCTATGTATAAGACACCTAAGAGATATCATCTACAAGGTAAAATATGACAACATATACATAGAATTTGCCTCATAAAAAATATCCTTTTAATATTTTCTTAAGGTTCGATGAGGGGTCTCAAAGATCTTCAATTGTATTTCAATGTGGGTGACTATAGTAACTTGATTGATAGTCCTTTTGAACGAAGATGTGATAATAGTGTAGCATGTAACTATTGTAACAATCAACAAGACATCATAACTCTTGTATATTATTATCTCACAATCTGTACCAATTAGAAGAAAAAAGTGAAATCTAAATAAATATATGAAAAATACATATAATTAAGAATAAATAAGATTTTGCCCGTTAAGGGGCAACGCTGGGTTCAATCTAGCAATGATTGTCTTTCTATTGAGAAGTGGGAGAGACCTTCAGAGGGATGGTGGAAAATAAATTTTGATGGTGCCTCTAAAGGTAATCCTGGACCATCTGAGGTGGGGTTCATTGTTCGGGATTGGAAGGGTGAGGTGGTAGCTCTAGGTGCTCAAAAACTTGATGAAGGCACAAATAATATAGTAGAAGCATCAATGACATTGTTAGTAGTTAAAGTTGGTAAGATGGTGGGTGTCAGAAAATTACATCTAGAGGGGGATTATTTGATCGTCATACAGGCTATAATGAAGGGAAGTATAGAGGCGTGACACTTACAAAATTTGATTATTAGTATAATTGAGGAACTTAAATTTTTTGAAGATTTTCAAGTAAATCATGTAAGGAGAACAGGTAATATGGAGCCTGATATCCTATCTAAATGGGCTCTGCCTTTTAATGAGATTGGAGATTTAAAACTGGAAGATTTTCAACAGATTTAATTTGAGGAGGAGTAAGTGTAGACGTATAAATCTGACCACTTTCTTAAATAAATATTTAATATTTATTTTAACCCCATCCCCCCTATTAATTAAATCCTATTTAATTTATTTCTTCATTTTCATCTATTTGATTAAATAAATTACTCAATTTATTTAATTAAATTCACCTAAACCTTTTCTAGCCTTTAATTAAATAAATCACTTTATTTAATTAATTCCCCTTTCTTCCTTTTAATTAAATTTACATTTAATTAAATCCCCCCACTTGTATTTATGCAAGTTGCATATATTTTAGTTGAAATAAAACATTTTTTTTTAATTAAAATTATTTTTCTCCCGCTTGCATTTTCCTACATCTCTCACTTACCTCCTAAACCTCTTCTAGAGGCTTCTAGATTCTTCTAAACTATCTTAATTGGCCTAATCAAATCCTAATCACGTCCCTTCCCTAAATTTGAGGAAGTCACTTCTCAAATTTGGAGGAAAGTCTTCTAAATGCATTTAAGGCTATATTTCTTCAACGACCTAACTTGTTGAGTTCCCCCAAATTTGGAAGGACTCTTACAAATTTGTCCCCAAAGTCTTCCAAACCATTAATGGTTAACTCAACCTTCCCTTCATTGTTAGAGACTTTCTCTCTAACTTAACCCTCATCTAACCCAAGGGTCTTATCAAGCACCCATGGCTTTACCCTTGGTTATCCTATTAACCCTTGCACAAGAGTTTACCCCTTGGGTAAAAGCTTTATCCAATGGATGACCCTAACCTAACCATAACCTTACCTCCTAAGGTAACCTTCATGTCTCCTCAGGCATTTAATGCCTCTTGCATCTCCTCTCAAGCCACCTCTCTTTGACAATTATCACCATTTCATTGGTGAAAACTGTAAACATGGATTGGATAATTTTCAATCCTAACCATTGTTAAGATTATTCAATCTTAACCCTCCATTGCCCTATTTTACTTATAAATAGAGCTCTCATTCCTCATTCTCCATATCCAAGTCTCATGCATCTACATTATAGTCTAATTTACTAAGCATTCCTCTCTTTGTTAAAATATCATCATAACATTTAGAAGCATTTTATTTCATATCATAGAATATTCATGCTAGTATATCATGTTAGGATAATTTGTTAATCTCATTATCATATCACTATCTTCATCTTAACTTAATCATCATGGCTTTTAACATATCATATAGATCTTAAAATGCATTCTCGCATATAGATCATAATATCACTCGTTCTTGGAGTTGTCATTCCTAAGTCACTTGCTCAATGATCTGAGAGCAAAACATTGGCTTCAGGGATCCTATGAGATAGAGAACAATGGGACACCCCTTGGGAAGTTAAACTAGTTTAAATTAGTTTATACTTGCACTAAGAGTTTCATTGGTATGTAGGTCATTTGATCTTGATTTATTTGTTTTGATCACCACACTTTCCTACGTACATCTTAGGCGCCCACCGTGGGGCACATCCACAAAAATAACATCATTTTTTGTGCAAGTTAAAGATTGCAATCACGCTGGAACACTCTTTTAGTGCATCTAGGACTTTCTGCAGCGCATCTGTGGTAAACTTTACTGCATCAATCCCACTGTTTAGCGCATAGGAACCATCTCTCAGCGTGTTTAAACTTCTTTTTAGTGCATAACCTTTTATGATATCTTAGCGCGTAGGAGTATCAGATTAGCGCTTCCAGGCATCAGAGTAGCGCATAGGGTTCATTTTTTAGCGCGTATGCACCATTGTTTAGCGCATCAATCCCATCTTTTAGCACATAGACCGGACAGAGAACAAAAACTTTGTAATAGAAATAGAATTTAGGCTTGTGAAGCCCACCATCATGATTTGATTTTTTTTTGCTAACTGACTGTGTGCAGGTTCTAACATTTTTGTGCAGGAACAAAAGGAATTAGTTTAGTTTTCTTTGCTTTCTTTCAAAGTTAGTAAAAAGAACTCACTTTTCCTTTTCTTGCAAAATTTTAAAATGGATCTCACCTTTTCTTTTGGGGTTTAAAATAAACTTCATGCTTTTCTTTTGATGCTTAGAACAAGAATCAATCTTTTCTTTCTTGCATGGATAAAAAGAACAACAAATTCAAATCTTCCCTTTTATGCAAGATAGGATCATCTTTTTGGGGGCTTTAAAAGGAACAACTTTCCAATTTTTGCACAAAGTTAAAATTGAACATCACATTCCTTTGGTGCTTATTAAAACAAGCTTCACCTTTGTTTTGGAAGCTTAAAAAGAACCTTCACATTTCCATTTCAAAAGTTTTCCAAATTAAGATCGTTGTTGTTTATATTGGCGATTCATTTTGTTGACAAGGCTTTACTTTCAAAAGTTCAAAATATTTGTTATCTTCACACATTGCTATATTGGGTTAAAAAGAACCACATGTATTCTAAATAGATCTTTAGAAAACAACTGCGATATTGGATAAAAATAATGTGTGTATTTTGTGTCTTGAAAGTGGTAGGCATATTCTCTCCCCTTAACTGGGTGACCAAAAAGTCAAACCCACTCTTTAAATGCTTTCTTTACTTCAAGTATCTTACATCGTTTAGAGGGCATGCCTTCCCAAAGCCTCAAAAGGGCTAGTGTGAAGGGTAAGACCCAAGTGGGAAATGACTTTATCGCCAAGTATTCCAACCCACTATAATCAAATGTGGAGGCTAATGAAAATCCCCTCCAACAGTTTTGCTCAATGATTAGCCTTCCCTCAGTATCTTTAAGATACATAAAGCCTTTGTTCTAAAGGTGGGAGTTTATCACTGAAGACCAAATGGAAGCCTAATTAAAAACCATAGAAGTAGAAGCTTTGAGTCGAGTCAATTACCAAACATTGGTAATATCATAGTGCATGGGTGGGGAAGAATCCGCCCCCAAGATCACTCACCATATATCTCCCAAGATAACTACCCAATTGTGAAGCAATTCACTTTGGGTTAATTTCTGGACAAAGGCAAAAAAATGGGCGCCCCCTAGGGGGTGACAAGATTGTTTGAGCTGACGGAGTATCGAGACTAGTGGGATATGATATTGTTAACGATCTTTGAATAAAAAGTCTACTTGATATGTCTTCTTTGTAATCCAAACTAGTGAAAACATCGGGGATTTGAAAACATCCTCAAAATGACATACACTATTTGTTAGCATAGGCAAATTGTTACTACTTTGTCTAGTGTGTTTTCAAGTCATTTTTCAGAAAAAAATCATCCATCAAAACACAAAAATCATTTCTCAACATCTCAGAAAAATCATCAAAACAAAGTTATCAGGACAAGTAGCGCATAGGAGCAACATCCTAGCGCATTTCAACCAAAAGACAACACTTCTAGAACTCACATTAGTGCATAAGAAGTATAACATTGCTAAAACTCAGATAGCACTTGCCAACATCTTTTTAGCGCATAAGAGCATCAACCTAGCGCATATCAACCATAATATAGCGCATTTAGACCAAACATTAGCGCTTAAGCAGGACATATTAGCGCATAACCTTTTCAACCTTTGTGATAACATATAGTAAGAAATAACGCATTTGACAAACATCATAGCGTATCTAGAATATTCTGTAGCACTTTGGGGTCATTATTTAGCACATCGGGACTCTGTTCTAGCGCATAATAAAAAATTGGCAAAAAAGAGAGAGCAAACCAACCATCTTGTGAAATTTTCATCAACATTTTCGGATACCCTTTTAGGTCCTCTAATAAATCTAACACAAAAAGGAAAAATTACAAAGAGGGATCATAAGTGAGAGAAAATTCCAAATCCAACTAAGCACCCTTGGAAAAAGATATCAAATCTTTGACTATCTTGAGATCAGATTTTATCCAACAAGATTAAAGAGTATCAAAAACAGTGATCAAAGGTTCCCCCATCCAACAAATCCTATCAAAACAAATACCTAGTTAAGATCTCAAGTTGTCAAATTAAGTTTCTACATCGTGAAACTTGTCTCATATCATTTGGCACACTTTGTCATAAGGGCGAATCAAACTAAACCTTTACTTGACAAGTAGACTTGAGTATCCAAAACAAAGTATCCATCCAAAATCAACAATCAACATTGATCATTTGTGTATGACCACTCCCCATATTTTGAGAAGAAGTCTTCATCAAAAGACTAAGTTGAAGAAGAGACAACCTAGTTCTAAGGCAATTATCAAGAGGAGTAAATTTCTCTATATCAACTGTCAACTCTTTAAATCACATCATGTTTTCTTACGTCATATGCGGTTGTATATCCAAGGAAAAACCAATGAATTTGACAAAGATCCTTTGAGAAGTAGGGTTTACATTCAGAAAGCAGCATTCAAATAACACCTTAATAGTGGAGGAAGGATTAATCTCGCCTTGTTTCCAAAGTTTCTTGTTACTTACAACGAAGCTCGACCTGAGCCACCAACTCCACCAAGAACCCCAATAGAAGAAGAGGAATTCACTACTATAGAGATATATTGATGCCCGTTGTCACTCGATCTCAGAAAAACAAAGAGAAAGAATCACAACCAGAATCAAGCATGAGTCATAAAGAGTCCAATCCTTTTGAAGAATATACAAATATGGGAGAAATAGAGATCACCAAAGAGATTCTCCAAGAATGTCAAGAGAATGTCGCTTTCCAAAAACTCGTAGAAAGGCTTATAGAATCAGATAAGCAAAAATATCTCCTCATGCTAACTAGTAAAGGAGTCAATATTCCTACAGATTTTGACATAGAAAATTTAAGGAATAATGATGAGAGAATCTCATGAACAAGAGCAAGGACTTATACTTACAAAAATCAAGAAGGAGAGGAAACACATGATCAAGACAACACACGCAACTGAGATCACACGCATGGACAAGATAACACTCGCGAACAAGACAATACTCATGACCGTGATAATCTTAATGAACAAGGGGAAGATCACCATCGAAGGACCAATGCGCCCCTAACTATTATTACACAACAACTCCGAGCACTCCAATAACAAATGCATGACATGCAACAAGGGTCCACAATAAGATACTCATTGGAGGACATTTGTCCTTATCCTTTTGATTAGAGATTAAACATGGTACCTTTTCCCCCAAATTCAAATGTACCAAAGTATGATAAATACGATGGTAAGAGTGATCCCCATGATCACGTCCAAGAATTTTGTACTATGAGCTTGGAGTTTGCTCACAACAATACATACCTGATGAGACTATTCCCAAAAAGTTTGGGAGGGCAAACAATGGAGTGGTTGTAGAAAATCACACCTCCCATCAGATCATTTGATGAGTTGGTAAATAAATTCATAACATAATACTCCTACAATATTCAACACGAGGTCACCATGCTTGATGTATGCAATATGAAGCAGAAAAACAATGAAACATTCATGGTGTTCCTCCAACGATGGAGGTGCATGGTCTCAAGGTACCCATGAGATGTACCTAAAAAGGAAAATATGGAAATCTTCATAGACAATTTAAACAGTGAAATGAGTTTTCGCCTCAAACTACAATGTATACCATCTTTTGCAAAATTGATAGAGAATGGTATACAAGTAGAGGAGGATTCCATCAAGAAAGGGACCTTGAAGTTCTTCAAGGAAGGTGTTAGTTTGTCAAGCAATAACACCTTTAAAAATCAATACAATAACAACAACTTAGACAAGTCCAAATTTTGGCATATAAACAAAAAGGTTGTTAATGATGGGGTAGTCGATGCCAACAATGTAAAGTCTAAACAACCAGTGTTGGCTTTATCAGGTAACACATTATCCAACACTGATCCAAGAAATACACATCAAGGCATTGTGTGGGGGAAAAAGTGACACTAAGCAAACATGCCCTAATCTCACCTTCAATCACACATTTGTGGAATACGAAAGAGCCTAGAGGTATCACACAATTGGCTACTTCTTTTTGTGGAAGAGAGAACCATGGGCTACCTATTAGGATTTCTATTCCTTTGTTGTAATTGGAAGATAAAATAATGCAAGTTCAATCCCTAACCCCAAAGTGCAAGTATGAACTAATAACAAGATTGCAGAATTGAACTTAAACAATGGAAAGCAGAAAACACAAGGACAAGACAAGAATGCAAATGCGTACCCGGAGTTAAAATCTGACTGAAAATGTTCGGGACGGGGGCGCGGGCGCCACTGTCCTGATTCTGCCCCTGAAACTGCTCCGGAAACTGCTGTTTTGCACTCTGGAAAAGCTGTCAAAATGCTAAAAATGTTGTCTGTCAGGAGGACCAGGGCGCCCAGCGCCCTTGTCCCAGGGACCAGGGCGCCCCACGCCCCTGTCCTGGTCTTTTGCTCTGAGATTTGGTGTGAAGTTCGGTCTCCGTCTGCTTCTTCCGGATCTGTAACTTGCGGCGTCGTCCGGATTCCGAAACCTGCACTTATATCTGAAAAGGTGTGGTGGGCGGCTATATAGGGTTTTGCCTTAGTCAAACCCCCGCTTCGGTGATTTCCACCTCCACGAATAGCCAAGTTGTATTGTAAAATGTATTGTTTGTGCAGACCTAGTGTGTGTGCAAGGTCCTTAAATGCAAGAAAGCAAACTAGAGCAACCTAGAAAGTAAACCCTAATTGCTTGTAAATGATAATGTAAATGCTCTAAATCAAGATGCAAAGTGATCTAAAGCATGAATAAAGGATATATTGAAGCTTATGCAAAGACATGAAAACAACATGAAATCATACCCAACCCTCAAGGGAGGAGTACAAGCCAATCTTCAGTCGGTAATCTCCTATTGTTCTTCAATGTCTTCAAAGCCCTAAATGGATGAATGAAATTGATAGATGCTTGATGGATGGATGTTGAATGTTATTGAAGTCTTCAAAGATCTACTATTTCGCCACATAGAAGGTCCTCCAAAGCCAAAAATCGGATCCCTTCAAATGAAGAAAGAGAGCTCTTATATATGAAACCCTAGGTCTTAATTTCAACTTTTGGCTGACCTAGAGATTGAATCTCCCGCCAATTTCTTGGGGTTAAGCTTTATTTTATGATTGGATCGCGCTCCTAAAATTTCGGGAAAAATGTCCGGGACCATGTTGCACTCCGGGCGCCATGGTCCCGACAACTTTTCACCAAATTTTCAGGGCCGTCGGATATGATGATTTTAGAGAGAATCCCGAAGTTACAGGTGATTTCGAGATGTTTTGACCCCCGAAATCAAGCCCCCAAGTTCAAAATAGGACCTAATTAGGGTTTTTGATTAAATGATGTATTGGAAGAATAAAATGAAAGGGGCACACTTTAATGAAAAGGGCCCAATTTTATGATATAGGAGATGATAAAATAGAACCTTAGACCTAATTAATTTAATTAATTAAGTGCTAAAGGGGAAATGTAATGCAAAATGTAAAATGCGCCAAGGCGGGTGCTAAACTAGGTGTGAAATTGTACCACCCTAGCAAGTGCGTACAATTTACGATGCTACAGGCATTAACAATTATCAACGTAATACCAACCAAGGAGCATCAACATCAAGCAACCACAATCACCAAGGCAACAACAACAACCTAGGGAATAACATAAATCAAAGAGGCCACGCTAACACTTCCTCGTATCGAAGAATATACACCCCATTGGGACAAACCTTAGAATCAGAATTTTGAGAACTATTGGCAAATAAGATCATCACATTGCCTGTCACAAACAACTTTGAACCCCAAGTCAAACCACCATGGTGGAATGACTGACATTATTGTGATTATCATCGAAACAAGGGGCATAGAACAAATGATTGCATGAGGTTGAAGAACCTAGTTCAAGATATGATAGACAAGGGAGACTTAACAGTCGATGGTCATAAAACCAATGGTGACCATGAAGCTTTCAAAAATCCTCTTCCTAATTATGACAAGGGAGGAGCACCAACATCAAACAACAATAAAGGAGCTCGTATCAATCACATATACGAAAACACCATCAATCACATATCGACATATGACAATCAAGTAAATATCATAAAAATCAAAGAAAAACAAGAACATGCATCGATAAATGTGACAACAAGGGCTCAAAAATATGTCTTGAAGGGGAACACATCAGCAACAACAACTCTCCCCAAGAATCAATATAACTTGGTAGACCAACTATAGAGAACACCCACTCAGATATCAATACTTGAGTTGCTCAAACTCTCACCAAAACACAAAGATATTTTAGAGCAAGCTCTTGTCAAAACAACCGTTCCAAATGATCTAGATGTCAATCTATTTCAAGCCATGGTGGCCCATATGATAGTGCCACATAACATATCTTTTTTTTTAACATGATGATGTCTCTTTGAGTCATCCACATAATAGCCTGCTCCATATCGAAGTCCTAGTCTACAAACATCAGGTGAAAAGAGTACTCATAGATGGAGGAGATGGTCTCAATATATGTACCTTAAAGCTTATCCATGCATTGGGATTCTCCAAGCGAGCTATTGATCCCAAAAGGAAGATCACCATCAAAGCGTATGATGATGAAGAAAGGTCATCTGAAGGAACAGTGGTACTACCCATTCAGGTAGGGCCTGTGCAAAGAGACACATTATGCGAAATGGATTTCTAACATTATGCCAGTATCTAAATCGGACAAAAGCATCAAAATTTTTACAGACTTCGGAGATCTCAACAAAGCTTGCCTGAAGGATGACTTTCCTTTGCCAAGCATTGACACCATTGTTGATCTAACAATAGGACATGCTATGTTATCCCTCATGGATGGCTTCTCTAGCTATAACCAAATCAAGATATCTCCTGAAGATCAAGATAAAACTACCTTCACATGTCCATGGGGTACATATTGTTGGAACCTCATGCCTTTTGGCTTGAAAAATGTTGGAGCAAATTATCAGAGGGCCACGACAACAATCTTCCATGACACGATGCACACTTTTATGGAAGATTACGTGGATTATTTGCTAGCCAAATAATTCACAAGAGAAAAACACCTAGACATCCTGGATAAAATCTTTCAAAGACTGGAACAATTCAATGTCAGATTGAACCCTAAGAAGTGTGTCTTTGGGGTAACATCTGGCAAACTTTTGGGATACATAGTATCAGAAAAGGGCATTGAGGTGGATCCAACAAAGGTTCAAGCTATCATGGAAATGTCACCTCCTAAAAATATAAATCAATTGAGATATCTACAGGGATGACTACAATCTATCTAATGATTCATTGCTCAGTTAGCAGATAAATGTCTCCCATTCAACCATCTGCTTCATAAGAATGTACATTTTAGATGGGAAGACAAATGTGCAGAATCATTCCACTAGCACAAACAATATCTAATGAATCCACTAGTTTTGGTACCACCAATAGCATGAAAGCCACTAATCCTCTATATATCAGCAATAGAAGTGTCACTGGGGGCACTACTGGCACAAGAAGATCCAACAGGAAAGGAAATGGCTATCTACTACATTAGCAGGACTTTGAATGGATATGAACTCAACTATAAATTCATTGAAAAAGCTTGTTTGGTTGCGGTGTTTGCCTCTCAAAAGTTTTGTCACTACATGCTAACCCATACAATCAAGCTTGTAGCAAAGATTGACCCACTAAAGTATCTACTTAGTAAAGCCGCTCTCATAGGGAGGTTAGCTAAATGGGTTATGATCCTAAGTGAGTTCGACATTCAATACACAGAATGACAAGCCATCAAAGGACAAGCAATTGTAGATCAACTGGCAGAAGCACCTTTACCAGACGAAAATCCACTACAGGTGGAATTTCCAGATACAGATGTGCTCACTATCACACCCAAGCAATGGACCCTATGATGGATATTATACCCAACATGGATCAGGTGCTGACATTTTGTTCATCACTCCAGAGGGACACACACTTCCAAGATCCTACAGATTAATGTTCTCCTGCACCAATAACATTGTTGAGTATGAAGCCTTGGTAACTGGCATCAAAATAGTTGTGGAATGGAGAATCACTGAATTGAAAGTCTATGGAGATTCTCAATTAGTCATCAATTGGGTCAACAATGATTATGAAACAAAGGATGACAAGTTCATGCCCAATAAACACATGGTGGGCGATTTTAAGAAGTATTTTGTGAACATCACCTTCGAGCATATTCCAAGGTTGGATAACAAAGCTGCTGATGCAATGGCCACTATCTCCTCGCTCCTACAACTTCCAGATAAACAAAATCGTTATGAATTCCTGGTGGATCAATTATTTTCCCCGGCCTATGACAATTCAAAATCCCAAGTTATCTGTGCCCTGGTCGGCTTTGATTCCCCTCTATACGGGAAAATCCATGACTATCTCAAAAACAATACTCTCCCACCTGACTTATCTCGGAATCAAAAAAGAAACTTTATCCACCAAGCAACCCGCTACACCTTAACTGCTGACACACTTTATCACTGAGGTCTTGATGGTACTCTTCTTCGATGCCTTGATCGGAATGAATCTGAATCCGCCTTACATGAGCTTCACAAAAGGTATTCGTGGTACACATTC
This sequence comes from Cryptomeria japonica, assembly GCF_030272615.1. Lineage (NCBI taxonomy): Eukaryota > Viridiplantae > Streptophyta > Pinopsida > Cupressales > Cupressaceae > Cryptomeria > Cryptomeria japonica. Next base: position 464,075,508 of record NC_081414.1, read on the forward strand.
AAGTGGTCGTACTCTTTCTAAGAAACTCCTAAGGATGGGATATTACTGGCCGACAATGGAAAGAGAGTCTTATCAATTTGCTAGGAAATGTCCTAAGTGCCAAATTCATGGCAACCTCATACATAAACGAGCACAAGAGTTGCAACTATTCACCACATCATGGCCTTTCTATCAATGGAGACTTGATATAGTGGGAAAAAATCATCCTTCCTCATCAAATGGGCACAAGTTCATCATCACGGCCACTGAGTACTTCACTAAATGGATTGAAGCAGTTCCATTGACTATAGTGACTGGCAAACAGATTGCTTCCTTCATCTTGAAATACCTCATCTGTCGGTACGACATCCCTAGCTCCATTATCATAGATAATGGAAGACCCTTTAAAAATCAAGATGTCCAAGAGCTTTGTGAGCAATTCCATATCCAACATCACTTTTCGACACCTTATTATCCGCAAGGGAATGGTGAAGTAGAGGCCTCAAACAAAACAATTCTGAAAATCCTCAAGAAAACCATGAATGATGCTGGCAAAGATTGGCATGTGCAACTCAATCTTGCACTTTGGGCCTACAGAACAAGTATCCACACACCTATGGGAGCTACACCATATTCATTGGTATATGAATCGAAAGCTATTTTACCTATTGAGGTAGAGATTCCATCACTCCGGGTATCCTTGAAAGGCCTCATTCCAGATGAGGAATATCGAGTCAACAGGTTACAAGAGCTAGAGTTTCATGATGAACATCGCCAACGTGCCTTCGATCATCTCAAGGCATACCAACAAAGAATATGCAGAGGGTACAATCACAGGGTCATCCCAAGGGCTTTCAAAATCAGTGATCTAGTTCTAAAAGAGAATCCCAAAAATCAGCAAGCTAAGAAAAAGAGGGGGAAATTTTAACCTAATTCGTTGGGACCCTTTGTCATCATACCAGCCTACGAATCAGGAGCATATCAATTGTCAAATTCAGAAGGGGACGTGCTCGATGAACCAACCAACAACATCCATCTGAAGAAGTTCTACACTTGAGTCGTCCAATTCACGGATCAAGCAAAAAAGCAAAAAAAAAAGTATCAAAAATCATCACTATGGTGAAAACCTGGCAAATAGGCATCTTGTGACATAAAAAAAATAAAAAAATCAGAAAAATGAAAAAAAAATGAAAGCGTAATAAAAACAAGTGGTGAAAACCTAGCAACAGGCGCTATTTGTGAGAGAATCGCTCCTCTATCTATCGGTACTTGCATCATATCTTTACTCCATCTGATCTAAGCCCATATCCATCACAAAACACTTATACACACAACATTATCCCAGACATACTTAGCGTAGTCATTGACCTTGATTCTCTAAAATAATTATCCATATCATATCCCACCATGGCTTGGTGATCAAGGTATATTCCACATCAACAAGTGTCCATAACTAGGGGCAACATTCATCTCACTTTAACATTTTGAAAACAAACAAGGATTGCAACATACTAAGGAAACCAATGTCAAAACTACTCATTGGACTAGAAAACAGGATCATTGTCCAACTACAACTGCAACACACACACGATGAATGATATATTCTGAATTATGATTTGTTTACATTTAGCATAAAGTTTTGACTATTTGTATCTTATTTTTAAATCATTAGATCTCCTGAGCTACTCAAGGATGCACTCAACTAGAGAAGGAATGAAGGAATCTGATAATTTCTTTGGTTTTCTGTTTGTGAAGAGATCATTCATATGGTACAAATTTATCTTGAGTCATGATTAGAAACACATCATTGAAGACATTTTCCATTTTGCACATAAAATGGTTAACTCTTGTCTATTTTACGCAAGCAACACTCAGGTCGTCTTGGTTCAAATTATACCTCGACACTTGTGTCATCTTGCAATATCAAAAATCATGTAAGTTATACTCAGGTCATCATGGTTTCATTATACCATGATGCTTGTATTAACTTTCAACATATCAAAAGCTCAATGATTACAAAAGAAGCACAAACAAGTGACTAACAAGAATGACAACAACAAGATTACAATTATCATTTAGTGGCATTTCATACTTAGTTGCATTCATTTAGCTACATTTATACATCTCATATCATTATCATTATCATCTACATCTCATTTTCAAGATACATCTCACATCATAACATTCGGATAACATCACATCTCATATCAAAGTAAACACCATACATATCAATAACATAGCAATGCATCATCACATTATCAATCATTCCATCACGAGCCATGCATTCACATCATCATGTAATAATCAACTTTAAAAGATCAAGAACATCATTATTATCTAAGCATCAAATCATCCTCATAGTATCATCATATCAAATCATGCACATCATAAACCAATCACCATCAATAACACATCACATGTGGATCAAAGAAAATCAATGCCATATATCATATATCTCTCGCAAAACTATCAAAATGTACAATGAGTATCATGTCTATCAGTACAACAAAGGTGATCAATACAACAGAGCAGGTCTCTCAAGTGTGACTATCTCCTGAGGTAGAAGGTCTAGCAGCAGATGTCCCAGCTCCCGGATCTCCAACAGATGGATCACGTCATATCGGCTCCATAACGCCTCTGCTCTCCATCCTCGAATGAATACGTCCAGATCAAGTGGATGCCACTCCAGCGTAGCTAGGAGCTCTATGCTCTCGAGGGACCATATCCTCGTAAAAATGCCTATAGTACTCAACCTCTTTGGTCAAGTACTATATCTCCCTCAGTGTGTCCCAGAGCGAAGCACCTACGGTGGTTCTATCTAACTTGTCAGTAAGGGCCTCTGCTCGGCCATGACGCTCTAATCAAGTACCCCTCTCTGCCTGGAGTTGCACAATTTGTCGTTGTTGCGCTAGCACCTGTGCCTACATCTTCTGAAATGAGACCTGTAGCGCCCTAATTTGAGTATCCTACTGGTGGGTCGACACCCTAATCTGAGTAGGTACCTGTGTCGTGGTTCTAGTTGTAGGTGTCCTTGTCCGAGGCGCTGGTGAAGGCAGCACATCGGATCTCCTCCTCTAGGTGAGTCGCCTGCCACCCTCCATCCCTACCACAACATATAACACTGCACCTATCCCCACACCCCCACTCACACCAAGCACAAGACCACCTCTGCCACCACCCCCTCCACCTCCACCTCCACCATCCCCACCTCCACCACCCTCTCCACCTCCATCTCCCCCCTCCTCTCCCTCATCCTCCTCTCTCCGCCTAGGACCCCCTCGCCTTTGTGGCCACTCCTCCTCCTCATCATCAAAAGCTGGCAACAACTCTACCGGATCAGATATACAAGCCACTGCATGTGCCACAAAGTAAGCTGAGAAATCCTCTGTCATCCCAACATCCACTACCCAGCCCCGTAATCCCAGATCTGTCCTACCAGGTTCATGTACTCATCCATGACTATTGCTCTATCTAGGGTAGGCCTCCACTCCGGCACATCCTGTTACCGACGAGCATACAAACAGGCTCCCTGTGGTATCCCTTGCTTTCTACCATACTATCGATGAACGCGGCTATGCAGGAATCTCTCGATAATAAAGGGTGTCTGCCCAATCAAGTACCTAGACATACATACATAGGGAATCTCTAGCCCATCCTTGACCCACACCTCGCAATCCATATATGGTCTCCAGACAACCGTATCAATATCATCAAAAGCCCTACAAAAGTGCTCTAGTTTTCCCAACTTACGCTAAAAAACTACACTTGTATAACCATATGCATATGCACGACCAACTAGCCTATCTCTGTCCGCAAGTGGTCTCGACACTAGTATATGCTCTCAAGCCCACACCTGTAATAAACTCACCCCAACTGATAGACTAGTGTATCCTAGATATACTACCTGGTGGAGCTCTCTATATAGGTGGGCCAACATACAAGACCCCCATGCAAACTTGTGTCTGTGCGTCACCATCTCCTCCAAAACCAATCCCCATCCAATAGCCAGTCCCTTGTCCCTTCGACCTATGGTTGGGACAAAGGAAACCACTGGTGAAACCTGCTATTACTGACGACAGAGGAGCATAACCCAAATCCAAAATCTCCTGCCAAGGGATCTTGTAACCACTGATCCGATCATCATGCAATACCCATCAGAGAGCCTCTGTTCCACCCTCCTCGGTTTTCTCATATGGTAGCAAATCTCCTACCACAGGAATCCGCAAAATCTGATAATAGTCCTCTGCTGTAATTGTCATCTCATCGGTAGTCAAATGAAACGTGTTCGTATCACTATGCCACCTCTCTGCCAATGTTGTCAACAGATCTCGGTTAATGGTATACCAGGGCATGTCTGGTAAGGATGATAAACCACATCTCTCAATCACATCTCGATCAACCTGTGATAGGCGCAGGATAAGTGTCCACGACTTCGGCAATCGCTCCCGAGACTGTAACACACCAAGATCTGCCTGCAAACCAAAAACATATACACCATCAGTTCTCGATTCGATCAAATCTATCAAAAGCAAATCAACTTAAAAAATGAATCATATCAGAAACAATTTTAAACATATCAACATCATATTAGTGAACCATATCAGTGCATCATATCGGGACTCATTCAATCGATTAGAGTACCATATCGAAGAATTCCATATCAGCCTCATATTAGTGAAACAAAATCAGTGACTCATATCGAACAATGATCCATATTGACAACTTGAACCATATTGAGAAAAGACTCATATCGAAGCAACTCCTATCGACACCTTGACCCATATCAAACAAATGACTCGTATCGAAGCAACTCCTATCGACAACTTGACCCATATCAAAAAATGACTCATATCAAACAAATGATCCATATCAACACCTTGACCCATATCGAACAAATGACTCATATCGAAGCAACTCCTATCGACAACTTGACCCATATTGAACACAGACTCATATCGAAATCCAACAACATATCAGAATCAGGCATCATAATGAAAACAAGACTTACATCCAATCATGACCCCTATGAGACAACCAACGAACCCATACCAACATCTACACAAGCTATCTAATTCATCGGACTCATGACGCATTTTCAAACACAATTTTTTTCAACTTTTTTTGCCTGACGCGCTAAAACAGAGCTTTGATGCACTAAACTGCTCTTTAAGTGCTAAACTTTAATACGAATGTGCTACAAAATGATCTCGACGTGTTGTTTTCTCACCACGCGCTAAAACAGAGCTTCTACGCGCTAGACTGGTCACCCTACGCGCTAATATACCCTATGCGCTACCTTACCTACCCGATGTGTTGCGAAGTGCACCCTATGCGCTAAATCACTATGATGCGCTATTTTACCCCCCATACACTAACTTTTGACTGCCATACGCTAAACCTAACCTAGGGTTTTCTACGTGCTAAACTTCATTTCGTATGCACTAAACTATGGACCCTACATGCTAAAACGGAAAAATACGACCCAAAAAAAAAAAACGTGACAAAAATCAATAAAATTAATCACAAAAAGACAAGTATTTTGGCCACTTACTGGTGGGCCATATGTGGCGGGTCTCCGGTATCGCCTGACGCGCTCAAATCGGTGAGAGGAGTATGGAATCGACATCGTGGTCAGAGCTCCAAATGTCACAATCACAAGAAGACAAGTGTGCAAATGATTTTTCAAATTCACTTTTTACCTTTTAATAGGGTAAATCAAAGGGTTAATAAGTGGGGCATGTATTTTACTCCCACTTTTTCATTATTAACCTTATCACCATTTTTTTTCGGGAGATGAATCAATAATATGTATCGAACGCAGTTAATATTCTAATATTGCAATTAATTCAAAACGATCACAAAATTGACAAATTTTATAAATTTTCACCTAGACCCTTGATTCATTGCCCGAGGGGGCATCATCAATATCATTCATCAAATCTACATCTGGGGCATCATATCAAACATTTTGGCATACAACATCATATTGATTAAATTTTGGCAGCATATCAAGTGATTTTCTTTGAATCAACATGTGCACACAAGTCACTTCAAAGAGGGGCAAAATATAGACACTTAAATCTGACCACTTTCTTAAATAAATATTTAATATTTATTTTAACCCCATCCCCCCTATTAATTAAATCCTATTTAATTAATTTCTTCATTTTCATCTATTTCATTAAATAAATTACTCAGTTTATTTAATTGAATTAACCTAAACCTTTTCTAGCCTTTAATTAAATAAATCACTTTATTTAATCAATTCCCCTTTCTTCCTTTTAATTAAATTTACATTTAATTAAATACCCCCACTTGTATTTATGCAAGTTGCATATATTTTAGTTGAAATAAAACATTTTTTTTTATTTAAAATTCTTTTTCTCCCACTTGCATTTTCCTACATCTCCCACTTACCTCCTAAACCTCTTCTAGAGCCTTCTAGATTCTTCTAAACTATCTTAATTTGCCTAATCAAATCCTAATCATGTCCCTTCCCTAAATTTGAGGAAGTCACTTCTCAAATTTGGAGGAAAGTCTTCTAAATACATTTAAGGCTATATTTCTTCAACAACCTAACTTGTTGAGTTCCCCCAAATTTGGAAGGACTCTTACAAATTTGTCCCCAAAGTCTTCCAAACCATTAATGGTTAACTCAACCTTCTCCTCATGGTTAGATAATTTCTCTCTAACTTAACCCTCATCTAACCCAAGGGTCTTATCAAGCACCCATGGCTTTAATCTTGGTTATCCTATTAACCCTTGCACAAGAGTTTACCCCTTGGGTAAAAGCTTTATCCAATGGACGACCCTAACCTAACCCTAACCTTACCTCCTAAGGTAACCTTCATGTCTCCTCAAGCATTTCATGCCTCTTGCATCTCCTCTCAAGCCACCTCTTGTTGACAATTGTCACCATTTCATTGGTGAAAATTGTAAACATGGATTAATAACTTTTAATCCTAACCATTGTTAAGATTATTCAATCTTAACCCTCATTGCCCTATTTTCCCTATAAATAGAGCTCTCATTCCTCATTCTCCATATCCAAGTCTCATGCATCTACATTATAGTCTAATTTACTAATCATTTTAGCCTCTCTTTGGTAAAATATCATCATAACATTTAGAAGCATTTTATTTCATATCATAGAATATTCATGCAAGTATATCATGTTAGGATAATTTGTTAATCTCATTATCATATCACTATCTTCATCTTAACTTAATCATCATGGCTTTTAACATATAATATAGATCTTAGAATGCATTCATGCATATAGATCATAATATCACTCATTCTTGGAGTTATCATTCCTAAGTCACTTGCTCAATGATCTGAGAGCAAAACATTGGTTTTAGGGATCCTGTGAGATAGAGAACAATGGGACACACCTTGGGAAGTTAAACTAGTTTAAATTAGTTTATACTTGCACTAAGAGTCTCATTGGTATGTAGGTCATTTGATCTCGATTTATTCATCTTGATCACCACATTTTCCTATGTATAGTAAGGATTCAGGAAACTAATGATTATAGTACATGGTGAAATGCACGGATAGCAGAGAAGATGTTGTAAGAGGCGGCAGATATTTAAAGCTTGGAGGAATATTAATGATGGTTGTCGAGTGGATGGAACAAACAATTAAGTCATTGTCCCATCATCTATCTAGGCGCTACTGTGAAGAAAGCCGAGTTTCTTTGTAGAGGGTTTTCCCAAGGGTGGAGTTGAGCAGAGAAGTGCAAGGTGGTGGAGGGGAGTGGGTAGAAGTAATGGAGGCAAATTTTACACTGCGTGTAACAAGAAGCAATTATGTCATTTTTCTGGGGACTTAACCACTAGAAGGCTCAGGAGTTTATTCAGATTTTCGGATGAATTGTTGCCACAATGTGTGGCTATCATTTTGGGTAATTCTTTTAACTCGGTTAAGCATAGATACCAGATGAAAATGGATATTTACTCATTGATAATGGCATGGGGTTTGGAAGTGGGGGAGATTATAGGCACAGTGAGGTTGGTCATGGAAATGATAATTCATGGGGAGTTTTTGGTGGGGATGGAGACTTTTCTGGAGTGGGTTGTGCCGAGAGTAGGCTTCAATGTGCAAGAATGCTTGGAGGAGGATGTTCGTGGTAATAGGGTAGGTCTGATTCCATTCTTAAGGTGGTCATGAGGTTTGTGTTAGGTACACCATAGAGCAGAGGCGAAGCATGGTTGAGAAGCCTTTAAACTCCCAATGGAAATCAAAGAGCTTGAAGCAATGATAGAAATTGCAAAGGCCGAAGTGGAAGGTATCAGGAGGAGAGTGTTGCGCCCGAGGAAGTGAAGGGAGATAGAGGAGGAAAAATCTAATGAAGACTCTGGCTTGCAACACAAGCGAAGATTATGAGTTGATGAACTTGCAAATAGCTGGGTCTATTTTGTTTGTAGTGGTTATCCACTTTTTTGTTTACATCTTAGATTGGCAGGCTAGCAGTAGAAAGGGGTAGTTATTTTTGAAAGTGTAGCTGTCATGTTAGTTTGGGAGCATTTTGTAATGGCTTGCCTTAGATGTGGTGATTGTTTTTTATGGATATACTGTGAACTTTTATGGAAGGTACTATTATGTTTTTGTATGACCATCTTTGAATATTAATAAAATACAAGCAAAAAAAATAATAATAATAAATAAGATTTTAAAAAATGAACCTTAACTTTACATAAAATTATACTATTTGTCAACATATTTCATAAATAAGTAGAAAACTAATATGAAAATGGGTAAGTTATATGCACCTTTTACTTTTAACTTGTTTTGTACTTATCAAAATGTAAATTTTAATTCTAAGTGGAGGATCTACGTGCCCTCACAACTAAACTCAAAATTCAATGTTGAAACATTAAAATATATTATAACGTATGCATGAGTTCATTGAGTGCTTCATAAAATACGAGAATTCTATGCTGATTCATTTTCACGATGCTTACAAAATAAAAATTTATGGGATCAGCCTCTGAAATGTTCCTCTAAGAGAAACCCACTCCAACCATTATTCCCTCAAATGTAACAAATTTTGACGAAAAGTGAACATATTTTAAACTTGTTAAACAAGAGAATTCAAACATAGAGGAAACAAGATTTACAGAATATATGCAAATATTTTCCTAAATGTAATATGTGGACAATGGACAACATACAACACACTTTCACATTACTTAATGGCTATTTTTGAACCCAATTGTGCTACATTAATGTCTCTAGAGAAAGTTGTTTTGTGCCTATTTCATTTGTAACAAAGGAGAACCAAACAAACAATAGCTTCAACAAATAGGTTGTAGACAATATGTATGTGTTTGTGTATAAAGAAAAAATCTTTAGATAAGGAGCAACCCATTGAAGGGAAATGAGAGCATATTAATAAAACATCTGATATTAGTGTATACCTGCAATATCATGTGTTTCTTCAAAATAGATTACAACATGCTGATACAAGTACATACTACTATAGCATAAAAGCAGAAACAAACATAGTTGATTTCCCACAATTAAATCCTTAAAGGATAAATCATGCAATTTACAAATCTAAAAAAAATTCAACCGCATTACAACATACAAATTCAATACTTTAGAATCATGAAACAAGAAGAATGATATAAAAGAGAGAACACAAATATACATAGGAAAACCCTTTCGGGTAAAAAACCCTATACTCAAAAACATCGTGATGTATAATGATGAACAAATAATACCCTAACCGGTACTGAAGGGGGGAGGGGTGTGAATTAGTATAGACAAAAACTTTCTCAACACTTTATCATATTAAAACAATGCTGACTAGTTGTCTTCACCACTGAACTTAATCATGGGTATACCGGTTAAATACAGATACTTCAGACAACATTTGACAGATCTCAAATCTTGATGACTACTTCTTGATATAATCAAGCATGAGTTACATCAACAATACCACAATCATTTAGCACTGCACGCATAACTAACTTAATCAACATCTACTCAATCATCACATGAAAACTCACAACCCATAACACACATATTTTTTCACGTGGAAACCCAAATGGGAAAAACCACGGTGGGGATGAATACCCACAAGCTTGTTTTGAACTCTTTCTAAGTCCGCTCTGTTAGGAGCCTAGTCCGGTTAAAGACTTTACAATAAGGTTCTGTTAGGAACCGATCCTGTTAGAGATCACCCGATTAAGGGATGGCTATAAACCCTGTTAAAGGTTACTTCGCTAGAGGATTTAAAGAACTCAATGAACTTGAGTCACCTGGTTAGAGGATTTGCAATGAGCCTGTTAAAGCTACCCGATCAAGGAATTTTCCTTCTGTTGAAATGGTTAGAAGTCAACAGGTAAATCTTTGATTTGATAACAACACTACTTGCTAAGGCAGATCCTTTTCAACTCCTCTCCTCTGCAGATTCCACACTCTGCTTTGGCAAGTATCTCAACATGCGGACACAAACACATCATTTGCCAACAACCTACAATAAAAAACATCATCGACCTTATAGACAACAATTAGGTCGGTAGCATAAACCCTAAACCCTGAACATTTTAGGTTTACAATTACAAGCGGTCCAATCCTGACCATTAGATCCATTGCATAGAATGAAGAAATCTAAAATAGATCTTCAGTCATTCTGCATTGTCCATTCCTCACCGCAATCTGGAAATCAGTAACCCCTCACACACACTTCATACACCGCTCAAAACATCATGCATTCCCAAGGTAGACATTCAAATGCATTCGATCTTCATGCTCACAAGCACATAGCTGATGTGGCACCACGATCTCATCCTTATCTCTTAACCAACTCATCACAGAATGTCATCAGTTGCACCACATAGGCCAAATCGGAAACCCTAGAGCTGAACAAGGACTACCAACTAGTAGTCATACTTAGTGAACCCCGACACCGATCCACTCCATCCCGGTTGACCATAATCGCTTCCAATCTTCATACCAGTTCATACCGGTTCACCTATTGACATCAATGACAACATACATTGTCACCGCTTCATCATATACCAACACATTGACGGACATCATAAAGAGTGTTATTAGTTTAACAACTTTTTTAATAACATCATTACAATCCAACAATAAGCCCTTTTCTAAAAATGGACACATAAAGAAAGTGTTATTAGTCCTCAATGGTTAAAACATAATGAGTGTTATCTCCAATTTCAGCTTGCTCAATTGTGGGATAACCCCTATGAAATTTGTTCATTCATAGATCACGTCCTCTAAGCATGCATATTGAGGCCTTTTTCAAGTACCCTTGCACGTAGTTTGATCCCTTGAAAATTCCTTTCAATTGGATCCCCTTCTTGTCTTGTTGTTTTTAGCAAGTCATTATTTTCCAAGAGTTAGAGAAATTCCTTCATATGTAGTTTGGGTTTTAAAACCAAAATTGTAGGTCACCACGTTGCATAAAGTGCAAATCAGGTTTTAAAACCTAATTTGCATATTTCTTTGCTATCACAAATGCACATGGGTTTAAAACCCAATGTACACACCCTCTATATTTCCTTTCACACATATCGATTGGGTTTTAAAATCCAATGAACATGTTAACCTTTGTGACACCCACTTGTAGGTTGGGTTTTAAAACCCGATATGCACAAAGTTGTATGTACCTGCATGCAAATGGGGTTTTGAAACCCGACCTGCAACCTTTTTGCACTTGCATTATTCATACTTGTTGATAGGGTTTTAAAACCTAATTAACATATCCTAAATCGTATTCTCATATGTAGTTCAAGTTTTAAAACCTGAACTATAGCTCTCTCCAGTCACACACACATGTAAATTAGGTTTTAAAACCTTATTTACGTCATTTCATCTGTAAACCCAACATAGATGTAAATCGAGTTTTAAAACTCGATTTGCATCACTTTGTACATCGGTTCATATGCTCATCAGGTTTTAAAATATGATGTGCAACATTTTCATTGTGACCCTTCCCAAGTGCAAATCGGGTTTTGAAACTCAATTTGCATGTACTGCACTAGCCTTTGTGCAAATCGGGTTTTGAGGCCTAATTTGCATGTTTTGACCTACCTCGGTGTAAATCAAATTTTAAAACCCGATTTGTAATTTTTGAACCAAAAGGCAAAAGAATTCTAACTCTAGGGATTCTTCAATTTAGTACTACAATTTCATTCTAGATGTTTGCTCCTACACACTAGGACCAGACGACTTTGAAGCACAGGCTACCTTGCAATGATATGAAGTTTTCTCAAGAAGGATGATGATAATGAAGACATGTCTCCAGACACTTAGTTTATTTTCATGTTGTCAGTTATGCATTATCTAATTTGTTTATGATATTTTGCATGTAATTTGTAAAATTATAATTACATCTAAGAACAACACAAGTTTGAAATCAAATAGGACTCTGCTATTGAATAAGTCAAAGTTAGTTACAAATTTTCCTCTTTTTTATTATAAGCTCTCCTCAATAAACATGAGGGGCTTCTTTGTAAATAATGATCTTTTGGCTAATGCATAGAAACTCTACTGGATTGTAGAGCTTTCTAAGACTTTGTTCTTTCAAGCAAAATCTGAAAATTCAATCAATATAGAAGTAGTGTTGTTTACCAATCTTTGCCTTGGATTCACTTTATTTTATGGTGAGATTGTTATTGTGTCATTCTTATCATGTTATCTTTAAAGATTGAATTGTGCAGTATATGAGGTTGTGAGACTAAAGAGTATAAAGGGTATAATATTGTAGACTTTGAGCTATAGTATTCTATGTGGAGCTATTTTTCTATTATTGATAACAAGATGGAGACTTTGTGCTACATTTGGTTATTTGTTTAGAGTAGTTAAAGTTGTGATATATACAAAGAAACTTTGTGGTGTCTATATACCATAATTTTTTTCAAGAATCAATTGAGGAACTAGACAAGAATCTGGGCTTATGAAGTTTCTTAGTTATTGTAGATTGGCCAATACATCTTTTGGCCATTCTTTCATTTGGGTAAAATTTAAATTGATTATTATTTCTATAATTAGTCTTGTATTTTGTAACTTGTAAAAATAGAAAATCCATTCTAAAATAAGAGAATTGGATAAACACTTATTCTGAAAAAATAGAATATAGTGATCATAACACCTTGGAATATAGTTTAGAAGATAGAGGTTAAATAGATATTAGTTGTTAGATTGGAATACAAAGGAAACCTCCCCTTTGCAAGGAGATATTTTATCTCATCATGTTGTGGCTAAAAGACACATTTTGTAATTATCCTCTGATTACAAAATTTTGAACCAACAATGAGTAAATTATAATTTCTATTAGTAGTGCAACTAACAGTTGCTAATGATTAAGATTCAAATTTAGTTTTAATAAAATATGACAATAGTTGTCTCATTAAAAGTAAGGACAAAGCCTCATCATCTCATGAAGTTCATTATGATTACACCAATTACATTTCTGACTTTGATTCCTTGGTAGGCCACATAGAACTTGTCGATACCCATGTCAACACCAGCACAATCCAAGGAGATAATCCCCCTTGCTTCTTACAAACCCAGGGTTACCATTCAAGGTGTCCCTCCCCGTAATCATCAAGCCGATCCTCCCAAGCAAAGATAGTCATTCAAGGTGCCTCACCTTCCACTTCATCTTCTCAAAATGACTGCAATGTCACTACCCACAGAGGAAGAGTCACCGTTCAGGGAGATCCTCTCCCTCCTCCATATGCCCCCATGTCATCCACTCACCGCTATGATATCCTTGATCATCTCGGTAAGACACCTGCATAGGTCTCCATCCTGGAACTCCTCAACACTTCACCCATTCATAAAGAGATCCTTGAGAAAGCTCTTTTGGAGTCTCATGTCTCAGATAACATCAATGCAAGAATTCCAAGACCTCATTAGTAGCCTCGTTGTACAACATCACCTCATTTTCACATCCAAAGATGCCCCATCCAGCGATCCATCTCACAAAAAACCCCTTCATATATTGAGGCTATTGTCCAAAAACATAAGATCAAGAGGATACTTATAGATGGCAGATCTGGCTAAAACCTTTGTACATACAAATTGATTAAACAACTGGGAATCTTTGAAAACTTGGTTGATCCATCCGGTAAGATCACAATAAAGGCCTAAGATGACGCAGAAAGGGTTTCAAAAGGCACCATAATGCTCCCTCTTCAAGTGGATCATGAAATAATAGAAACAACATGTCAAGTCTTGGACCTTGATCTCCCATCTTCTCGGTCGACCATGGATTCACTCTATTCAAGTTGTTCTCTCCACCTACCATCAATGCCTGAAATTCCCTTATAATGATAGAGAGATTACCATCTCGGCTGATCCACAACCTTTCTAGTACTGCAAGCTCCTTGAAGGGAAGCATCCCTATCATTGCCCACTCTATTCACCTACTCTGCCACCTCCGTCTGATCCATCCAATTCATCCCAACTTGAGATCAAGGTCAAGATAATTGACAATGGTTGTGGAGAGTACACCCTTCAAAATTCTCTCTATGTGGGTCAACTACTACCCTCTCCTAAGTCATATGGAAAACCTAAAGAAATCAAGGTTCAAAACAAACCCACCATGAAATGCAAGAAGACCACCTTTCAGTAGTGGGGCCTACTAGATGAAGAGAGCTTGTAGACTGAGGTCACTTCTTGGTTGTACCGGGAAGAAAATGAAGCACCAACATATATCCCCAAACAAATTTATCCTAAGGCATATGCCATAGTAGATAAGATGGGTTATAAAGGACATGGTCTTGGACCACAAGAACAAGGAAGAAAAACACCCATCTCTCCAATCTCTTACAAGTATAATAGGGGCTTGGGTTACTCCCCTGTGTCTAATATCATTGTCACTAGTGCTCCGACAGACCCTCCTACTAAAATCGAAGACTCTGATGAAGAGGAATTCCACAGAATGCCTTTCGAATACCTTGATGATATGTTTAATGATGTCCACATTAACACCATCACCCCTGTTACCCCCTCCACCCCATCTGAGATTCATTTCATTCACCCTGAGCTTATTGATTGAAATCAATGAGGACCACCTGTTCTTGACATATGTGCTGATGAAAATGTACTTTTGGAATTACTTACTAGGCGAGACCTTGAGGACCACACAACTATAAATGGAATCCAACTCAATCAAGAAGCATACTTTGGTAGTCAAGTCAACTCCCTTAATCACAAAAGTGAAAACAAATAGAAAAACCATAAGTCCCCTGGTGAAAACCTCTTTGTGGTGCCCTTGGACTTGGAAAAAGTAAAAATAAAGGATGTATCTTCTAGTGAAAACTTGAATTAGGCACTAGAGGATGAGGGACTTGACTTGCCTACCATGATTCTCACGTATCAGGAGAAATCACCTCTACCCATCGAAGAGACTGACACTATCAACATGGGTACAAATGACAATCCAAAGAATGTGCTTCTTTACAAGTCTCTTACAGATAAGGAGAATTTTTTTTCAAGAGTTTCCTACAAGAGACTCAAATCAACTTTGCCTAGTCCTATGCTGAAATGCCCGACCTTGACCTAGAATTAGTAGTGCATAATCTTGTTGTTCGACTAGGTGCAAAACTAGTTAAATAGAAGCTACACAATATGCATCCAGAAATTTCCCTCTTGGTTAAAGAAAAACTATAGAAAATGTTGGATGTGGGATTTATTAAACCCATTGACTATCCTGAGTGGGTTTCAAACGTTGTACCTGTTGGCAAGCCCACTGGGGGCATAAGGATTTGTATGGACTTCAGAGACCTCAACATAGCATGTCTGAAGGATGATTTCCCCTTGCCAAACATAAACATGATTGTAGACCTCATAGCTAGACATG
The DNA here is from genome assembly GCF_030272615.1 of Cryptomeria japonica. NCBI lineage: Eukaryota > Viridiplantae > Streptophyta > Pinopsida > Cupressales > Cupressaceae > Cryptomeria > Cryptomeria japonica. Next base: position 464,091,331 of record NC_081414.1, read on the forward strand.
AGATTCTCTCCCTAATGGATGGGTTCTCCGAATACAATCAGATCAAAATTGCAGAAGAAGACCAACACAAGACATTCACTACCCCTTGGGGTACCTTTTTCTATTGAGTCATGCCCTTTGGTCTAAATAATGCAGAAGAAACTTATCAAAGAGAAATGGAAACTATCTTACATGACCTCTTGCACAACATTATGGAAGATTACGTGGATGATCTCTTAGGAAAGTCTAAAACAAGAGAAGAGCACATTCCTATCTTAAGGATGGTATTTGAGAGACTTGAGAAATATAAGGTACGTCTTAACCCCAAGAAGTGTGTCTTTGGGGTCACATCAGGAAAATTGTTGGGATTCATAGTTTCTCGCAGAGGAATAGAAGTGTACTTGACCAAAGTCAAAGCAATAATAGAAATGCCTCATCCTAGGACACTCAAACAGCTTCGCAGTCTCCAAGGAAAACTTCAATCCATCCGTCGATTCATCGTACAACTTGCAGATAAGTGTTACCCATTTGCGCACCTCTTGCTCAAGGACACCAAATTCAAGTGGGACTACCTATATCATAAGGCCTTTGAAAAATTAAAAGAATACTTAGCCTCCCCTCTAGTTTTGATGCCACCAATTCCAGGACAACCCCTCCTCTTGTACATATCAATAACCACAGTGGCACTCGAGGCACTCTTAGCTCAAACATATGACAAAGGTAAAGAGCATGCAATATACTACATCAGTTGCACTCTTGTGGGATATGAACTTAATTACACTCCCATAGAAAGAGCTTGCCTCACAGTGGTCTTCAACACACAAAAATTGCATCACTACATGCTTAACAACAAGACCAAATCTATAGCAAAGATTGATCCCCTTAAGTACTTGTTGTCTAAGGCTACTCTCATAGGGCACACATTAAAATGGGTCATGCTCCTAAGTGAATTTGACATTGAGTATGTAGATAGAAAAGAAATCAAGGGAAAAATAATAGCTAATCAACTGGTTGATGCTCCTCTTCAAGGTGAGCACCCCCTCACAACAAAATTTCCCGATGATGCCATTATTATTGTCACTACATCAATACAATGATAGTTGTTATACTTTGATGGGTCCTACACGCAACACATATCAAGGGCAGGTATACTACTGGTTACCACTCAAGGATATTGCATCCCCAAGTCCTACAAGATATCCTTTTCTTGCACCAACAATATTCTGGAGTATGAAGCTCTCATTACTTGGATTTTTCTAGCTATCCAATGGAAGATCATGAAATTGCAAGTCTATGACGATTCCCAACTTTTCATAAAGCAAGTTCATGATGAAAACCAGATAAAGGATGACAAGTTGCTTCCTTATCGCAACATGGTTGAAGATCTCAAGAAACACTTCACCTTCATTCAATTTGACCAAGTTCCTAGAACAAACAACAAAGCTGCCAACGCCATGGCCACAATTGGTTCCCTTCTACAGATGCCTGCAAATAGGCAGAAGTGTGAGTTCTTGGTCAAGCAACTCTTAGTGCTAGCTTACGATGTGCCCAAATCAAAAATGGTGTGTGTCCTCATTAGTTCTGATTCTCCATGGTACTAAGAAACATTCGCCTACCTTGAGATAACATCACCCCCCCTCACCTCACTAAAATCCAACAACAAACCTTCATCCATTGATCCGCTCGCTACACTAGCCTTGGTGACACCCTATTTCGAAGGCATTTCGAAGGAACCCTCCTAAGGTGTTTAGACAAAGAGGAGGTTGAATGGGCACTACGTGAAGTGCATGAAGGTATTTGTGGGGCACACTCAAGAGGCCTCACCTTGGCTAAGAAGCTCTTGCGTATAGGATACTACTAGCCAACAATGGAAGAAGATGCATATCATTCTATAAAGAAATGTATCCCTTGTTAGAAACATGGTGACAAGATTCATGCACCTTCTCAAGATTTGCAGTTGTTCATCACACCTTGGCCCTTCTCTTAGTGGGGACTTGATCTCATATGGAAAATCTACCCCACCTCATCCAATGACCATAAATTCATAATAAATGCTACTGAATACTTCACCAAGTGGGTGGAATCCATACCACTCACTTTTACCACTGGCAAACAAATCTCCAAGTTTATCCTGAATTATCTTATCTGGCGCTATGAAATTCCTAAAGTTATCATCACAGATAATGGTAGACCCTTCAAAAATCAGGATGTCAAGAAATCGTGCCAAAATTCGTCATCCAACATCATTTTTCCACCCCTACTACCCGCAAGGTAATAGTCAGGTTGAGGCTTTGAATAAAACCCTTATCAAAATCCTTAAGAAAATAGTTAATGAAGTTGGTCATGATTGGCACTTGCAACTCCATCTTGTCCTTTGGGCCTGTTGCACAAGCATTTGAACTCCCATAGGAGCCATTCCATACTCCCTGGTCTTCGGTTATGAAGTCGTCCTTCCCCTCAAAATCGAGATCCCCTCACTATAGGTATCGCTGCAAAACATCCTTCCTGACGAGGAATACAAAGTAGCCAGATTACAGGAGCTAGAACTGCTGGATGAAAGTCATCTTAAGGCATTGGATTATCTCTGGGTATATCCGAATTTCTTACAACTAAGCTACAACAAGAAAGTTAGAACCCATGAATTTGACATTGGTGATCTAGTTCTTATGGAAAATCAGAAGAATCTCCAGGGTCGTGAGAAGAAATACAAGTTTGAGCCTAATTGTCTTGGACCTTATGTTATTACTGTAAAATATGGATTAGGAGCCTATCAGTTGGATACACCTAAAGGAGATCCCTTGGATGAACCCATGAACATCATGCATCTGAAGAGATTCTACACCCAGTCTTCAGAAGTTACCAGTTTTCAAAAATTAGGAAAAGATAAAAAAATCAAAAGATCATAAAATAAATAATAATAAAAAAAGAAAAAAGTAAAGAAAAATCAATTCGTCCCTCAATGAAAACCACTTTTGTGGCGCTATGGGCAAGTAACTTGGTGAAAACCTGGTTCCAGACATCAAGGTAAATAAGTCAAATCCACTGTCTCTTCGGATACTTATCTCCTTGCTTTCATTACTTCCCCTTCCACCCGCCTGGTATCCATATTCTATAGTGTAAGCCATTAATTAGCCTCAAACTCCTCACATCAAGCACAAAACACCAGACCTCAACCGCCTAAGATGCTTATTATTTTAGTGATATCATTGATGAGACAACTCACCATGCATAGGACTGCGCTTCAATCATTCAAACTTTGACCATTGCCTCTCCCTTGCACCACTCTGCACCATATCCATATTTCATTAGTGATGTCAGGAATTGATTCGCCATCTAGCTCGTCCTTCCCCACCTACCCTAGCTGGTATCCATATTTCTTTAGTCTCGTAAGTCATTAATTTGACATCTAGCCCATCAATCCGCCTCACTCATATGTGCAAGTCACTTCTGTCTTGATTGCTTGCAATACTTGCCTACATCCCTTGCACTCGCTTTCCCCTCATGAGATAGTGAGCTTTTGTTTAGACCCTGAATAAGGATCATCCTAGTATACTTAGCTTATATCCGATCACACTGAGCTTTTCTCCATTTTCTGAGCTCATCCCATCAAGATGAGTTTCTTCTTGACTTGTGCATCATCCAAACATCCATCCACATGAGCTAAATCAAATCGGAGCAATCAGTTTCACATCCGCATTCACTTGTGCATGCCACCTTCTCTATTGCCTACTTAGCTCCATCACTTACCTTGTTCCCATCGGGATGTATCCTTCCCTTGTCCAACACTCTCATCCTAATCCTAGTCCTACTCTTGGCAAGAGATGTCGGTTGGCCATGTGTATGTCATTTGCATGATTTGGTCCCTTTGCTTTGATTTGCATTTTTGTGTCTTGTGACTACTCCTATCTAGCGCTACCATGATCATCCTATATCTTGGTGTGTCTTGGGTTGGTGTATAATGGGACATCTTTTTGTGGTTTTGTGTGTTTGAGGGTTTCTGTTGTACGATCCTGCAATCTCGTATTTACATCATCACGATATTTGCGAACCTATGTGCATAAAGATACCTATTGTTTGAGAGTCTAGTCCACGCCTCAGATCCTCACAACATCCTGATTCCTATAATGAGTGATGTAGATCATCCTTGGCAATATTAAACTAGGTTTTCTCTCCACATCTACACAACAACCCCCCTCCCCCTTCTCATTCCATTTTTCATTATATCCCCAATATTAAACTAGGTTTTCTCTCCACATCTACACAACAACCCCCCTCCCCCTTCTCATTCCATTTTTCATTATATCCCCTTATCTTGGATACTTCAATTTATTCACCTTCTCCCCTCTCTTTCTTCTATCTAGTCTTATATCATTGTATTATGGTTGGCTCACTATAAAAAAGTGTGCATTTCCATTTGCATTTACATGATATCATATGGTTACATTTCATTATCTCATCATTTAGTTATTATTATTATTTTTAAGTAAAGGCATAAACCACATATTATATTAATATAAAAAGTATTACAAAATGCCAAGAATTGTAGTACTGGCTCGAAGTTTGAACTTTGTTACAAGAACAAAATGCATCTACATTAGAGAATAGACACATATACCTATTCGCAAGGAGAGCACATAAAGATTCAAAGATCTCTTCTACTATGGAAGCTTAGACCAATAAACATAGACAACCTAGAGAATATATGAAAGTTTTAAATCTATTTACAATAGATAGTTGCAAAAAATATCAACCAAGGAGATCCAAGAAACAACAATTGAGAAGCAAAAAACAAAAGAGCCCCGAATCTGTAGAACTACCCATTTAGCTGGAAGTTGAGTCTTCTTCAAGCTTGGGTATCTCCTTCTTCTTTTTTCGAGAAGAGGATGCCTTTGCAGGAACTTCGTTTCTCATCTTTCTTTTTTCACCAGTGTTAACCTTCTTTTCTTCAAACTGGAAGGCCTATGGAGCATGGCGGGTTCGACGATTGAGCATAACTGAAATTGCATAAAATATGTCCTTCAATTTTTGTGCCCTTACAACACAAAATTCTTGACGGCTCAAATGCAGAGTGTCGAGCAACTTTCAAGTATCAAGTTATATCTTATAGCAGAGATGAAGGAGTCGAAAATAGCATCCGACCTGGACTGCATGAGATCCCATCTCAGAAAGACCCCCAAAATAAAAGATTACCATTGCTTAAACTATATTTTTGAACACCCTGCAATAGTTCCCCGTGCTTAAGAAAACCTAGTAAAACAACATCGTCCACAATAACTTTCAGCAAATTAAAATATTGCAGACCATCAAGGCAGTTGGAGATGAAGACCGAGAGTAATTGGGAAGGAAAGAGAAGTTTTGGCACTCAAGGTTTGAGAATCCCTTCCCCAATAACTGTTTTAATTGCCTCAAGCCTTTGTGAGCAAGAGACTCTAAAGACCCTGCCTAATTCCCCATCATCTAATGGCTCATCAAAAGGGAGTTCGCCCACCCTAAGAACAATGGGCACCCTGAAATTCATTTGGTAGTAGTCCATCTCTGAGACAACTAAGAAACGAGATTGAAAAGATAGGAAATTTGAAACCCCAAGAAGTAAAATACCCAGAAATTTCGAAAAATATAACATATACCAGTAAACGGGACGAGAGCACAGGAATACGTGTTCGAATAACACTTACTCAAACCAAAAGATAAGGGATTCAGAGCAGGAAGAAGACTCAAACCACGAACCGAGCAATAGAAATCCTGCAACAAATTTGAACCCACATCCGAAATAGAAATATTGGTAGAGCTGGAAAGGCAGATGTGAGAACTGAAGCTCATGAGTTCATAAATAGAAAAAACTGTGAACGGATCCATAAAAGACAATTATTATCAGATATGGCAAATCCTTTGTAGCAGATCGAAACGATAGTAATCACTACAGAATTATTCCATTTGAGCTACTCTTGTAGTGAAGAGGCGTGCTGATCTGATTTATGAAAACCAGATTACAATACCTCGTGTGATACCTGCGGTATTGTAGATTTCAACACAAAAATTGACAACAAGAAGATTGCAAGCCAAAAACTGTCTCCATTCTATTCAAAATTGGAGTTTATACAAGTCGAATGTATCCCAAGGGTCACACAAATCCCTTGGAATTGAAACGAAGAGTCACCATAATGTTTATTACAATTAAACTACTAAAACTATCAAAATTATCAAAAAACTAAATATAAAATTTAGTCCACTTTGAGAAGGCATAACTTTCTCATCCTAGCTCCGAATTACAAACCGTTTGATGCGTTGGAAAGGTATTCAAATAATCTAGAACCAAATTTTGGAACCCATGTGAAATTAGCATGGGAAACCAAAGTAGCAAACAAAGAACAAGAATCAGTTGCTGAAGATGATTTTATACTATCTCTTGATAAGAAGCCCACATGGGGAGAATTTGTGGAATATATAAAAGAAGCTTACCTCCCGGAGGATATATATGAACAAAAATACATAGAATGGCAGCTTCTTCGCCAAAGGAGGGATCAGTCTGTGCAAGATTACACCAATACATTCCATTCACTTTCAGCAAAACTCGGTATTAATGATTCAGAGAAGCATAGAATTTTAAAATATCGGAGTGGACTTCACAGGTATATTCAAACAGAGATGGATTTTTTAAATATTGAGACATTGGCAACTGCCTATAAATATGCTACAAAAATTGAAGAAAAATCCAAGCAAAGATGGAAGAGGGACTACTTTGCAAACAACAAGCCAAGGGCTGAAGGTGGCAATAAATTTGCAGGGAAACAGGTGACCAAGGAACCTCATTCAAATTCACCCAAGAACACATGGTGGTCTACTAAAAAGACAGACACGGGCATGTGGTGTGAGCTGCATAGGTCCCCAACCCATAATACAAAGGATTGTCGAAGTATTAAAAATTTGATGACAGAAATACGAGGGGAGGAAGCTGAACCTGAATCGCCACCAATAGATAATTCTAAGAAAGAGGAGAATGATTCCATCATAGAAGCAAACCCATATGCCGTAGTTGGAACTGCTAAAGTATTTCCCCGTGAAGATGAAGAGAGACTTTTTCATTCACAGATGTGGGTTGATGGAAAGCCTCTACATTTTATTGTTGACAGTGGGAGTCAAAAGAATTTGATCTCTAGGGAGACAGTCAAAAGATTAAATTTGAAAGTGACAAGACACCCACAACCATACTCTATGGGATGGGTGAATGAGGGACAAGATATTCAAATCAATCAACAATGTCGTTTGCCATATTCAATCAAGCCTTTCAAGGATGAAGTGATATGTGATGTAGCACCATTGGATGTATGCGATGTCTTGCTGGGGCAGCCATACATGTATCAGAGGCATGGGGTGTATGAGTCAAGGCCACGTAGTGTTACAATCAAGCTTGGTGAGAAGAGGTACCGAATACCAAAGGTATGTCCAACAAAAACTGCATCTTTAATTAGTGCTAAACAATGTAAACGCTTGATTGCTCAAACTGGAGCTTTTATTGTACTCATGATTCGCCCTGAACAAACAAAGTCAGTTGTTCTTAATACACATGCTAAGGTAACAGAGAATCAACAAAATCAAATAGATAAAATTTTGAAAGAATATCACAATGTGTTTACACCACCAGTGGGAGTACCAACACACTGTCAAGTCAAGCACTCTATTGATTTAATTCCAGGCACACCGCTACCACATGAGCCAATATATAGGAGGTCAGTTTTGGAAAATAATGAGATTAAGAGACAAATTCAGGAGTTGATTCAGAAAGGACACATTCGTCCAAGTGCTTCACCTTGTGGAAGTCCAATTGTCCTTGCTAAAAAGAAAGATGGGACATGGAGGCTTTGTATTGATTATAGAGCATTAAACAAAATCTCTGTTAAAAATAGATATCCAATCCCTCGAATTGATGATTTGTTGGACCAACTTAGGGGGGCTAAATTCTTTACAAAAGTTGACTTGAAGTCTGGATACCACCAAGTACCAATTGATCCAGCAGATGTGTGGAAGACTGCATTTAAATCTAAGGAAGGTTTGTTTGAATGGTTGGTCATGCCTTTTGGCCTAACAAATGCCCCAGCCACATTTATGAGATTGATGAATGATGTGCTTAGACCATTCATTGATTCCTTTGTAGTTGTTTATTTGGATGACATACTCATCTTTAGCAGAACTTGGTCTGAGCATTTGCAGCATGTTGAACAAGTTCTTTCAACTCTGCAAAAACACAAACTTTATGCCAACATTGAGAAGTGTTCTTTTGGTATGCAGAGTATTCAATACTTAGGGTATATCATTGACATTGAGGGTGTTCATGTTGATCCAGCAAAGATTCAAATAATTCAAGATTGGCCATCTCCTAAAAATTTCACAGAGCTTCGCAGCTTCTTGGGCTTAGCCAACTTCTATCGTAGATTTGTGTTTGGTTTCTCACACATATCATGGCCTCTTAATCAATCACTCAGGGGTGGAGCACAAGCAAAATTTCAATGGACAGAGGCAAAACAACAAGCATTTGAGGAGTTAAAGAAAAGACTATGTTCAGCACCAGTATTGGTCCTTCCAGATCTACACCAAGCATTTGAGATAGAAACAGATGCATCAGATTATGCTCTTGGTGCGGTACTCACACAAAATGGGCATCCTGTTGCCTATCACAGTGAAACTTTTTCTGATACAGTACGTAAGTATCCCACCTATGATAAGGAGTTGTATGCCATTGTTCAGGCTTGCAAACAATGGAAACACTATATACTGGGAAAAGAAACTGTTATACATACAGACCATAAACCACTCCAATTCTTGCAAACACAAGGAAAGCTACAGAATGATAGACATCAACGGTGGTCAGTCTATTTACAACAATTTCACCTCAACATTCGTCATAAAAAAGGAAGCAGTAACAAGGTGGCAGATTGTTTGAGTAGGCCTCCAATTGCAGGTTTGACAATAGTGTTGGATTCATGCGGTCATCAATCATCCACTTGGGAACAACTATATAGTACTGACCCTGATTTTGCTAACATCTATAGTAATTTGGTAGAAGGAAAATCTGTCTCTGATTTTCACTTGCAGGATGGGTTTCTTTGCCATAATGGTCACATATGTGTACCCACCGAAGAACGGAAGAAAATGATATGGGAAGCTCACTACAGTCGTGTTGCAGGACATTTTGGTATTGGTAAGACTACTGCTATCCTTCAAAAGTATTTCTATTGGCCAAAAATGAAGCAAGATGTCATTTCACATATACAAGCTTGTGCAGCCTGTGCAATTGCAAAACCAACAAACCGTAAGTTGGGTCTATACTTACCATTACCTATTCCTGACAAGCCATGGCAATCTATTTCAATGGATTTTATGTCTGGGCTTCCAACTACCAGGCGGGGGCATGATTGTGTATATGTTGTGGTAGATAGGTTTTCTAAAATGGCTATCATGGTGGCATGTAAAAAGATGATTTCTGCAGAAGATACTGCCAAGCTATTTTTTGAACATGTGTGGGTTCATTTTGGTTTGCCAAAAACCATTATTTCTGATAGGGATAGCAGGTTCATCAGCAAATTTTGGTCTGCACTATGGGCTAAAATGGACACGAAACTGACAAAGTCCACAGCATTCCATCCTCAAACAGATGGGCAGACAGAAGTGGTGAATCGAATGATTATTCATATTTTACGGATGTATCATTCAAAACATCCTCGCACGTGGGATGAAAGCTTACCCTATGTGCAACACAGCTACAACCGTGCACTCCATAGTACTACAGGGCACAGTCCATTTGAGGTTTCTCTTGGGTACCAGCCATTGGCACCTATGGATGTAGCAATACCATCTCTACAGTCTAGCAGTCCATTGAATGGTGACAAGGAGGTAGATAAAGCAGAAAAATTCATTGATAACATTAGACACCTACAACAACAAGTTCATGAGATATTGGAGCAGAGTAATCAGAAATATAAGGAAAGACATGATAAACATAGAACTCCCCATCAGTTTCAGGTTGGTGACAAGGTATGGTTACATTTTCAGAAAGAGCGTCTGCATGGACCAAATAGGAAGCTCCGACCTCTTCGTTATGGACCATACACTATTGTGAAACAAGTTGGTGAGAATGCTTTTGAACTTAATTTGCCATCCTTTTTGGGACTGCATCCAGTTTTCAATGTGGAGTTGTTGAGACCCTATTTTCCTCCTTTATTGGATATCTCCCAAGCTACTGAATACATTCAAGCTGCAGAGTTAAACCCCTCTACTACTGCTCCAGTCCAGTGTGACCATGTTACTGAAGCCATTTTAAAGACTTTGAGAAATCAGAAAATCCCTTTGTATTGGGTGGTTCGAGCTGGTCAGCATTCTCATCAAGGCAAGTGGCTTACTAAGGAACAAATTGAAGAACAATTTCCTCATCTGTTGCAGCAGATTAGTGCAATGGGGCCCATTGCCTCTTAAGGGGGGAGGAATGATCAGGATTAAATTGGGAAAATATTGAAATCTAATTTTCAAAATTTTCTATGTTTTAGTAAATTGCAATTTTGAGGGTCTTCGGTGCATTTTTGGACAAATGTTGGGCGCGGAAACACGAAGAGATATCTTCGATGTTTTCGAAATTTGGTTCTAGATTATTTGAATACCTTTCCAACGCATCAAACGGTTTGTAATTCGGAGCTAGGATGAGAAAGTTATGCCTTCTCAAAGTGGACTAAATTTTATATTTAGTTTTTTGATAATTTTGATAGTTTTAGTAGTTTAATTGTAATAAACATTATGGTGACTCTTCGTTTCAATTCCAAGGGATTTGTGTGACCCTTGGGATACATTCGACTTGTATAAACTCCAATTTTGAATAGAATGGAGACAGTTTTTGGCTTGCAATCTTCTTGTTGTCAATTTTTGTGTTGAAATCTACAATACCGCAGGTATCACACCAGGTATTGTAATCTGGTTTTCATAAATCAGATCAGTGGTATCAGAGCGGGAACGCTCCTTTATGCCAATTTAATCCTGATCACGTGCGAGGTACTACATATGCCATTTCCCATTAATATCGACTACCATACAGATTTGAAAGCCCTTGGAAATAGTGGCAAGAACATGTGGCACTTAGATATCAATCAACGTCCAAATATTTACACAGCCGAATGACACATGCGAAGAAAGGTAATCTCCAGTTGAAAAGGCGACACCGAATCATCTAGGAATACAGAACCCACTCAAGATGTAATAAATAATATATATTCATATTTGGCATCCCCCTCCATCAGGCAACCTTAAAAAAAAAAAGATGACAAGCGAGCACCACGTAGGACACTGAGTATGCAGTCGACGCTCGGAAAAGAAGACATAGCAATGGTCATTTCACTCTTTTACTATGTGTGAAAATGAAGATAGGTGCCAAGTGTTGAAACCCAAAGCGTTCCAAGTTATCGTTCAAGACAAGAGAGGTGTCCATGTCATTGAGGCCGTTGAAAGTAGAATCAATCTGGAAGCTTGGTCCCACATACTATCAACCCCACCTTAGCTTGAATAAAATAAACGAACATACAATATAAGTAGACAAGTTGAAATAAAGATTGGTTAAAGTCGACACCTTTCCCTACAAATTTCCCTGCAAACAGATCATTAGATTAAAGTCTAAGGTCGTTGAGAAGAGCTTGTGATAGTTTATCCGGGATGGGAATGCTATTTTTTCGGAAGACTAATTGAGGTTCTGTTTGAACAATTGCGATATTTGCCAGTTCATCTACTACATGATTCACTTCCCTATATATATGATTGATTGCATAAGAATCTCAGTGTGTAAGAATTGTCGAGACTTGATTAAGAATGTATGCAATCTTCCAAATACAGCCTGCATGCTCCCTAACTACATTGATTATTAGTAAAGAATCTCCTTCAATAAGGATGAATTTGAAATGAAGCTCTGTAGCCATTTGCAATCCATATAATAGTGTTGTCGCCTTTGCCTGATTATTAGTTCCATCGGGTAATTTGATAGACCTAGCTTGAATTAAGGTACCCCTATGATCTCTCAATACGACCCCTGCTCCAGAAGGCTCTGGATTTCCTTTAGATGCCCCATTAAAATTCAACTTCACAATATGACAATGAGGAGGGATCCATTTGATTTTTGACCTGTCAACCTTTGCTTTGTCTCCTACATGTAAACTTCCCTTAAATGGTAAAGCTAGTGAAGGCCATACTTTTAACTGGATTGTATCCTAGTTTGTGAAATTTGAAGTAACATCTTTTACCCTGGCGACATATGCATTAACAATTTCACATATTGATTTGTCTAGTTTTTCAAGGACTACTAAGAGAGATGAAGGCTGCTTTCTGAATATTCTTTTATTCCTCTCACACCAAATGCACCAAAGAATATTCCTCTCACACCAAATGCACCAAAGCAGTGTTGATGGAATAACTCTCTAAATGCTTGCAAAAAATGAGTTTTTGTTGAAGGTGGGTCATGTAGAAAACATGTCCCATAGCTTACAGGGAAGAGGAGCCTGCCATTGGAGTTTATGTTTAACATGATCCCAACATTCTGAAGAAAATGAACAATGGAGGAAGAGGTGATCTATGTCCTCATTTACACCATTACAGAGGACACATGGGAATTGATTTTGTGAGATTCCTAACTTGACCATGCGATCACTTGTAAGAATTCTATGCTTGAGAGCTAACCGAAAAAAGCATCTAACCTTAGGAAGAATACCTTATGACCAACAAAAATACGTCTCTTTGAGAAGTGGGTTGCTCATGTCGAGTTGTGGCGGTTTTATATCCAAGTTTAACTATATATTGTCCTATTTTTGATGGCCCAAATAAGCTTGTCCCGTTGATGATTGATAAAGACTATGCGCTTTTCAATTGTTGCATTTAGTTCTTGGAGCATTATAGAAGAAAGAAAATGAGCTTCTAACTTTTTCCAGACAACTTTGCCTGTAGTCTTATCAATGAACTTGAAATAATCTTTTACCAAAGAGCCTATAGATTGTGAAAAGTAATGTTGAACTTTTGGAGAGTGAATAAAAAATTGTAGAGGGGGATAAATATTCCAAGAATCTGACCATAAGGAAGAAGATTGTCCATCATGTAGTTGCCAAGTAAGGAACGGTAAGATCAGATCTCTACAATAAACCACAAAATTCCACATTACCGATCCTTGAGGTTGGTCTTGAATTGTGAAGATTCTTGTAGGAGGAGTGGTGTCAAGATACTTAGCTTGCAAAAGCCTGGTACATCCAATTGATGGCTTGGCATACTTTGAGAGAGATATTTCTTTTTGTTAGATTGTGTACCCCAACACCTCCTAATGCTTTATGTGAACAAATAGTACTTAGTGAAATCAAGGGTATCTTCTTACTTCCATCTATGTTGCCCTTCCAGAGGAAAGACCTTATTAATTTTTTAAAAATTGATATAACAGTTTTAGGTGCCTTAAGGACAACCATATAATAGTTTGGAACTGCTGATAAGACTATTTTAACCATTAGAATCCTATCGGCTAGGGACAACCATCTGCCTTTCCAAGAATTCTGCTTTTGATATTCTGAATGACCTTTTCCCAAAATACACTCTAGAGGGGCCAGAGAAGAATGGTATACCTAAATATTGCGAAGGTAATTGTGCCTGTTGGAAACCCAAAATATCTTGAAGTGACTATTTTGCATCTAGATCACAATTGAATATGTAGATTTTGGACTTTTGTGGATTTATCTTCTAATTAGAAGCCAACATATATGTCTCTAATATGTTCTTAATATTTTTAGCTTCCTGAGAATCTGCCTGACCAAAAAGGAGTGTATCATCTGCAAACAAGGAATGAGTGACATCAATTTGAGTATTAGGAATGTTTACTCCTATCCAATTCTCATCCAAATGAGCCTTATTAATTGACCTGCTTAAAGCTTCCACCAAGATAATAAATAATAAAGGTGATAAGGGATCTCCTTGTCAGACTCCTTGAGTTGAAGAAAATAATCCTGAAGCAGAACGATTCACTAGCACCAAAAATTTAGCCCCTGAAATACATGCCAAATCCATCTTCCCAATAGTTTATCAAAACCAAACTTATAGAAGACATCCATCATAAAATCCCAGTTGACTATATCATAGGCCTTCATCATATCCAAATTGATAATAAGGACTGATAACTTATGTTTAGAGATTGAATCCAAGACCTCATGTGCAATAATAGCTCCCTCTACTGTCTCTCTGCTTGGTACAAACCCTCCTTGCTCTGGTGATATAATGTTTGCGATCAAGTGTTGTAGTCTCAAATATATAGCTTTTGTAAAGATCTTGTAAATTGTATTGCAAAGTGAAATAGGCATGAAGTATGAAAAGGAGATCAGGGTTTGCACTTTAGGAATGAGAGAAATATGGGTTCTTTTGAAATGAGCCAACATTTTACCAGACTTACGAGATTCTTCCAGGACTTTGAGAAAATCAAAGCACTTCCAGGGCTTGGAGAAAATCAAAGCATATAAAGTCCCAATACTTTTGGAAAAAGATAGCTGTGAAACCATTTGGTCCTAATGCTTTATCTAGGGCCATTGAGAAAATTACATTATGCAGCTTTTCCAATGAGAAAGGGGAGGTCAACTAAAAATTGTCTTGTGGAGAGATAATGGAAGGTATAGATTGTAATAAAGAAATCCTATCTTTAGATACTTGATCAATATGAAGATCAGGTGATGAATAAAGAGAGGAAAAGAATTTGATTGCCTCTTGCTCGATGTCTTCTTCCCCCGTTAGCCTTTGACCAATTGTTCTATCCAAGATAGAGAAGATGGTATTTTTTGCTTTCTTAATTTGAGCTGATTGATGAAAGAACTTTGTATTTTGATCACCTTCCCTGAGCCAGAGTTCCCTTGAATTCTGCCTCCAAATAAATCTCTTCTCTTGCTGCAAGTTCTTCCCATTCAACTTGAAGACACTTTTGTTGGCTAAAAGTGGACGAATCCATTCCATTTTGAATAATGTGCTCATTAATATCCTGAAGCTACTTAGCGACAGATTCCTTTTCAGTGAAAATATTTTTGAAAACCTTGATATTCCATTCTTTGATTTGAGTTTTGATGTACTTCAAATTTTGAG
Source organism: Cryptomeria japonica (assembly GCF_030272615.1). Classification (NCBI taxonomy): domain Eukaryota; kingdom Viridiplantae; phylum Streptophyta; class Pinopsida; order Cupressales; family Cupressaceae; genus Cryptomeria; species Cryptomeria japonica. The sequence continues at coordinate 464,106,430 of NC_081414.1, forward strand.
ATAAGCGGAATTGAAATGTACCATCCACCTTAGGAGCCTACAAACCTTAAGAGGTAAGAAGTCTTTATGATGAAACCACATTGCCTAAAACTTGAAGGAGACTTTTACAGATGTGGTGGAGTTCAAAGAATTTAAAGATAGACTAATTGGGAAATGATTAGAATCTGACCATGGTAAAATGTCTGACTGAAGAACAAAGTTTTATGCTATCCATAAAGCAGATGATAAGAATCTGTCCAATCTGATTGCAATGTGAAATGGACCTTGTCTCTAATTAGTCTAGGTGAAAGTTCCCTTGGATGGGATGATGCCTATTAATGCATTATTATGTATAAATGCCTTGAAATAATTCATAATAGTAGTTGGAGGAATGATACCTCCCTTTTTTTCCATCAAAGAAGTAACAACGTTGAAATCCCTTGCAATAATTAATTTGAGAGGATCTGACTTATCAATCCAAGATCCAATTTTTTCCCACAACTTAGCTTTTCCTTGAGTGGGATTTGGGGTGTAGAAATTTATAATGTGAAATTCCAAATCATAATGGACAACTCTGAAGGCTTGCCAATGTGGAAAATCTACTAGATGATGCAATGAGACTGATGACGCTTTCCACAATGCTAATAAACCCCCAAAAGCCCCATTTGGAGCTCTCTGAAATATTTTCTAGGTAGTCCAGGAGGATAAGTGTGGAGTAAATGATTGATTTGAAAGTTTAGTTGCTTGGAAGAAGACCACATCCACCCCACAAGAATTTACTTGTTGCTTCATGCAGGCTCTCTTGTCAAGGGCATTAAATCCCCTGACGTTAAATGATAAGATCTTCATGTCCCTATGGGGGAGCTATTTGCCCCCCTCAATCATCTCTTAATACTGTCATTCAAGGTTGATTGTTTGTCTGATGCAATTTCTTGTTGGGTATAAAAAAAAGTGGCTTCCTTCCACGTTGTTTTGGAGATTTGACTTGTGTAGCAGAAAGGGTTTGTTGGATGGCAAGAGGAGTAAAATTGAAATCCTTTTCATCTTCCACAAAAACCTAATTGCTTGACAAGATGGGTGTTGACTGTGGGGAGTCTGAAAAATTTGTTGAGAAGTCAAAACATGTTTTTTGCACCATATCAGGGGGAGTTTCTTCTACCACCTCCACATCTATCATAGGATCTTGAATTTGTTTTAGCGTCTCAGAGGAAGCAATTAGAAACATCAGAGGAGAATGACCCAAATTTGGAGCAAGAGCTAAGACCTCTAAAGGGTGGGATATCATGACGCTTTCACAATCTGCCTCTGTCAGAAACATGAATGGATGTAATCTATCCTTGTGTTGAATATCAAAACTATTGTGGTTTGAAGCAACTTGAAATGTTGATGTAGGATTTACCATTGCCCCCTAGGTTAGAGAAGAGGCCAAGGACTTGACTTGTGATTTTGAAGGTTTATACTGTGGAGTATACAAATGCAAGATCAAACAATTGGAAAAGTCAAACATGCGTGCCTTGTTATTTACCAATTCCTTGATCCAACTGAGACCCATTAGATGAACCCAACTTTTATCAGTTGACATTGGTGGGTTGAACACAAAAAGGGAGAATGCTTTATGAGTCAAATTTGTCTCCTCTTGTGATAACGTTGGGTCTACAAATGAAGAAGAGCTTTCTTCCCAAATGGATACAAAACTTGGTTGTGAACCTTCCACTACTGCTTTCCCCTTATCTTGGCAAAGAGAATGTTCATCAGGTAAAGAGTCTTGAGTAGAGACGATATTTTGTGGCAAGGTGCAATTTATATCCTTATGCCTAGATAGATGGCAATTGTGGCAGGCATTAAGGGTGTTCTCATAAAGAAAATTAAATGTAGAGGAACCATTTGAAGATTTAATAACAATGTTTTTTGCAAATGGTTTTTGCACACTCATAAGGATACAAACCCTTACTAGAAGGTGAGGGTTGCTAAAGAAATGCAAATCATGTCGCATAAAAACCCCAATTTTGTTAGCTAGAATCTCAATAATGAAAGGCTCCCTATATTCCAGTGTGAGAGATTGCAACTGGACCCAGAATGGAACAAAATGAATGTGAGAAGCTCGAGGGTTAAAGTTTGGAACCCACGATTGCATATGAAGACCAAATCCTTTCATGAACCACGTTTTAACTTCAAAAACATCCGTTTTAGCTTGGGCGGAAGTGAAGAAAATAATAAAATATTCTAATCCTTTATCAATGTAAAATACGTGATAGGCTCCATGCCATTGCTCAAAAACCCAAGATTTTAATTCTGAGATGGGAGGTAAAAATTGCCAGAACTTACAGATAAGAGCAGTCTGCCTGAGATCTTGTATTTGAGAAGATATCGTGTCATCTGGTATACTAGCCTCTGCAAAAACCCTCTTTCTATTGCACCTCCCACTGTTGGTAGAAGAACTCGATAAGTCTAAAATATAAGAGGGCCGAAAAGGAGCATAACCAATAGGGATATTATTAGGGAAAGTGGAGGGATTAGTTGGCTCCTGCAACTTGCACTTCTGACTTCTCAGATGCGTAGAAGATAGATTATTGTTGATAGGGATATTATTAAGAAATGATTTAACTAGAGGAATATTATTTGGGGAAGAAATAAACTCAAGCGGATCTGGTTCACAAATGTCAAAGACAGGTTGAGGTGCTTTATCGAGCTTACGTTGAAAACACAACTTCCAAACCTTGGATTTCTTAGAATGATTGATGTGCAACGATCCATACTTTTGCAAATGCCTCGAGGGCCTAACCCCAACAGTCCCACTCAAAGAGATTTAAAAAAACTTACTGTTTGTCTTATTCAACGTGAATTGCGGAGCTCCACCCATCTTTCCCAAACTCTCATTTATTTATTATTATCATTATAATTATCACTTAGCATTGCAATTACATATTTAATTCCTATTCTTGTTTAGGGCATCACATTTTCATCTAGTTATCATTACCATTTACCATTTAATTGCATTTTCATTTAGTTTTATTATCATATTCATTCTCATTTAGTTATTGTATTATTATTCATTGCATTCCATCACTTAGATATCATCATCATTACTATTTTCAATCACATTCTCGTTTAATTTCATTATCATATTTATTCTCACATTACATTAATTACATCCGATCATTATTTTCATTTTAGAAACATTTATATCATTAGATGTAGATATCATATGTACATCAAGATCACTAACAAGTATATTACAAACTATATTTCGACTCCAATGTAACAAAGGCATGATTGAGCTCATCCATTGCATTATGTTTTACATATCATTATAACCATTGCATACATAAATACCCATTTCATTACATATCATATAGTAGCATACATTAAATCATCATGTCATAATAATCCTGCATACATCACAGGTTAGGAATAATCATGACATATGACATAATCATAGGCCACATACATCCATCCTACATGCATAGCACATTAGCAATCTCATATCAATAAACATGAGCATCCATATCACATAGGTATACATCCTGCATCACAAACATGTCAGATCATATGCATCATCATAATCATAAATAAAAATTATCAATCCTCCATCACATACCCATAATAAATTCCATAAAGAGTCCATAATAAAGTACACATACATGCAGATTCCAAAATCATGACTCATATATATCTCAAAAATCATAATGTGTCCAATCATAATACAAGGATAGCCTTGAAGGGTCAAAATGTCACACATATGTGAGCACTAGCACATGCTCTCTCTATCTCCTGCACCGGAAGGACCCCCTAGAGATGGTTGCAACACTCTCATCCCTATGAAACTAGCTGACTACTGGCTCTGGGCCCTATGTGACCGAGTAATCTCTACATAGGAGGGAGATTTCTAGTCTCCTCGTACCACCTGATAGTAGAGGTTCCTGTAGTACTGTATCTCTCAAGCCATCCTCTCTACCTATTAAAGAGCACTTGTCACCTCTGCAAAAATGAGACCTACGTCTCCTAGAACCAATAACTGCCAAGACACATTTCTTTCTTCCCACAGTCTAACAACCTATGCCTCTGACCTGTTCAATCTGCCCCAAAACTTCTCTAGCTCCTCATCCATCCTCAACATCTCCTCCTCCATCTGTCCAACAACTCCCCCACTCCTGGGTGCCTCTAGAAGCTCAGAGGTAGTCTCTGCCTCCATCCTATAACTATCTCACTATGAGATAGCAGCCTCTAAATCTCTTCGTAAGGCATCACCCTCCTCCCTAGCTTGGTCCAACTCTACTTGAAAACTATTTACCCTAACCCTCTCCTGCTCAGCTCTTTACCTCTTAGCTGCCAGTTGTTCCTCCAAACTCTGTGCTCAAGCCCTCTCTATGTCCTTGTCCAAAATGGCTTGAGGAACTTGCCCTACTACTCGTTTTCCCTCATGTCCTCCCTTCTATCCTCCCTCTTGTCCTCCCTCCCCTGCGAGTATATCCATGGGATTTTCTCTACCTCCTACTGACTCCTCTTGACAAGCTGCCCCTATCTATCCCGTTGGTTGTCGTACCTGTAGTGGTACCTCTACTCGTGTTGGTACCTGTCTCCTCCCTCCCCTAGGCACCCATAGCCAAACCTTAGCTCTTCATGTTGCCTCCCCCTCTCTAGCTCCATCCCCCCCTCCCCTGACTATCTCATCAATTGAGGGTGCAATCTAATCCTCCTCTAAAACTCTCGATCTGCTAAGCCGAATACTATTATGAGCCTCCCACCATGTATTGTAAACCCAGGTGCACACTGTGTTGTCAATCTCTAGCCTCTCTATCCACACTAGTGTCGATGCCCCTATCTGGCTGAGCCACATGACAAAAGGACCAATGGTATCACCTTAGGTGGCCATCTCCCCAGTGATCCATGGGTGTGTACGCTCATGTCCCACTATATCTTGCTAGTGCCCAAACTGTTTTGGCATTACATGAAGATTGCATTAATGAAGTATAGTGTTGTCATTGATGTCAATAGTAACCAGTAATGGAGTTATATTGCAACCGGTAATGATACAGTAATGCAACCGGTAATAAAGTAGTGAAGGCAACCGATATTGGTATTGTTATTAAAGCAAAGTGATCAACCGGTAACCCTAACCTGTTGATAAGCATAACCCTAACCAATGGAGCTTGGTGAATTGGTTGTGATGATATTTGACCGAATGATGATCGGAGATGGAGATGCCACGTAAGCATGATGCACACGATGAGTCTCAAAGTGGATTTGGTGCATGAAGATAACCATTTACCTTGGGAATGAGCAAATGCATAACATGAAGTGGAAAATACGTGATGAGCTATAGGATCCAATGTGCAGTGATCCAGGAGCGGTTGAAGTTGTCTAGAACAATGTGTAGTTGAATGCTATGTAATCCAACGATTATGATTCAATCAATATGTTTTTAATCTCTATGAGATTTGTAGGTTTTGTGATGTGTTACCAACCTATTGCATTTGTATTTAAGGTTGATGACTTGTTTGTAATAGTGTTGGCAATTTGGTTAAGTGTGGTAGTGTGATTGTTGTTGAACCAGAAGGAGTGTCTGTAGAATGTTGTGAAGGCAGATAGGAGCAGAAAAGGATCTAACTAAGCAAGGTAGTTCTATTTCCAAATCAGCAAAGAACCTCTTGTTCTCTAACCATTACAGTAGTTAAATCCCTTAACCGGGTAAGCTTTAACAGACTTGGTGTTGTTTAAATCCTCTAACCAGGTGATCCATTAGTTTGGATTTAAAATCCTCTACCGAGGTTACTCCTAATAGGGTATTTCCTTTAACAGGGTATTGTAGTCAATCCCTTAACCAAGTGGTCCTTAACCGGATCTGTTCATAACATGACATTATTGTATAAGCTTATAACAAGGCTTGGCTCCTAACATGGTGAACTTCAGAAGAGTTCAAAATACTTGTGGGTATTCATCCCCAATGTGATTTTTTCCATTTGGGTTTCCATGTAAAAAAACATTGTGTCAAGTGGTGAATGATTTTGTGGATGTGTTTTGATATGGTTGATATGATTAACTGGTAAAGCCACTTAGATATGTTTAGATAACCAAAAATGATCTGAAATGAGCTATTACTGATGTTAGTAAAGTGGTTTAATGTTTGGTTAAATGGTATGTAAGTTTCAGATCTGTTACATTGTATCTTTGATGTTTTGGTCAACTGGTAAAGTTTGACAGTGTAGTTGCAGTTTTTGATACAATGTCTAAACCAGTTAGTTTAGCAAGTTGTTTCTGAGTTGGAATTAAGTTTAGTGAAAGTTAATTTGTTTTCTATCTACTGATTCACCCCTCGTCTCAGTAGTTGACAAAATCCTTATAGTTTCATCATATTATCAATTGGTATCAGAGCGATTCAGGTCCTCTTGTCTTTAAGCCTAACACCTTGAGGAAAATATCTAGGAGAACATGATGAAGAAAGAAGGTCCAAAGTTCAATAGGGAAAACTATAGAATCTAGAGTGATAGGATAAAGATCTATATCAAGAGCTTAGGAAGTCAATATTGGGAACATGTTGTTACTAAATATAACTTGCCTAGTGGGATTTTGTCAAATGATCAAAAGAAGGAGCAATAGGAGAACAATCAAGCATTGGAGGCCATTATCAGTTCCTTGTCTGATTCAAAGTATGTTGATGTTCATGGATTGGAGACTGCTTATGAAGTATGGAAGAAACTGGAAGATATCTATAGTGGTGATGAGCATGTTAAGATTGCCAAAGAAGAGAGTCAGAGGTAAGTTTGATGATATGCAGATGGATGATGGAGAAAACATTCAACAATATGGTTAGAGGATCAAGGAGATAGTCGGAGAGATCAAAAGTGCTGGAGGTACAATGGAGGATACCAAAGTGGTTAGCAAGGTGTTGAGAACCCTTCTACTAGTCTACACTATCAGAGGTGCAGCTATTCATGAACTAAAGTCTATTGATAAAACAAAGGTAACTCTTGACTCCATCATTGGTAAATTAACTGCATTTGAATTAAATGGTTTTGATGGAAGTGTTCAGAGATCAGAATCTACATTTAGAGCCTCAGTTTCTACCCTAGCGGTAAGGAAAAGCAGAGAAGTGGTAAGCTACAATCATGAGTCTAGATCTAGCAGAGAGGTAGATGATGAAGATAGTCTGATTGAGCTTGAATCATTGTTGGCCAAGCAGTTACCCAGAGGTACCGGTAAGTACCGAGGTAAATTACCTTCGAATTGTTTTGCATGTAACTGGATTGGACATATTGCTGCTAACTATCCTAATGGAGATAATGAGCAAAAACATGAGAAGTATAAGAAGTATAAAGGCAAAGGTAAAAGATATTGTCTCATTGCAGTGGATGGAGGAATTACAGATGAGGAATCTAAGGAAGATGCAAATGAGGACATTGTATTTGTTGCTATTAAAGAAGAGACATCATATCAGAAGGCATTGGTCTCTCGCATGGATAGTTCTGATGATTGGATTATAGACAGTGGTTGTTCACACCACATGACCGGTGACCGAAGTAAGTTTCTTACTTTGAAAGAGTTTAATGGAGGTGTTTTGAGATTTGGGAATGACTCACCCTGCATGGTGAAAGGAAAATGATCCATCTCTTTGAATGGTAAAAGTAGTGCAGATGATGTCTACTGGGTTGAAGGACTGAAACACAACCTTTTGAGTGTCGCTCAACTCAATGACAAAGGTTACCCACTGGAATTCAAGAATGAAGTCTGCAAGATTCATGGAAGCAAAGGTGAACTAATTGCAACTGACAAACAGACCAGAGGTAACTTGTTTCATTTAAGCTCTAAAGTCAACAGTTGTTTAAATGCAAAGGTAGAATATAGTTGGCTTTGGTATCAAAGATTCTGTCATGTAAATTTTGATAACATTGTAAAAGTCAGTAAGTCCAAATCAGTAAGAGGTTTTCCATAGTTGGACAAACCAGTGAATTCTTTGTGCAAGGAATGTCAGCTAGGGAAAATGACATCCTCAACCTTCAAGAGAAAATCTTTCTCAGCTGAACATTTGCTAGATTTGGTTTATACTGACCTTTGTGGACCAATGAGGGCTAGGAGTATTCAAGGTGATTGATACTTCATGATTTTTACCGATGACTACTCAAGGATGATGTGGGTCACATTATTGAAAGACAAGACAAAAACATTTAGCAAGTTTAAGGCATTCAGAGCCTTAGTTGAAAATGAAAGTGGAAAGAAGATAAAGTGCTTAAGAACCGATCAAGGTGGTGAACTTACTTCAGAGGAATTCACTAGATACTGTGAAGACAATGGAATTAAGAGATAACTTTTTGCACCTAGGACACCATAGCAGAATAATATTATAGAAAGGAACAACCGGTCAGTTGTTGAAGCTATTAGGACTATGCTAGTTCAAGGAGGTGTAACTAAGACATTCTGGAGAGAAGCTATCAGCACAACTGTTTACACAATGAACCAAATACTGGTTAAAAGAGGTAAGGATAAAACTCCCTATGAGTACTGGTATGGTAGATCACCTAATGTTAGTTACTTTAAGATTTTTGGTAGCAGATGTTGTTGGTGTAAATAATTATTCATCATGGATATTATTACACTTTACTTAAGTTTACTTAGGTGCATGCATTTAATAATAGTTTGGGTATGAGACACTTGGGTGTTTGTGCCACATTGGGATAGTGTGTGTAGGAGAATTTCCAAATTTTATGGTGTTGATCTTGTTACTACACTATCATATCCACTTATTGTGGAGTGATAATTCCACCTTCGGTGGGTGATCCACCTCATGTGGAATATTTTATTGTTTCTCCTACCCACCCACACCTATTTCCTACCTACCCTTGTTTCTTATTGAGCCACATGTCATGTTTGTGTGCTCACATATCCATATTTCCTTGCCTATATATGCAGGCTCATCTACATTGTATGTAACATCTTTTTTATCTATTGATGAGAATACAATTTATTCTTGTCCTATATCTTGTCTCTATTTTGTACATTTTATTGAGCTCTTGATCTTGGCAAAATCTCACATGGTATCAGAGCCATTATAGTGACATTGGTTTGCCAATTGAGAGAAATTTGGGGTTTCCATTTTGGAGATTTCTATTGCAGGTTATTATTGGAGCTTGTTGGGTCAGATCAGAGGTCACCATTGGATTGAGGAGGTTCGAGCAACTAAGAATTGCCTTTTTTTAAATCCAAATCCGACATCTGAGGCCAAATCTAGAGCCGTTTGAAGGTGGAAGGTGGTGACTTGTCCTGATAATGATATGTAATTTTGGAGCATTTTTGGCCAAATCCGTCATCGCCATTGCGCTGAGAAGGCCCAAAAACCCCAAGATCGACTGTCAATTCGTCGAAATCGGCTTCCGTTAGCCCGAGTTGAAAAAACCTCCCCTCCTGGCCCACTGTTTTTTTTGTTTTGCTTTATTTTTAAATCGCAAATTTTTTTAGGGGGGGCGGTCCGTATGGGCCCATGGGCCACCTGCTCTATGGTGGTACCTGCAGGGGCCTTCTTTCATTTTTTCAATTTTTTTGAAAAGTTTTTCTGAATTTTTTTTTTAATAAATAAAAAAAAATCAATTTTTTGTTATTTTTTTTAAATAAGTTTTTTTTGAATAAAAATAAAATAAACTTTCATAGTTTTTTCTTCCCTTTAATAAATTTTTATTAAAGTACTTTTTTCATTTCATTTAAAAAAAAAAATGACTATCGCCTTTTTTTAATAAAGTTTTTTTTGGGCATAATAATTGTTTTTCTTAGATTTTTAAAATCTTTTAAAAACACAAACATCATTTAATAAGCAAAATTGGGAACACATTTTTTCTTGTCACTTCATACTTGTCTTGCAGTGCTTCCAACCGGTAGTCAAAGGGGGGGGAGGGGGGGGGGGGTTGATTTGCTCCTTTATATCTCTTGGCCACATCCCAATCGGAGGCGTCTTTTTTTGCAGTATTCTATAGGGCTTCTTGGTGGCATCATTTTCATGTTTCCAAATTTGCACTATCATGTTGTATGATCTTGCATAAACAATGTTGTACTCACACTATCATAAATTGCCACACCTCTTTGTATCTTGTCATTGTTGACTATTTGATGTAATCCTCTTGTACACGTATATTAGGAATATCTTGTGAGACTTGGTGCATGGCTCCAGTTGAGACTTAGATTGTACACATTTGTGCATGGCTCCCGTGAGACTTGGATTGTACCAGTATTTCTGCCATTTACGAGTATCCAGATGATGCTCAAAGCAGGTTATCTCCATGCCTGATCTTCATTTTTGTTGCAATGAGTGATTCGTCGTCATTGACTTGGTACCTGGTTTTGTCACACTTTGACATTATTGGTGCAACATTGACTCTCTTTCTTCCTTATGGGGAGGTATTTTGGTCAACATCATTGGACCATCTTTGTAGGAGATTCGACATTGAGGGGGGGCTTCATGGTCTCTTCTCTCTTATGGGGGGGACATATTTTTGTTCTCATTCATCATTGAGAGCATTGTGTGCTTTCTTCATCTCTCTTTTGGGGGAGGGTTTTTTCCCATTGGGTTTTTCTCTCTTTCTCCATTTATGGGAGATTGCATTTGCATTTGTACATGGGTACCTAACATGGCCCTGTAGCCGGGACCCATCTTGCATTGCTTAGTTGCATTGTAGAATTTAGTGCATTCCCCTAAGTTGCACTTAAGGGGGGGTGTTGATGTAAATAATTATTCATCATGGATATTATTACACTTTACTTAAGTTTACTTAGGTGCATGCATTTAATAATAGTTTGGGTATGAGACACTTGGATGTTTGTGCCACATTGGGATAGTGTGTGTAGGAGAATTTTCACATTTTATGGTGTTGATCTTGTTACTACACTATCATATCCACTTACTATGGAGTGATAATTCCACCTTCAGTGGGTGATCCATCTCATGTGGAATATTTTATTGTTTCTTCTACCTACCCACACCTATTTCCTACCTACCCTTGTTTCTTATTGAGCCACATGTCATGTTTGTGTGCTCACATATCCATATTTTCTTGCCTATATATGCAAGCTCATCTACATTGTAACATATTTTTTTATCTATTGATGAGAATACAATTTATTCTTGTCCTATATATCTTGTCTCTATTTTGTACATTTCATTGAGCTCTTGATCTTGGCAAAATCTCAAATACAATCTCACAGATGTTTGATCAAAAGAGGTGATTATGTTGGTAAGTTTGAAGCCAAGAGTGATGAAGGCATATTTCTTGGTTACTCCACCAAGAGCAAAGCTTACAAGTGTTACAACGATTAGACCAAGAAGATCATTAAAAGTGTTAATGTCTGAGTTGATGAGTTTCTCAAGAGAAATTAGGAGAAATCAGTAAAGAGAAGGAAGGAGAAGAACCTTACACACTGTTTTTGGAATCGGAACCGGTGAAGCCAGAAGGTGGAGAACAAAACAGAGTAGCCCCAGTTCAACTGGAATAGGGAGGTCCAACAAAAGAAGAAGAACATGAAGAAGGAGAAGAACCTGGAAATCAAGATCATGTCATTCCAAGGTATGTTAGACTCAATCATAGCCCCAATTAGATTATTGGAGACATGAATGCAAGTGTGCTAATAAGAACAAGGCTTAGAGAGAACTCTTGTATGATTTCCACCATTGAGCCTAGATCTACAAAACAAGCATTTGTAGATGAAGATTGGATCAAGGAAATGGAAGAAGAACTTGACCTGATAGAGAAGAACAATACTTGTTCATTGGTACCCAGACCGGAGAAAAAGAATGTAATAGGTACAAAATGGGTATTCAGAAATAAACTGAATGAAGATGGAGCAGTGGTCAGAAATAAAGCCAGACTGGTATACAAATGATATGCACAAGAAGAAGGTGAAGACTACGGTGAGACATTTGCACCAGTTGCAAGATTGGAAGGAGTAAGGACTCTACTTGCATTTGCAACATATAGAGAATTCAAAGTATATTAGATAGCATTCCTAAATGGAATATTGGAAGAGGAAGTCTACACTGAACAACCCGATGGTTATGCTTTAACTGTAGAAAAGGACATGGTGTGCAAATTACATAAGGCATTATATGGACTGAAGCAAGCACCTAGAGCATGGTATGAAAGATTGCACTCTCACTTGGTGAAGATAGTTTTTCAGAGAACCAGTGAAGACATTAACATATATCTCAAGTCAAAAGGAGATAAGATACTGGTAAGTGAGGTATTTGTTGATGATATCATTTTTGGATGAAATGATGATATGTATCATGATTTTGCTAATGAAATGAAGAATAAGTTTGAGATGTCACTGGTAGGTGAGATAAAAAAATTCATAGGTTTGCAAATCCAACAGATGAAGGAAGGTATTTTCATCACACAGTCCAAATATGTTAAAGAAGTATTAAAGACTTTTGGAATGGGAGACTGTAAACCAGTTGGAACACCAATGGTTATAGGCTGTAAATTGTCTAAGCAAGGTGATTCTACATCAGTGGTCGAAAATGAGTACAGGTCAATGGTAGGTAAACTACAACATTATGTTGTCCATAGCAGACCAGACATTACTCATGCAGTAGGATTGGCTGCTAGATTTCAGAAAAGCCTGAAGGAGTCACACATGGTAGCAACCAAAAGAATTTTCAGATATCTGAAAGGCACAATTGATTATGGATTATGGTATCCATATGCAGGAGACTTTGATTTAAAAGTCTATGCAGATGCAGACTAGGCAAACAATGTTGATGATAGGAAGAGTACTAGCGGAGGAGCATTCTTTCTCGGAGGAAGACTAGTGTCTTGGAGCAACAAGAAACATAGTTGTATCTCTCAATCAACTGCAGAAGCTAAATATGTTGCAGCATATATGAATTGTACCCAAACAATCTAGATGAAACACATTTTGGAAGGTTTGAAGTTGAAGATATCAGAACTGGTAAGGATTTTCTATGATAACACCAGTGCAATAAACATTTCTAAGAACCCGATGTTGCATGCTAGAACAAAGCATATTGAGCTGAAGTATCATTTCTTGAGAGAGAAAGTGCAAAGTAAAGATGTGTCACTGGAGCATGTATCTACTAAAGAACAACTAGAAAATATCTTTACTAAACCTCTGCCTAAGGCTACATTTGAGTATCTTAGAGGTAAGCTAGGGGTTGTACCCCTACATGAAGTTAATTAAGCAGATGTGGAAGACATCAGTCCCAAAGATTATTGAAAATCTTGAAGTAGGATTGGTGTAGAGTGGAGCTACTCCACAGGGGGAGCAGCTAGTTGCAGATCGGTGAAGCATGGAATAGTTAACCTTCACTTTGGCATTGCTGTCAAAGGGGGAGAAGAACTATATATGATTGAATATCCAGTTACCAGCTGAAGACATTGAGATACAGTTAAAGGAAAGTATATGGGAAAAATGTAAACCATGATTCGTATACTTGTGTATGTGTTTTACTCTCAATCGTCACAATCAAAGGGTATTGATATTTGTATTGTCATCAATGCCAAAGGGAGAGATTGTTGGCATTGCATGAAGATTGCATTGATGAAGTATAGTGTTGTCATTGATGTCAATAGTAACTGGTAATGAAGTTGTATTGCAACCGGTAATGATGTAGTAATGCAACTGGTAGTAAAGCAGTGAAGGCAACCGATATTGGTATTGTTATTGAAGTAGAGTGATCCACCGGTAACCCTAATTTGTTGATAAGTAGAACCCTAACCGATGGAGCTTGGTGAAACAGTTGTGATTATCTTTGACCGAATGATGATCGAAGATGGAGATGACATGTAAGCATGATGCATGTGATGAGTTTCAAAGTGGATTTGGCACATGAAGATAATTGCTTATCTTGGGAATGAGAAAAGGCATAACATGAAGTTGAAAATGTGTGATGAGCCACAAGATCCAATGTGTGGTGATCCAGGAGCGGTTGAAGTTGTCTAGAACAATGTGTAGTTGATTGCTATGTAATCCAATAGTTATGATTAAATCGATATGTTTTTAATCTCTATGAGATTTGTAGGTTTTGTGATGTGTTACTGACCTATTGTATTTGTATTTAAGGTCGATGAGTTATTTGTAATTGTGTTGGCAATTTGGTTAAGTGTGGTAGTGTGATTGTTGCCAAACAAGAAGGAGTGTCTGCATAATGTTGTGAAGGCAGATAGGAGCAGAAAAGGATTTGACTAAGCAAGGTAGTGCTATTTCTAGATTAGCAAAGAACATGTTGTTCTCTAACCATTACAATAGTTAAATCCCTTAATCGGGTAAGCTTTAACAGGATTGGTGTTGTTTAAATCCTCTAACCAGGTGATCCATTAGCTTGGATTTCAAATCCTCTACCGAGGCTACTCCTAACAGGGTATTACCTTTAACATGGTATTGTAGTCAATCCCTTAACTGGGTGGTCCTTAACTAGATATGTTCTTAATAGGACATTATTGTATAAGCTTCTAACAAGGCTTGGCTCCTAATAGGGTGAACTTCGGAAGAGTTTAAAATACTTGTGGGTATTCATTCCCACCATGGTTTTTCCCATTTGGGTTTCCACGTGAAAAATCATTGTGTCAAGTGGTGAATGATTTTGTGGATGTGTTTTGATATGGTTGATATGATTAACTAGTAAAGCCACTTAGATATGTTTAGATAACCAAAAATGATCTGAAATGAGCTATTACTGATGTTAGTAAAGTGGTTTAATGTTTGGTTAAATGGTATGTGAGTTTCAGATCTGTTACATTGTATCTTTGATGTTTTGGTCAACCGATAAAGTTTGATAGTGTAGTTGTAGTTTTTGATATAGTGTCTAAATTAGTTAGTTTAGCAAGTTGTTTTTGAGTTGGAATTAAGTTTGGTGAAAGTTTAGTTTGTTTTCTATCTACTGATTCACCCCCCTCTCATTAGTTGACCGGATCCTTATAGTTTCATCATATTATCAAATTGCCTTGAAAATCGGTGTGGGAGGTACTAATTGATAACATGCACCGTCCAACCACATAGCTAGCACTCACTCTACACCCAAGCCAACATGTAATACCACCCCCACCCCTCACAATCCCTAAAAGGATGCCATGTAAATTCTACCATCTCATCAATAATCCACCTCCAAAACCATATGGCACTAACTCATGTATAATGCAAAATCCCCATGTATCTATCAACATAGGGGTATCTCCTCCATTGGTCCTGTACGCCAATCGACTGTGTCATTGCAATATGGTTCCACACCTAGATGTGAAGCAACGTGACACTAGTCCCAAGGTTCTTATAACCTTGGTAAACACACATATGCATGTCAAGGTATAAGTGCCCTAGCATGGCCGCACCTTAGGCATACTGAACCTCATCCTTGAGCATATAGTATACACATCTACTCTAATCTGATAGAAAACCCATTCCTGTTGAGATCATACATCATCCTCTCACTAATCAACCCATAGATGAATAGAATCAATCGTGGGATACCCCAACGATGCTCCATCACTCTCCTCAGAATCATACACGTTTGGTCCATCGACAAATCCTCTGTACAACATACCCTTTGGAGGTAATCCTTGTTGTGCTCCAATCGGTACTCCAGAATCACCTCTCTAATCAACACCTTTAGGATCTGGCACTTATCAAGCAAAGTGATGGTAGCCTCACCTGTCGATAAGTGGAAAGTACAAGTCTCGTTGTTCCACCTCTCTACTAAGGCGGTCATCATGGCTGCGTGGTAGTGAATCCATGACCACTATGCAATGAACCCTAGCTCACACCATGCTAGGAGTGTCCTCTCTGTCCCCCCTAGCTCTTAGAATAACGCCATTGTGGGAGGCTAATGTTCCCATGACAATAAAATATCAGGATCCTCCTGCACCCAATCAAACCACTCCATTAGCCCACTTTTATAGCCTATTCTAGCCTAATCCTACTCTTGGGGCATTTTCTTGACACCTCATAACCCTGCTTTAATATCCCATGTTTTCCCTATTTTCTCACTACACAAAGATAATATTTCTCCTTAGCCAGAGACGCCAAAACCGCGGCTCCTGTGCTAATCTGTAGTGCGAAGACGACATTCGACAGTCCAACCCATTTCTCCCTTTCCCCAGAGCAAAGATGCTAATCTATCGATTGATGTCTATGTAGACGGTGTCCATCTACATGAACGGGGACCACCTCCACAGATGGTGATCCCCCACGCAGACTTTGAAACAACGATCAATGTTTGCGCCCTGCTAGGTTTCCCCCCCTATTTATTGCCCTAATTAATGCTATCTACTAAAGCACAAAGTTTGGGATACAGTATGTACTAGTGGGCCAAGCTCAAGTGGTCAATGGAATCTTTGGACCTGCTCTACGCAGTGCTCGTGGTGTGGAATGCGATCCATTTCTCTTTTCTCTCTATTCTCTATGAACTGTGTGTGACTATGACCCCTCCTTGGGCTCCATGTAGCTTATATAGGGGCTCCCTTCACCTTTTTCTCACCCTTTCTCCATCCTCGCTCCTTTTTCTTCCAAATTCTTTTTCTTCTTCTTATCCCCTTTTTCCCTCCTTCTTGTCATTTTCTCTTCTTTTCAAGAATTTTCTCGATGTTTTTAAAAAATTATCCTGTTAAATTCTCGAGGGGGCATGTACCGTCCCGTCTTCATGGTGGGGCATCCTTTTATGTCTTTTACCCACCACCAATTTTGCTGCTTCGTAAAAGAGGGGCAAAATGTAGATGTCTAAAATTAAGTAAATTAAATATTTAATTAATTGAGCCTTTCTACGTAATTAATCTATTTAATTATGTTTATCCTTATTCTTCTCAAAATCAATTAAATCAAATTAATTAGTTTTTTCACTATGGTCCAATGATTAATTTGCCAATAAATTAATTATTTTCCATTCTTCTAAAGTCATCCAAATTATTAATTCTCCTCAAATTATTCTTAGTTAATTTTGATTAATTAACCCAATTATATGTGATTCCTACAAATCACTTCTTCTAATCTCCACTTAGCCTAATTAATTCTTCTACAACCATGATTAACATTATCCCCCAATTTTATATTCCTCCACTCATTCTCTCTCCTTATGTCACATCCTCCTAACTTTCCCACTTGCACTATAATCTCCCCTTAATCCACCTAATCACCCCTCTTAATCATTTGCACAATCTTAATCCACAAGATTAGGAGCAAGTCAGCTCTTTGCTATAAATTTTTTCCCCCTCTCACCTTCCAAACCTTAAATGCAACCACTTTGGTCATGTCAAAGGATTTCAAATCCTTTGCACATTCCTATGCCCTCTCTTCCCAAGTTATTTTTAATTCCTTTTCTCCTTTATTCCTTCTATACATTCTTCTATTTAGGAATTTTTAATTCCCTTGTCCCTTCCCAAGGAATTTTTAATTCCTTTTTATTCTTCCAATGTGCCTAGGGATCTCTTCCCCATGTACCTCGAGGAGTGTGGAGACAAGAAATGCCTTTATGGAAAATCTCTTGGTATTTACACCTTGTCCTCTCAATCCTTCCCATCACTTTCCTTTAATCTCCACCCTCCATTTCAAATCCATCCTTGCCCTCCATTTTGACATCATCCAACCTATAAATTGGAGTCTTCTCCCCTCCTTTCCATATCCATCGTTTATGCAATCTCATGCTGTCATTTTGAGCTTAGAAATCCCCCCTTAGTATCCATATAATGCCCAGATCATCTCGCACTTAGCCAATTATCATCCATCAATCCATCTATCAAGCACTATCTTTGTTGTTGTGTGGTGGAAATCAATCCACACCCCAATCCAAGGACCAATCCAAACAAGTGGAGCAAGGGTGCGTCTTCACTTCATCAAAGGTCCAATCCAAGGAGCAAGAGAATACATGTGAAGGTATAATGGTTATTTTAATGCATATTTATGTGTTTGATGTATTTGTTTGATTTGATTCCAACCATTATCATTATCATAAGTTTTTCCTTGGTTCAAAATCCACCCAAGAAACCTATAAAACCATGAAAACACTATGCATGAAAGAATAGACATGCGATTAGAAACCAAAACACGTCAATTTAAAACTACCTTCTTGATCCTCATGAATAAGCTTAAGAATTTGTTGAGATTTCTCATGATCTAAATCACTCCAATTACCAATATTCCAATACTAAATACCTTCAAATACCCACTTAGCAAAACAATCAGTCACTCTATTCCATTCTCTCAGGATATGCACAAAAGAAGGAACCTCAAAATTCATTTCCAAGCTTGGAAATTTTCATCCACTGTAGCCCATCTGTAATAAACTTCATGAAATTATTTTATACTCTGTACTAGACACCAAAATCATTGAATCTATTTCACACAAGATTATATTTTAACCCATAAGAACAACCCAAGATCAATTTCATTATTAGAGTGAGAGCACATAAAAAGAAAGAAGATTAAGTGGACCAAACCTTTACTATCTTGGCTAATTCCCCTAATACCAATATTGCATGGAGTACTCTAGAAGAGTCATCAATATTAATTTTAAGAGTTCCACTAGACTAAGAATTCCATTTTCAAACTATATTCACTTTCTTAGAGCTTTGACTCCTTTTAATAGATCTATGCTGAAGAGGCATATGCTTAGAAATCTCCAAGCTTTTAACAATCTACAACTTGAAGATGTGTTGGATTCATCTATCTCAAACTCGACCTGTAGATGTGTGTGGTTTTAATATTTATTTATTTATTTATTGTGTTTTGTTTTTCTAGTTAGTTTAATTTAGGAAAAAAATCGGGTTATATCTTATAATTTGAAGGACAATCTGACAAATGTGGTTAAAATCAAATTCAATCTATGTCAATAAAGTGCATGTTTCTTGGACTTTGAATCAAATGTATGATGAAAGAAATAACATTTTACTTTGGTGTCAAAGTAAAACTATTTTATAGGCTTACCTCTAGCAATGCCGAATGTATGTGCACTAGATTTGGACTTAGAAATAGTATTGATTATGTGCAATTAAAATAATTACTACTGTAGAAACCCAAATTTGTCTTAACGCCTACGAACGTGACATTTTACTAACATTCCTCTTAATTAATTAAATAATTTTAATTATTTAATTCTATTCTTCTAATTCACATTCAAGAAAACACTTTTCCCTCCACTTTTACTAACTAAATTATTTTTATTATTTAATTAAATATCTTTTGATCAAATAATTAAATAATACTCTATGATTATTTACTTATATTTATCACTGCCCCCTTACACTTATTAATTAAATAATTTATATTATTTAATCAATCCACTTTAATTATCCTCCAAAATTAATAATTATTCCAAATTATTTAATTTACTTTTTATATCTTCACAATTAAATAAATTTCTTAATTTATTTAATTTCCCCTCACATGTTAAAAATCAAATTTCTTCTATAAATAAATAAAATGTTAATTTTGTTTATTTCTCCTAATGCACATGTTTAAATGATTTTAATTATTTAAATGGCTAATTATTTCCTCCTATCAACTACCATTGACTTTGAGTTACACTCACAATCACCTCTTTTCTAAGTCAATCAATCCACCTCACTACCAATTGGTTCACTTAACAACTTAGTCATTTCTCTTAACAAATCAATCAATTCAATTGACTAATCAATCAATTCCTATCACATGAACAATCAACTCTTAATCAGATTGTCTCAACAATCCTCAACCATTGATCATTTTTTTGATCTTTCAATCTAAAATGTCTATCAAAATCCCTAAAATCTATAAATGCAACTTCAATCCTCTATCATAAACAACCACAATCTTTGAACCTTTGTGCAATCATGTTGTCCAGTAAAGTGCTACGATTCTAAGAGCCAACTTCATTTCAACTCAAAAGTGAGAAGAAAAATGGAAGCCTCTAGCAAGGATTCACCATGGGTTTGCATTTTCTATTGAATATTTATTTGTTGAGTTTGTTTGCATTCTTTCATTGATTGTGTTCAAGAATTTAGTAATTGATTTGAGTTCATGGTTGCTCATTAAGTCATTTACTATTTTGTTTAATTTTTAATGCAAACATTTTGGTGAACCGAATGTGAAATCATGCTAATCAATTTTGTTTTGTGAGTTTTTGTATTTTTATACGTTACAAGTTAATAGTACTGCATTCACTTAATTTGTACTGCAGTCATTATTAAGTCTATCACAATCGCTTTTACCAGTGTTGCATCCGTGAAATCTATTACGCAACTGCTTATCACTAACACATTTGTCTAGTTGTTGATTACAAAGTAATAGATTAATTGTGTCACATTTGTAAAAATTAGTATCACATTTGTAGAAATTAGTACTACATTTGTATAAACAATACTACATTCACAAAAATCAGTACTACATTCCCAAAATTCAGTATCCCATTCACAAAAACCTCTATCACATTTGTATGGTAAATAAAAAAAGTAAAATTATCAAAATTTCAATCATTTTCAAGTTCTATTTTTTGATTTTTGATATTGTAGACCAGATATTTGAAAATTTTAAAAAAAAAACTAGAAATTTTGATACCCCAACTTGGCGATGTCATAACTTTCTACTTGATGCTCAAAATTCAAAACCACTTATACCATTGGAAAGGTCCTCAAGAGATCTAATTTTAGTCCCTGAACACAATAGCTTTGTCTATCAACTTAAGGGATCAATGACGCTTTTGAGCCAAATTTTTGCTCTGAAGACCTCCCAAAATGCAATTTACTAGAACACAGAAAATACCAAAAATGGATTTTTTGTTTTTCTCAATTTTGTCACCTTTGGATTGCTTTGGATTAGGTACAAAAGAAGAAATAGGGAACTTGAGAAAAACATTCTAACATGTTTGTTGCAGGACCTAATTATGGTCAAATTTCTTATTTGAATGCTTGTGATTTTCTCTAGATTAAGAAATATTTGATTTTCGTAAGGGAACAAATGATTGTCTGTTATCCTTGGTGTGCTTGCACTTTTATTGGGTGGGCCCAAATAGTTATACATGTATCCTCTCCCATTTCCTTCACAGATCTTAGGTGTAAGAGAAATGTATAACGACTCCCACTTTTCTTGTTTTAAGTAGGGG
This sequence comes from Cryptomeria japonica, assembly GCF_030272615.1. Lineage (NCBI taxonomy): Eukaryota > Viridiplantae > Streptophyta > Pinopsida > Cupressales > Cupressaceae > Cryptomeria > Cryptomeria japonica. Next base: position 464,127,464 of record NC_081414.1, read on the forward strand.
GCATGCCCATAGATTTGATCACCTCAGGGTTTGGCTTCAAGCATGTAATATCTATCAAACTATACAAAGGGATGAAAGCAAATTTGTAGTCCAATTCGAGCATGTATTTTGTAGTCATTTTTGTGTGTTCCCTCATGATGTAGGATGCATTGGGCGAGGACCTAGGTTTAATCATAAAAACATCAAACATGTTGGAGTAAATAATTTATATATTAAATATTCACTTAATTGGATTAATTCACTAAATAATTTATTATTTAGTTAATTAATTAATTATGAATAATTAATTAATATTTATCTCCATGCATAATGCAAACTAGGAAAAAGCAAACTATGTTTAGATTTTTGAGAGTTTCATGCATTAATTAGTCTATTATGCTATTTGTGCATACATGATTAATTCATGCATTGTGTTTCAAACTCTCAGTCTAACTTGCAGACTCCACCATTTAGGGTTTCTATCTTTAGAGTTAGATTTCTTTATAAAGATTTCATATCCTTCATTGTAACTCAAACAATAAGCAATAAGAAATTTCTAAGTAATTCAATCAATTTCATTGTTATTGTCTTCAATTATTTTGTTGTTCAATTTTCTCTTTATTTGTGACAAATATTCTTGCAGATATTAACTGGGCTTGTGGGATTAGCTAACTCCAACATGAAACCAAGGAAGCATTAGCACCAACAATAGTAACCCCCCATAATGCTAACATCGTATCAAAGCTCTAGATCTGAAGATTCTTGTTCGCTTTTTTGGAGATTATTTGCATTCATAGAAAATTGGTCATCTCGAGTTACTTTGGATCACACAATTAGTTCCAGAAGGCTCGAGAAAGTCAGGATCACCGTTCGTTTCACTAAAATCCGATATACAGAGTCCATTTTTCAAGGGTTTGAAGTTTGAGGGTTTTTCTCTATTCCAGAGGGTACCTAAAAATTTGGGGCCTTTGGGCCCAAAAGGACCTCACAGTTGGATTCAGAAGGCCGATTCCATGAATTTTGATATATAATTTGACCTATTTGGGCATCAGGGGAATCTAGGGCATGATTTTTTATTGGCACACTTTTTGAGGCAAGAAAATCCGTACGGCCATACCTGCACCTGCATCAAAAAATTTTCTAGAAAAATAAAAAATCAATTGGCTAGTAAAAAAAAATAAAAATTTGATTGCTGGGTTTTTTAATTTAAAAAAATAAAAATAAAAAATCAAGTGGGTGCATGTTGTTACAAAAGGGTTCTTTTTTATTAAAAAAAAAAAGTCAAACCTTCTTCAGCAAAAGTACCTTGCATCAGTGCTGACATCAGCATAACATCACGCTGACGTCAACGGTACAGTTAGCATGCATGGCCCTTTAAACCCTCTTTGTGCCCTAAAAGAGGGGGTTGGTATTTTGCTCATAACTTGAGCATACGAAGTCGAAATCACGCAAACCATATATCGTTGCAAACCTCTGTCCGAGTCCGATCCAGATATGGAGGTATTTTTTTATTTTTTTTTTTCTGATTTTTTCATTTCGCAAGTTTTTTTGCCAGTTGAATTCAAAAGTTGTTGTTTGCACTCCCGGGGGCATATCTTGTGCATTCAAACTTCATTTTTTCGCAAACAAGATATCGCCAGAAAGATGATTCAAAATTCTATCTAGATCTAAGGTCCATTTTTGCAGATAGATTACCAGCCCATTGTCTCTTCCTTCTGAAGTCAATAGTGTTTTTTCTGGTCCTATTCTGCCCTCCTGTGATTGGAGGTCCATCTTTCTTGTCTTAGATCTCTATTTTTTTTAGCATCATGAAGAATAGCATTCAAATTCAATGTACCTTTAATACCTCTCCCTTGTCAGCATTATGGGGGGGGGTTTCTACTATTGGTGCTAATGCTTCCTTGGTTTTGCGTTGGAGTTAGCTATGTATCCAGTACTTGTTCCTATGTACTAGGAGATGCAACGTGACCATTTACCCATGCATTTCGTGAGATGGAGCACTTACCATATCGACACTCTTGCATTCCTATTTCTGGAGGTTCTTTTTTCAACATCATAGTAGTCATTCTACGATAGTGTTTGTAGCTTCTTAATGCTTCAATGTTTCTTCATGCTTATCTTTTGTTTTTCTTTTGGAGAGGAGTTTTGTTCCCATTCAGGGTTTTCTCCTTTGCTCCAATTTTGAGAAAATTCCACGTTTGTTCATGGGTACCTCATCAGGCTTTAGGCCGGGACCCATCTTGCATTCATCTTTGCATGCTTTTTTCCTACATCTTATTTGCCTCTCTCCCTAAATGTGCATTCAGGGGGGTGTTGGAGTAAATAATTTGGGCTATCCCACATTAATGGTTCCCACTTTTGCCAACGAAGAAAATTGGCGGAGGCGGGGAATTTTTTTTTGGGGTGGTTCGAATGAACTAGGGGTGTTCAAGCGAACCCCTCCTCAGGGTTTGATCGAACCCGCCATCGGACATGGGTTCGATCGAACCCCAGGTGGGTTTGGGGGTTCAATCGAACCCATTAAAAATAAATATTTTAATGGGTTCGATCGAATCCTGTTTTAATTTTTTTTAAGAATTTCTATAAAAACCGAAAATGACAGTTTAACTGTCATTTTCAAGTTTGGAGTTTTTTGTGTCCAGAGGGGGTTAGAGCGAACCCAACGTCAGCACCATGTCACCATGCCTTGTCAGCAACACCCAACGCGTCTCACCTTTCGGCTTTCGACCTACATTATTTCAGGTGCACAAAATAACCTTTTTTTTATCAAATTTATTTAATAATTAATAAATAATTTGTTTGTTAATTTTATTTTTTAATTAAATAATTGTATATTTATTGTTTTTCAGTATTTTTGAAAAAACGTTTGAAAATTTAATGTTTTGATTTAACGTCAATTTGTTTTTAAAATTATATAATTGTATATGTATTTTTTTTTCAACTTTAAAAAAAATGTTATGAAAAACTTAGAAAACTAAGGTAGTAAATTAAAATTTAGGAAAATATTAAGAAAAACATTGACAAAATAAAAAATTAGAAAAATGTTACAAATCTAAATATAATAAATTAAAGCGTTAGAAAAATTAATAAATTTAAATTTAAAAAAACATAATAAAACTTAGATAACAAATTTAAACAAATTAGACAAAATAAATTCTCTACATGACCCCTTTTCACATCCTATTACACACACAACATGACCCCTTAGGATCCCTCAAGACCACATATTCCCCTAATGACACTATATGTCCCCTTAGGACCATAGAGGATCACATAGTGGACCCTAAGGAGTCATATGTGGTCCTAAAGGGTCACACATGTGTTCTAACACATGTGTGACCCCTTAGGACCGCATGTGACCCCTTATAAAAGCCTAGTGTGTACGACATACCCCTTAGTCCATCACATAGTGTCCTAAGGGGTCATAAGTGGTCCTAATGGGTCACACATGTGTTAACAAATGTGTGACCCCTTAGGACCACATATGACCCTTTATAACATCCTAGTGTGTACGACATACCCCTTAGGATCACATAGTGTCCTAAGGGGTCATATGTGGTCCTAAGGGGTCACACATGTGTTCTAACACATGCATGATCCCTTAGAACCGCATATGAACCCTTATAAAATCCTAGTGTGAACGACATACCCCTTAGTCCATCACATAGTGTCCTAGGGGTCATATGTGGTCCTAAGGGATCACACATGTGTTAACACATGTGTGACCTGTTAGGACCACATATGACCACTTATAACATTCTATTGTATACAACATGTACCCCTTAGGATCACATAGTGTCCTAGAAGGGGTCATATGTGGTCATAAGGGGTCATGCATATATGTTCTAACACTATACATGTGGGACCCCTTAGGACCACATATGACTCCTTATAACATTCTAGTGTCTACGACATACGATCCCTTAAGATCACATGCACAATGTCCTAAGGGGTTGAATATGTGGTCCTAAGAGGTCACACATGTGTTCTAACACATGCATGACCCCTTATAACATCCTAGTGTACATACGACATTCCCCTTAGGATCACATAGTGTCCTAAGGGGTCATATGTGGTCCTAAGAGGTCACACATGTGTCATCACATAGTGTCCTAGAAGGGGTCATATGTGGTCATAAGGGGTCATGCATATGTGTTCTAACACTGTACATGTGGGACCCCTTAGGACCACATACGACTCCTTATAACACTCTAGTGTCTATGACATACGATCCCTTAAGATCACATGTACAATGTCCTAAGGGGTTGAATATGTGGTCCTAAGAGGTCACGCATGTGTTCTAACACATGCATGACCCCTTAGGACCACATATGACCCCTTCGGACATCCTAGTGTACATACGACATTCCCCTTAGGATCACATAGTGTCTTAAGGGGTCATATGTGGTCCTAAGAGGTCACGCGTGTGTTCTAACACATGCGTGACCCCTTAGGACCACATATGACCCCTTATAACATCCTAGTGTACATACAACATTCCCCTTAGGATCACATAGTCCTAAGGGGTCATATGTGGTCCTAAGAGGTCACGTGTGTGTTTTAACACATGCGTGACCCCTTAGAACCACATATGACCCCTTATAAAATCCTAGTGTGTACGACATATTGGTCCCTTAAGATCACATACATTAGTGTCCTAAGGGGTCAAGAATATGTGCTCCTAAGGGGTCATTCATGTGTTCTAACACATGTGTGACCCCTTAGAACCGCATATGACCCCTTATAAAATCTCTCTTCCCTTAATTTGCTCAGCTGGCATATGTTTTAATTTTTAAAAATTATGTTTTAATTTAGTACATGATGTATATATCTTTAATGATCTCTCTCTCTCTCTCTCTCTCTCTCTCTCTCTCTCTCTCTCTCTAAAATTAATGTTATCTCTCTCTCTGTCATGAAAATGATCTCCCTCTCTCTCTTGAATTAATGTTTTAATAATTTAAAATGTATGTATGTGATCTATATAGATAAATTTATATATGTTTTAATTTAGTAACTGTATGTATATATCTGTAATGATCTCTCTCTCTCTCTCGCTAAAATTAATGTTAGATCTCTCTCTAGATGTCATGATTTAAATGATCTCCCTCTCTCTCTCATTAATAATTTAAAATATACATGTATGCGATCTCTCTCTCTATAGATAAAATTATATATTTTAAAATAATGATCTCCCTCTCACTCGAGCTTTAAAATTATTTATTTAAAATTTTGAATTACGCGAGAACTTCATGTATATATATATCTATTAATTATGCGAGAACTTCACATGTGTACATTTTAATTTTTAGTGAGCTCAAGATTAACGATCTCTCTCTCTCTCTCTAGAATTTAATTGATTTTAATTTTTAATGTTTTAAATTGAATGCACTTCATGTGTGTGTGCTTACGTATTTATTTTAACTTTATGACCTACTAGCTAGATGGCATCCCAGGATCCAGTCCATGATTAGGATTCACCTACAGAGGCTCCTAATCAGGAGCCACATGATGATATATTTCCTCCACACCAGGATCCCCCATTGTCCGATATTGCTACCATTTTCCACTACAGTGACCGTGAGCTACAGAGGTTGAGGGTCATATTAGATGACCCACGAACTGATGGCATGTACAAGAGTACATGCGAATCCATTTTTGATAGTTTGTGGACATTGATGGACCACTTAGTTAGTCACACCTCATTTTCACTTGAGGTTATAGATGATATTTATAGATAGTTGAGGAGTGAGGTGAGGGTTCGTGATTCTTTTGCTAATGTGGTGAGGGTGGTCTCGAATGAGACCATCAAGGAGAGATATTTTCCACAGTATCAGAAGAAGAGTAAGGTGAGAGGATATCAGGTCACGAGATGTATCGATCCACATGTTGCATCATTGATTTACCCACGCTTCTTAGCTGCCCATGGTCGTTATCCTAATAACGACCAGATATTGTTATACTTTGCACAACAGGTTTTTGTTGAGGTTCATTGTTAGATGAAACCAAACTACCTTGATATTCCAGCATATTATGGACAGGGGAGGGGCAAGATTGCTGAAAGAGATGCATATCGTAGGAATGATAGAGCTCTGCCTAGACACAGGGACCTTGTTGGCGAGAGATTTCCGACAGTAGTCCCAACCCTCGCCCCCATAGCGGATCGCATTGTTATTGCTTCTCAGAGAGAAGCAATTGATAGGATTGGATAGACTGCATTAGCAGCAACCACCATATCATATGACATGCTAGGTAGATATATGATGAGCCGACCATGTTTGAGATCATCCACAGATCATGCATCTTCTAGTCACGGGGTGGCTTCAGATTCAGATGATTAATATATTACTGCTAGCATCCCCTCCCTAGATGAGGTAGCAACTATAGTAGGAGGTGGTAGACATGTACAGATGTCGCAGTATTTAGCCGAGGACCTACTACATTCTTACCATTTTATTTCATCTCGACTTGGGATACCATTGGTTGTTGTTAGAGAGGAGATTCTCAAAGGCAGGCAGGCTACCGCTGCATCGATGCATACCCCGATGCAGTCACAACATTCTCATCACTCTATGCATGCTCCAAGAATTGACCCACCTACAGATCACTCTGTTGCTACAAATGAGGAGATACGAGTTGATCAGGTTCATATCACAAAAGAGAGCTTAGATTCATTTGAGGAGAAGCTGCGAGGTTTGAGCCATACTGGGTTTATGGATATGCTACTATAGTCAGACACTTCATCCACGATGCCTAGTCATCTAGTTAGCCCCTTACACTCCTTAGTCATACGTACAACCAGAGAGAGATATGCAGGCACAAATGATGTGGTTGATATGATCACAGGACATGATCAGACTATACAACCTACTCTTGATACATAGATATGTACATGTGCGTTTAAATTTTTACAAGATGTATATGTTGTAATGTACGATAAATCTATATATAAATCATTTAATAAATGATAGAAGTTAACTTGTATCATTTAAATTGATCCTGGACTAATCCTTAAATACATGTATATATGTATATGTATAACAGTTAGCTCATGTCACTCCTAGCTTGAGCTCTGAGCGTGTGCGTAGGAGAGATTCTTTCGATGCTACACAGGCTATTAGTGGACAGGTTAGTTATGGTTTTTTGTATATATGTACATGTATGTATGTGTGTTACAATTTATATTTAAATTTAAATTTAACTAGTCGGATTTGATTATATTTAAAAATATGAACATATGTATATATGTGTCTACAAATCTATATTTAATATTTAAATAAATTCTACTTTTGTAGGGGTCTATTGGACATCCAAACTCTCACCAAGACTCTCCCTCAGATGGTCGCTCGGTTCGTGGCCGACATGTTGCATATACATTGTTGATTTGCTGGACTTTATAGCTCATTTGTTTATCTTTTTATATATGTACATTTTAGACTCATATTATATATTCATGCATGTATGAAGTTTCTAGATTATACTTTAAACAATTTGTGTTTGATCAGATTATATATTTCATGCATGTATGTTAGCTTATGTACTTTATATAGTTTGTGTTTGATCCTGAATTATATATATCATGTGCATGTATGGTTAGATTGAACTTTATATGTATACTTTGTACATTTGATCCTGGATTATATATCACATCATTTGTATTCAGATTATATATGATCATGCACATGTTAGATTACTTACACACTTTATGTGTGCGTGTGTGTGTGTGTGTGTGTGTGTGTAAAATTCAAGTGTTTGACCACATTTGCACATTTGATATATATACTTTAAATATTTAGTTAAGTTAAATGATGTGTTTGATTATATGTAACTTATTAGAACACATGTGTATATGTATGTGCATGTTGGATTATTATTTTAAATTATATTATATAAGATCATCTAGATTGAATTGGTGTAAATGTTTAATTTAAAAAATGTTTTTAAGAGTTCTCTAAAACTTTCAAATTTATATAGATAGATTAAAAAAAGATTGATATGTTTATAATTTAATTTTAAATTTTACTACATGTAACATGTATATGTAGATATGCATTGAATTTAAATGAATTTGTGAACAATATATCCTCTCCACTATGCGAGCCATGAACAACATAAAAATCACACTGTTCATATCAAATCAGCAGACTCAAGTTAATGAACAAATTCTATAATTTAAATTTTAGGTGTACTTCTAGGTGTACTAAATAGTTCACACCATGTACTTCTAGGTACATACTAAATAGTTAACAACACATCAAGTGGTTCAGACCGCTCTTCAATTATTACACACATGTCCTAATTTAATATAAAATTTACACATACATCCTAATTTAATATGCATTTTTAAGTAAATTTACATATGTGCATTTTTAATTAAATAAATACATGTCCTAGAATTTACTTTACATACATGCTAAATTATTTTAACAACTTACAAATTACATATGCATATATGCATTTAGAATTAGATAGACTATACATCCTAATCAAGTGCATACATCAGGCCTTAACACATTTTCAACTCATCCACATGTCCCAATTTACTTTACATACGTGCACGTAAGTATTATTTAACATGTAATAATTTATCCAAGTTTCAAAACAAGTTAAGTTCTAATTTATCAAGTATTAATTCAATTCATGGGTTGAAACACATGTACTTTGGTTTACTAAATAGTTCATACCACATCAAGTGGTTCAGACCGCTCTTCAATAACACTTAATATTTTCTCATGATTTTCACTATCTAGTCTCCACTTTTGAGGCCGCCTGCGACGTGGAACTGCATGAAGAATCAAGCCAACACCAATGACCAAGTGGCTATACTGATATACCTTGTTGTCAATTTGGTATTTAGTGAAATGAATCCCATGTTGAACAATTTTAACTTGTTTGAAATATGCCCCTTGCACTACAACTGAGCCTGCATGTACATGTATATAAGAAACAAGAAATTAAAAATTTGCACGTAAGCGAGCTATGTACATATAAAAATTAAGACATTTGCTATGAGATTTTTCCAAGATCAAGGGCATAATGAAAAGCATAAAAGACAAACAAAAGTATGACAAGAACAAACTGTATTCTCCTCAATATGCAAATGATCATCTGGATTAACAAATACAATGAATATGGGCCTGCTTATATAGGCAAGGTCATATGGATATGCGAGCACACAATCATGACATGTGGTTCAATGAGAAACAAGGGTAGGTAAGAAAAACTAGGGGTAGGTAGGAGAAATAATATAATATTCCACAAGAGGTGGATGACCCATCGAATGTGGAGGGTAACAACAAGATAAGACCACAAAAGGTGGAATTTCTCCTACAAGCTATATCCCTATGTGCACACTTCCCTACGTGTCTCATATCCAAACTATGATGAGATGCATTATCCTAAGTTAACTTAAGTAAAAATGTGGATCAATGAGAAACAAGGGTAGGTAAGAAAAACTAGGGGTAGGTAGGAGAAATAATATAATATTCCACAAGAGGTGGATGACCCACTGAATGTGGAGTGTAACAACAAGATAAGACCACAAAAGGTGGAATTTCTCCTACAAGCTATATCCCTATGTGCACACTTCCCTAAGTGTCTCATATCCAAACTATGATGAGATGCATTATCCTAAGTTAAGTTAAGTAAACTGTAATAATATCCATGATGAATAATTATTTACACCAACACCCCCCCTTAAGTGCAACTTAGGGGAATGAATACTCAAGTCAACAATGCAAGATCGGTCCCGACTATGAGGCCATGATAGGTACGCATGTACAATATGCAAATGAAAGCAAAACTATGCAATGCAATCTCTTAGAAACGGAGAAAGGGAGAAAACCCAGTGGGAAAAAACTCCCCCCAAAAGAGAGATGAATGTACAAAAGATTCTCAAAGAAGAAGGACAAAACCTCAAAGAGGAAAAAGTCCCCCCTCCCATAAGAGAGGAAGGAGAAGTCAGTTGATCCCCCCTAATGAGACATCCCGCACCCCCAAGAGAGCTCGTAACTGCTGGAACTTACTCTCGGTGAAAGGTTTGGTGAATATATCTGCAACTTGCTCCGTTGTAGGACAATACTGCAAGTCAATGACTTGCTCCTGAATTAGCTCTTAGATGTAGTGCATATGAATCTCGATGTGTTTGGTCCGCTAATGTTGGACCGGGTTCTTCGAGATTGCAATAGCACTCTGATTGTCACAATGTAGGACTATCGGTCGTGGAGTGGTGAACCCAAACTCTGTGAGAATTTGCTGAAGCCAAATGGTCTCAGTCGCTATGTTAACAACTCCTCGATACTTAGCCTCAGTCAAAGAGGGAGCAATAGCATGTTGCTTCTTGCTCTACCAACAAATGGGGGTCAAACCAAGGTGGAAGTTGTAACCTGAAGTAGACTTACGATCATCAAGATCGCCAGCCCAATCGAAGTCTGTGTAACCAACCAAGCGAAGTCATGTGCTTGCTACATAGTGAATCCCATAGTGATGTGTACCCTGGATGTAGTGAAGGATGCATTTGGTGGCTTTCCAATGAAGCTCATGTGGTTCCTACATGAAGCGGGAGACCATGCCAACTGCAAATGAAATATCAGGGCGTGTGTGAGTCAAGTAGATGAGACTACCCACAAGCTAATGATACAGTGTGGTCTCAACTGGTGGAGAAGAGCATTGAGCCTCAAACTTGATTCCTAAAAGAAAGGGAGTCGGTGCAGGCTTACAATCAGCCATATGAAAGCATGCAAGTAGATCAAGAGCATACTTGTGTTGCGAAAGAGTAATCCTAGAAGGTGACTGTGAAATCTCTATCCCGAGAAAGTAGTGCAAAAGACCCAAGTCAGTCATAGAAAATCTGTCATACAAAGCAGATTTGACCCTTCTAATAATGGATGAGGTGCTCCCTATAATGATCAAATCATCAACATAGAGCACAAGTATCAAGTGAGAGTCATCGTGTCGCAAAATGTACACATTCGGATCAGAATGACACCTGGTGAACCCTGCTGAGAGAAGAAAGGAATCCATCTTGGCATACCAAGCTCTAGGGGCCTGCTTAAGGCCATAGAGAGATTTCCTTAGTCTGCAAACCAAGGAAGAATCCTGTATGAAACCCTGTGGCTGCTCATATAAATATCCTCATCAAGATCCCCATGAAGAAAATCACTCTTCACATCCATCTAATGTACAGCCCAACCATGAGCTGCGACAATAGCAAGTGTCAAGCGAATGGAGTTCATCTTGGCTACGGGCACAAAGGTCTCCATATAGTCAACACCTGGAACATGAGAGAAACCGTTCGCAACAAGCCGAGCCTTATACTTATCCACACTACCATCCGCTGCAAACTTGGTCCGATATATCCACTTACATCAAACCATCTTTGTCCCCTTAGGGAGAGGGACTAACTCCCATGTGTTGTTCCTCATCAAGGAACTATACTCTTCCTCCATAGCGTGGTCCCACTCAAGAACCCCTCATGCTTCCTGAAATTTCCGTGGATCAGAAGCGGTAGCAATGTATGCATGTTGAAGGTCCTGATGCTATGATCAAGTCGTCTATGTATCTAAAGGATCCCCAACAAGAGAACCCCCTGACTCAAGTGTCTGTCGATCCCAACGAGGTCTAGGTGGAGGTGGAGAACTAGGCTCCTCAACCGCAAGTGGACCCTGTGGAGGTGTAACCCTGCGAGTCAGAGTTGAAGGAGTCTCATCATCTGAATTGCTGGCATCACTATCCACAATGGAGGAAGGTGGAGGAGGCAGAGAGGATAAGCTAGGAGAGCTTTCCTCAAAATGAACACTCCTCTTAATAAACACCTCATGTGTCTCAAGATCCATCAATCGATATGCCTTAACACCCTCCAGATATCCAACAAAAAGACTAGGCCTACTCCGAGGTTCCAATGCCTTGCGTTTTTGCGGAGGAATGCGAGCCCATGCTGGACACCCAAAGACTCTGAAATATCTCACAATCAGTTTCCTACCAGCCCAAGCCTCAAAAGGAGTAATACCTATCAAAGCTTTGTGAGGAACCCAATTTTGGATGTGTGTGGCACAACTGATAGCCTCTGCCCAAAAGGCGGGATCAAGAGAACGAGCATGTATCATACAACTAGCCATTTCTTTGAGAGTTCTATTCTTGTGCTCTGCAACTCCGTTTTGCTGTGGAGTGTAAGCAATAGAATGTTGAAGATCAATCCCTTCAAATGTACAAAAATTCTCAAGTCTTTTGTTCACATATTCCCTTCCATTATATGTGCGAAGAATCTTGACCACTTTCCCGGATTGCTTCTCCACATGAGCTTTGAAGTCTAGAAATATGTCAAACACTTCACTCTTATGAACAAGAAAATAGACCCAAGTGAAGTAGGAGTAGTCATCAATGAAGGTGAGGACATAGCGGGCCTTACTAAATGAAGGTGATGGAAATGGACCTGCTACATCCCTGTGAACAAGTTGAAGAGCTTCCAAAGCTCTCCAAGCTTTCCCCTTATCAAACATCTCCTCGGGATGCTTGCCCATGGAACATCCTGAACATACACCCTCTAAAAAACTGATTCGAGGTAGACTTGTGACCATGTCTTTAGTGCTGAGCTACTAAAGATAGTGGTAGTTGAGGTGACCAAACCGCTCATGCCATAGCTTACTTTTTGAATTTGAATGAGTAAGCAAGGCCCTAGAAGGAGAACTTGGCACAAAGTGGGAGAATGAATAAATCCTTGAGTTGTCATTGACTTGTCCCACTGCTACCAAGGCATCATTATTAAGTTCCTTTACCACAACTGAATTAGGTGTAAACTCAACCTTTTTCCCATTCCCATAGTGAGTGATTTGGTAGATAGAGAGAAGATTGGTAGACAAGTTAGGAACATAGAGAACATTCTCAAATATTCCATCATCCATGTCAACTGAACCTTTCCCTTCAACCTCAACTTGTGTATCATCACCTATGTAAATATGAGGTACCTTTGATGGCTCCAATGAATAAAATTGCTCCTTTGTAGAACCCATGTGATAAGAAGCACCCAAGTCAAGTATCCACCGCTGTGAAGAACCTGTTGTAGCCACAAATGCTTGCCCTTTTCCCTTAGACTGTGAGGAAGAGGAAGGAGATGAATCCTTCTTGTTGTAAGCGGATGACAAGTTGATGTTATTTTTCTTAAGAAGATTTGTCAACTCATCAACTTGCTTGGCATGGCATCGATTCTCATCATGACCATACTTCTTGCAATAAGCACAAGTTGGTTTATCCTTCTTAGGTGGATTCCCCTTCTTGGAAGAGGATGAAAAATCGCCTTGTGATGGAGAGGATGATTTTCCTTTTTCCTGTTGTGGCTTTGACTTAGATTGCTTCTTCTTCTTGTTGGAATCTTTGCCTTGAATCCCTTGACTCCCTAGATTAGCCACCAAAGCCTTGGACTTTGAAGACTTGAGAAGCCCCATGTTCAACAACTTAGATTGTTCCAATATCAACATTTCTGTGAAAGCATCAAATGAAGGCATAGTGTAGGAACTCCCCACTGTCAAATGATGAGTTTGGAAGCTAGACACAAATGCTTCATATTCAGGTGCAAGCTTGTCCAACAAATTGAATATCAACTGAGCATCCTTTTTGTCAATTCCACAATCCTTAAGCTTAGCTCTTAGCTCATTGGATTTGGTGACATAATCTTGGATTGTATCAAAACTCTTGGGATCCAAGTTGGTGAGCTCATTGTCAATCTTGTAACCTCTGATTTCATCAACTTGACCATACAATTTCTGAAATATTTCCAAAGCCTCTTTGATTGTAGAACACTTCTTAATGTGAAAATTGAGGTCATCTAATTGATACTTACGCAAAGTTCCAAGAGCCATGCAATTCTTAGTGAGCCATTCTAATTGAGCATTAGGACCAGCCTTAGGATCAGGCGGTGCTTCTATTGTTCCATCTATGTAATGCGTGAGTCCTTTTTCCATTAATTTGCTCCATGTTTTAATTTTCCAAGATGCATAATTATGTGGAGTTAAAGGTGGAAATTTATGAGGACTCATAGCAACAAAAATGAAAGAGCACAAGGAAAGAGAGGAACAATCACACAAGACACCCCCCCAAATTCACTCAATCAAAGAACCCCCCCGAAAAAAAAAATGATGATTTGACACTTTATACTTAGTGCGTGTACAATGGGCCACTTGCAAAAAATGGCAAAGTGGACTTCTGATTTCAACTTTACAACTCCCTCAAAGAGGCCGAAGGAAACTCAAACTGATAATGCAAGAGATCTAAACTAAGATCCAAGCAAATTACAAGTACCAAGTAGGCCAGAGAAGACCAATATCTGAAAGTACAATATCCACTCAAAATATCTGAAAAACGGATAATATATTATGAAAATAGAAAAAAAAAATGCACTTTAAAAAAAATGACACCTGAAAAGGAGGTCGTATGAGCTCAAACAAAGCCTTTGAAGTTGCAAAATCGAGGACTGGATAGGTACAACTAAGAGAATCTGGAAATTCTGAAAAACCTGTGCACCAAAATCAGAAAATAACCATACCACTGCAGAGAGCACAAAAAATTAGCCCAAATAATAAAAAAAATTGCACCAAAAAAAAAGCAAAATTGAGCAAGTTATGAGCCTCCAAAGTTGACCTAAAAAACCAAACTACTCAACAAAGAGGGGTTTAAAATTTTCAAAAAGATGATGACATCAACAAAACACTGTGTTAAATTTGATGACCATCTGACCGTCAAAATGGCCGTCGCACCCCCTGGCTGACCATACGGACGAAGCTGATGTGGCACAGTTTGATTGGGCGGATGACGGGGTAGAAAGTTTGCCACAGGCCAGTGGCCTCCTGCCACGTGGTGGACGTGGTACGCCGGTTTAGGCTGATTGGTTGCCGGAATTCGGTGGTCGGTGGCCAATGGTGGGTGGTTGAGGCTGCTGCCACTATCGGGGCTATCAGAGTGGGGTCACCGGTGGTCAGGGCTGTCGGTGGCCGAAAGGTTGAGGCCGCCGAGAGCTGTGTTGCGTGGTGGCCGCAGGAGCCAAGGTCTGCATGGTGGCGGGTCACGGCGGTCGGGGTCACGGCGGGCTTGACAGTGAGGAGGATGCCGACAGCAAGGGCCACGGGCTGGAGGGCCCGGTGGTGGGAGGCTACCGTTGGTGGGTGGTCGGGGTTGTTGCCGCTGTCGGGGTTGTCGGAGCGGGGTCATTGGGGCTGTTGGTGGCTGGAAGGTGGAGGCCGTCGGGAGCTGTGTTGTGCGGTGGCCACGGGAACCGGGGTCTGCACAGTGGCGGGACACGGCAAGCCCGACGGTGAGGAGGATGCCGGCAGTAGGGGCCACATGCGGAGGGAAGAGATCGCCAACGACCAGCTACGGGCATCATCGGTGGTCTGTACGACGGTCAACGCCTAGATTTGCAGACATTGCGTACAATACGGGGTACGGTGGGGGGGATGGGTCATAAGACCCCCCCAAAAAAAATCGATGATTTTCTTTTTTTCTTTTTTTCAAAATTTTTTTTACCTTTTCGGAATGAAAAAAGAATTATTTTTTCAAAAAAGATTTTTTTTTTTAAATCTGAAAATTTCGTACCGTACCGCTCGAATTGGGTAAAATATTCCTCCACACCCAAAATCTGACTTTCGTTAAAATAGGTCGAGTTTATACTCATTTTTTTATGGAAACAGCCTCCCAGACGCAATGGTGAGGTATAAAATGCTCTAGGATGCCTCCAAAACACGCAGTTCCTCAGATCCAAAAAATGAAGCCTTCCAAGATGTCGCCCAAAACCAATCAATGAAGCCCGACCCAAAAAACCAAACTGCTCAACACAGAGGGGTCTAAAATTTTCAAAAAGATGTTGACGCAAGCTGACGTTAGCAAAACGTTGTGTTAAATTTGACGGTCTTCTGATCGTCAAAATGGTCATCGCACCTCTTGGCTGATCATATAGACGAAGCTGACGTGGCATAGTTTGATTGGGCAGATGACGAGGCAGAAAGTTTGACACGGGCCAGTGGCCTCTTGCCACATGGCGGACGTGGTACGCCGGAAGGTGGAGACCGCTGGGAGTTGTGCTGGGGGTGGCAGTGGGAGCCGGGGTTTGCACGGTGGCCGGCTCAGCGGTGAGGAGGATGCCGGCAGCACGGGCCACAGGCGGAGGGAAGAGATCGTCGGCGACCAACTACGGGCAATGTCGGTGGTCGGTACAGTAGTCAATGCCTAGATCTACAGACACTGCGTACAATACGAGGTACGGTGGGGGGGTGGGTCACGGGACCCACCCAAAAAAATTGATGATTTTTTTTTTTCTTTTTCAATTTTTTTTTCCCTTTTCGGAATGAAAAAATAATTTTTTTTTAAATCTGAAAATCTTGTACCGTACCGCCCGAATTGGGCAAATAATTCCCCCACACCCAAAATCTGACTTTCACCAAAATAGGTCAAGTTTATACTCGATTTTTATGGAAATGACCTTCTGGACACAATAGTGAGGTCGAAAACGCTCTAGGATGCCTCCAAAATGCGTAGTACCTCAGATCCTAAAAATGAAGCCTTCAAAGATGTTTCCCACAACCAATCAATGAAGCCTCAATAGCTCTGATACCATGTTAGATTTTACCAAGATCAAAGGCACAATGAAAAGCATAAAAGAGAGACAAAAGTATGACGAGCAAACTGTATTCTCATCAATATGCAAATGATCAACTGGATTAACCAATACAATGAATATGGGCCTGCTTATATAGGCAAGGCCATATGGATCTGTGAGCACACAATCATGACATGTGGATCAATGAGAAACAAGGGTAGGTAAGAAAAACTAGGGGTAGGTAGGAGAAATAATATAATATTCTACAAGAGGTGGATGACCCACCGAATGTGGAGTGTAATAGCAAGATAAGACCAAAAAAGGTGGAATTTCTCCTACAAGCTATATCCCTATGTGCACACTTCCCTAAGTGTCTCATATCCAAACTATGATGAGATGCATTATCCTAAGTTAACTTAAGTAAAGTGTAATAATATCCATGATGAATAATTATTTACACCAACATGTGCAGATGTGTGCATGTTTAAAATAATTTAAACGTTCAAATCAGTTCAAACTTATGGGAAAGGACATTCCATCGCTCATTTCAGATTTTGTTAACTTCTTTCTCTCTTCTGTGCAATGCAATAAATAATAACTAACACCTTCTATATTTCCATCTTCTGCTATGACTACAAATATATCTCCTGCAATTTGAAACAAGTTAAATAAATTTAAAACATGTATGTACTCGATTTAAAACTTATATAATTTATTTACATGTACGCAACATTTTTAAAGAAAATAAATATATATAATTTAAATATATGTGTACCTCATATACCCTTTTTAATCAATCCTGAAATATGGTCATAATCACCATAAATCAAAGGAATGTCTTCAAAGATTTCGTCCTCATTTGAATCCTTGTATGTGTCAGAAACATCTAGTGGCACCAATTTCCATTCATTAACATATCCAAGCTCTTGGTTCTTGCAATCAACATAGTTTTCCAAAATGCAATAAGAACAAAAACATGAATAATCCCTAATATACAATGTCCATGGGCGATTATCTGTACTCATGACACAATGCAAAGATCTTGTCCTCTCCATGCTCTTGCATCCATGCATTGATCTTCTATCCACATCTGCAGAATGTACATGTGTATACGAACATACATCTAGATCAAGTTGTTAAATTAAAACATTTGAACTAAGAACATTTTAAAAAATTAAAAAAACATTTAAATAAAACACTAAAAGAGAATACGTACCGGTTATCTCCCAAAACACTCTATATGGAATGGGTCTGTATGTTCTCAATGATGATTCATCGGGATAATTAGGTTGCACAAAGTGTTTCTTACACCATTCAACAACATCATGTGCACCATCTATATGATTTCTTGTATAATTTATTTGATGCTTTCTTAGAGCACGTTTGATACAAGCTCCTACACCATCATGTTCACCCTTTCCATGACAACTCTTAAAAAAACTCCAAACATGTGGTATTTTATCATTTCGCTGATATCTACATAGTGCATAGAATGGCCTCAAAGATTTGAATTGTGCCACACATCCATCAGACCAAACAAAATAATTAACTATTATTATGCCTCTCTCTTTCAAATATTCAAAAAACTTCTTAAAGCAATGTTGTACAAAAAGTGTGTCATGCTCCTTATCATCACTAATATAGAAGTGGTACTCTTTCTTAATGACACGATTTTCAAATGTACTATCAACACCATCCAAATCTATTTGTGTATGTCGATAACACACATGCACCATAATATTGATTTGCTTTGAAAAGTAATACTTTGATTGAATCTCTTTTTGATGTGCAAAAGAGTAATTTTTTGCGAAGTTCACTATGGATAGAATAGTTCAAAGTGGGAAAGTGCCTCTTAATGTTTTAAATTGTTTTGCTTGCCACTTGGCAAAAAAACCATGGCATATGTATGGTTTTATCAACTTACGAAAAAATTTCATAAATGTTCCAATAGGTATTTCCTCTTCTACATAATCTAACCTTGTAGATTCCTTTCCAAATTTTGTTTCAAATTTTTTGTATTTGTAACTCTTGCAATTTACCATCTTCCTCATGTCAGTATCTTCATATCTCAAAGGCAATTTAGCCAACTCCCCGCATGTTCCACAAATTCCTTTTATGCAATTTATTTGACCGGTTGCATTATCATTTGATTTATCACATAAGATGGATGCTATGAATTGACTTGTTCATTTAGGAGGAGCTTTTTCATAACCATCACTATCTTCTCTAATATTTCAAAACCCCTGATAGTACATATCAAATTCAATGTAATAACGACAACAACAAGTTTCAAAGACTTTGTTTACCTTCACATAATATGGCCTTAATCGTTCAAACATGGTTTGTCCAATCTTTATATGAGGGTTTGTTTTAGTAAACAACACATACAATTCATGTTTTTTTGTGTCTAACCAATGTTTTACATGGAGATCATAACGACCAGGGCCAATCCTTTGCTTGATAACATCTCTACTATTTGATGAAGGATGAGTATTATTATTCCAAAAACTTGTCACGAAGTTCCTAACAACATCTTCAATTCTATTGGAAAGAGGAGCTCTACACATAATTGCCCAATTCCCTTCTAAGATAGTATCATCCAAACTCTTTCTCCTTTTCACATATTTTGATATTGTCCTTCTACTAAAACCAAACTCAGATGACAGTGAAGAGATTTTTCTTTCTTGAGGCAATCTTTCATTTACTAAAGATGTCAACATCACTCTTCTTGAAATGGTCTTATCTACTGTTCGAGATTTTTTACCAATGTTCGCCAAGCCTTTCTTAACATTATCAACAATAGATTTTTGTAGCTGAGAAGTTTTCCTCTTTTGACTTGTTGTATCTATGCCCAACAATTTCAGTGGATCTATTAAGTCTTTACGAGTAAGTACAATCGATAACAATTGAGCTTTCTCTAGTGTAGTATCAAGATTGTAGAAATGAGACATTATTTCTTATGCACTTTTATTCATTGACCTCCTTTTAGTATGTCTAGGTTCTTCACTGAGACGTTTCAACTAATCCACATCCATTTCAAGTAAATGATCTAAATTTTTATAAGAAATATTTCTCTTCACCTGTTTAGCTAGATCCACAATATGCTCATCCATACCGGTGGTAGGAGGTAAGGAGCCTGACCCCTCTCCTTCAACCTCCATTGGTTCAACTTGGGCAAGCTCCTCCCTATGTTCATCAACTATATTGTGTTCTTCAACAAGTTCGTTTGCCTCGACTCTCGCTTGAGAACTCTCTTCTTCTCGAGCCCATTCTGCACATAATTTAAGATGACAAAGAATATTTTTAATGCAATGAAATTCCAAGTTTAATTTGAAACCAAATTTTTAAGACATTTAGTATGACCTAAAAATTATGTCATAACAGGTGGACTATTATGTCATATTTAAGACTTATTATTGCATAATAGACCTCCTAATATCACATGTAATAGGTCCTAATATTTCCATAATATAGGTCTTAACAGGACTCTTGAGTATAATATGAAATGTTTTTGCATACGTCCAGTCATATAAATAGAACCTATTATGACATAGTAGGTTCTAAATGTATGTCATATGTAAGACCTGTAATCACATAATAAGTCCTAATATCACATAATAGGCCCTATTATTACTTAATATGACCACGTATGCAAAAACATTTCACATTAATATACTTGACTCCCCTTAAGACATATATATTATGTGATATTAAAGGACCTATTAAATGAAATTAAGTAGGTTTTAAATATGATATAAGTTAGAACCTATTATGACATAATAGGTCTCATTAATTATGACTTAATACATGACCACGCATGCAAAAACATTTCACATTATACTTGACTCCCCTTAAGACCTATATTATGCAAATATTAGGACCTAAATTATGCGATAATAGGTCATTAATTTATCACATGTACATAATAGGCCCTAATATATCATAAATATAGGTTTTAAGGCTCAGACTCAAGTATATAATGTGAAATGTTTTTGCATGCGTGGTGATGTTATTAAGTCACAATAAGACCTATTATGTCATAATAGATTCTATTATGTCATATTTAAGATAGGTATTATCGCATATAATAGGTCTTAATATCACATAATAGGTCCTAGTATCACATAATATAGGTTTTAAGGGGACTCAAGTATAATGTGAAATATTTTTGCATACACTTGAAAACAAAGAAGACACAATGTTTGTTTGTTTGAAAGTGTTTAATTGTTTTGATCATGCAAGCACAAATCCTAGGGTTGGATGAGACAAAAGTTGTTGAATCTCACTCGGGGGGTTACCCCGAGCTACGCAATTCAGAGCGGATACTTAGGTGCTCGACCCCACTGACTCCCCTCCACGACACTCACTTCTCCGGGGCAGCCAAGCATCAGTCCCCATGAAAACTCCCTGTAGCGAACTTTGTATCTCTACTAAGAACCGTAAGAATGTGAGCCGCTTCAGAGGTCCGACCTCCTGCGCAAACAACTAGAAAGTTTTTGGCTTCTAACACAAAAGGTGTCTAGTAAGGGCATCCATTCGGGTGGCTATAATCAGTAGTGTGTTACGATCCGTTAAATGGAAGGCCTCCTAGCCTATAGAGGTTGCGCTCTATAGGGTTTATGGGGAGTCATAACATTGTTATAGCAGCATGTAACACCCGTTGCTTGCAAATTTCGTCACAAACATATTTATTTATAGTGGCTTGGAAGAGCTTGGCTTTATCTTGTTACCACTTTGGGTCATTCCTTCTCACCGAGCCTTAAGGGCTACCCGGGAGGCAGACCCCTTTCTAAGGATAAAACAAAAAGAGCCTATTGCTGAAGACACAAAAGACAAGTTTGTTAATTTTAGAGCACCAATTGAAGTGTTTGCTAAACTATAAAGACACATGGTTTCAAAATCTAAATTAAATTATATATTTATGGACTATCTAATTTAAATTATAAATTATAAATAATAAATGGGAAAGCGAGGGGTCCTAAAGATCTAAATTTTAAATTAAAACCATGATCTATTATAAATGGACTTAAGGGGCGGGGGAGAAAATGTCAATTACACAAGCAAGTTAATGGAATTTCAAATTTGCAAATACACATATTATTTCAAATTAAAGCATAATTATTTTTAATTAAAACGAGATTATTTTCAATCCTACTATCTCCAATTAATTTAATAAAAATAACATCATTTAGAATTAATCAAGATAGAATTATTATATAAATTAAATTAATTTTTAATTTAATTTAATTAATATTATTAAAAAATTTCATAAAAAATATTAGATAAAAAATATTTAACTAATATTAATAAATAAACACAATTTTTGGTACGTAATACATATAAAATTAAATAGAAATAAAAATAAAAATACACACTTGCATCATGATATCTTTGTCTTCTTTCTTCTCAATATTTTTGTTCCGTTTCAGGAGAATAATTCCTTGAAGTTTTATTTTGTCTTCTCTTCTTGTTCCCCATACTTTTAAAATAACCTTCAAATATATTCAAATTATTGCCCTCAAAATAACTTTCAAATGTCTTCTTTCATTCAAAAATGAGAATTGTTTTAATCATTTGTGTGTAAAAAAATGAATTTTTTTTTGTATATTTATATGACTAGAAAAATGTTAAAAAAAAAAATTAGGTCGGCATGGGTTCGAACGAATGCCGACAGTTACAAAAGGTCGGGTTTGTTCGAACCCGACCGTTACATGAAAGTACGCGTCACAATTTTGACTAGGGGGTTCAAGCGAAGGGGGGTTTGATCGGACCCCCCTTCGCTCGAATCAGTGTTTGTTCGAACTTGCTTTTTAGAGATCTCTCCCCAAATTTTTCAAAGTTCTGAGAAATTTTTGCCTTCGGACCTCTGGTTCAAGGCACAAATGAAATAATCTTAATAACCCAAAAATATAAGATGGTAGTGCTCAGAGCAAGCTTTCCAACGAGTATAATTTTATTACATTGTGAATTTATTATGTTCTTATTTTTTTAATTTTATGGAATATTGGTTTTTCACCGAACATGAACTTCTCTGTTCAACGCATTGGGAAAAATAGGAAATTAATTCAAAAAAATTCTGAAAAATATCTATGCCCCAGGTATTGATGTCTTATTTCTAACAAAAATAAATAAATTGAATTTCGATATATATAGAATAAGTTATGTGTTCAAACTTAAACCTATGTTTGAATTATGACTACTCGGACTTCAAAACTCAATAAAATGAAAAATATTCAACATATCACGATCAAACCAACAAAAAGCCCTTGATATTGATGTTACAAACCAAAATTCAAAAGAATTGAGTTTTTATCATTTATGGAAAAAAAAAGTTATGCGTTTCGGGAGGTAGTACATTCACTGTGCAAGTGCATCATTTTTTTGAATAGTTTTCTAACAACACTCTCATTCCCTTAAATGCATATGTTTTTACAATTATATATATGGATAGAAATGTATATTTATTTATATTTAAGTAAACATATATAGGTGTGTATATTTTTATGAAAGTAAACACCTGCTGTGTGGCACAGTGACTTTATTTATTTTATTTTACCAAATTACAACAGCAGGTTTGTTTATTTACATGTAATGTTTTTTTTTCCTTTTATTAGCTATATATGTTTATTTATATACATGTATTTATATATGTATGTATATAAATGTAAAACTATGTAGAATGAATAAGTTAAAATAATTGCATTCTCAAAACTCACTGCAATTTTTCAGAATCATCTATATTACTACAACATTTAATTTTCAAGTAAAATATATATGTATTTTCTAAATGAAGGTCTCACGGGAAATTTTCTAGAATAGCCTTATATAATAGAAATGATTTTATTTTCTGTAAGACTAACCAACAATATAACTTAGTGTACATAATGAATGAATCGCAAGATTTAAATATAAACTTTAACTTTTTGATTACACATTCTGCTAAATATTTACTTCCTACTGCAAATTTACTGCTAGCTTTCTTTTTTATATATAAGAATATGCTCAAATAAATAAATGAATTTGCAAATATATATTTATTCAACACTACATGTTAGGCTTCATACTAAGCTAGTTTACACCATAAAACTAAGTAATGAAATAAGGTTGCATTTTATTTAAATGTTTATCCACCCTTTTATTTTTATATATATTTCTTTTCAATGAACATTAGAACAGAAAATAAGTTTACTTTTCCTACTCTATTTCTTGATAATAAATAACAATACAGAAATGCTATTAAATTGCTTCTTTGATTTCTTTATAATGAAAATACAACAAAGGGTAAATATACATCCTTTTCTTTTTGAATCCACTTTACAATAATAACAAAAATTACATCCTCAAGCTCCTTACATTTCCACAAGAATGAGGGCTTGTTACAATACATATTTTCAAAATTCTAGATAAATCTAATAGGAGACCTTGTTCACGATCTTAATTTTTCTTCATCCTTAATCCCAACAAAAACCTGAAAAATAAACCTTATAGGTTGTGACCATGGAGGCTCACCTCCCAACCTATGCTTACATGAACCCAACCTCGAGCTAGGAGAACCAAGGCTAAACGGGTTACCACCAACTCAATCACAAAAGCAAGAAGAATTCAAACAACACATGAACTCCCAACCCAAGGATTTACAATGTCACTAAGTGACTAACTTTGTGGGGTGAAGGTGGACCAAGTACCTGAAGGAGATCTGCAAAAAGACTAACACATGCCTTCACAAGGCTACCAAAATACAACCATCTCAAGTCACTTACTTGACCCAAAACAAACCTTATGTCCCCCATGGCTTAAAAGCCCATATATCCCCTTATGACCCCTTTTTGCATAAGCATACAAATAATGCAGCAAGGCTCCCATAAGTCTTGTGTATCTCTTTCTTCCAAGAAGAGAGTCTCTTCACTCATAGACTGTCAAGCAACCCTTCACCCCCAAGGCTACTCTACCTTCCCAAGGGTGAGTGTGACCTTGATACACCCATAACAAAAATTAATCATATAACTCACAGAAAACAAATGCAAGGAAGGGGCTTCCACATTCAACTCTACAAATCATGTAAACAACAAGGCAAAATACATAAACAATCTTTACTACACATTAACAATGGAACTCAAATGCAAGGAAGAAACACAACCAACCTTGATCCTACATATTGTAAGAGGAATGGTTGAAGGAGAGTTGCCCAATCCACTAATCTCTTTCTTCCCAAAACTAAAAATGCAACTTCTAAAACTCTGAAATTTCCAACAACAATTCTCTAAGTCTGCAAGATGGAGAGTGGGTGATCAAAATCCTAAGTTTGAATCCCTTCCCTAAGTAGACTCTTCTCACACTTTCCAACCTCTTGGAAAGGGTGTGAGATTTCATAGGTTGGTCTTCCCAACCTCTTACAGGTTCTCTAAAAAAGGCAATCCAAAAAGGTAAAAGAAAAATGGGGAAGAGCAACTATCACTCAATTGGAAGGTTGTCTAACCTAGAAGAAATCTTCAAAAGTTGAATTTCGGCCATATTGGAAAACTCAACTTTTGAGGTGACTTGACAGTCACATGTGAGTGGACACATGGTTAAAATTGACCTTTACCCATGGGTATAACATATGGACCTTTAAAAATACCCCTAACCTAACCTTGAGAGTTAGTTTGACCCTCTAGAAACTCACCTAAATTTTACTTACGGGTCAAAATTGAGTTGACCTTATGAATGACTCTCTATCCAAGACTCTCTTGGGACCATACTAAGATATTTTGAAAAATGCATTGGTTATTCAAATTCCCTCTAAGGGACATGTCACTGTCAACTCACTTCACAACACAATTGTCAAGTGACACCATAAAAATACACATGACAATGTCCCTTTTTGGAATTAACAAATTTAACAAATTCAATTTAAACACACATTCAAGCATTCACATTTACAAATAAAACACATTACACACGAGGTGTTGTCTCTCCAAATAGACAACCCTTGGCTTCACAAACGCACATAGGTTTAACTTGATTCTCCGAATAGTTTCCATGGTCACATGGATTAGTTTTCCTGCACATCTCACTTTGCACATTAGTAATCTCAAATAACCACATATAATATTAATATATAAAAGAATACAATTTAGACACTTTGCATACAATTTTAATCATAACAATCAAATTACTAATTATCCAATAAAATCCACATAAATTAATTTACTCAATGGCATCATCATAATTATCAAGACATTCAATCATTCGTAAGGCATGCATCCATGTTTTCTAACATCATAAATAAAGTACTGGAAATTCAGAGATAAATGACATACATCATATCAAGGTTATCTAATTAGTGGATTATATAGAATCTAAATCCACAACGCATCAAAATGTGCACCGCGAGGTAAAATGATTCCATAACATGGTTCAATTACTTTTTTCACTAATTTATTCATCTAACATAGCCCATCCTATTGAATTATAACATCTATTAATAAGGTCAACCATGGTCAAACTAGGTTAACCAGAGCTTAATCAGGGAGGGGCTCTACAAGCATCATAAGCATCACATATGTATCATCATATATGTAATTGAGCATCATAGGCATCACATATGTATCATCATAAACATGTAACATATCACATATGTATCATAAATCACCATCCATCACATAGCTAATAGACAGTCCACATTCCATAAATAAACACAAAGTTCAAAAATTGTCAAATGTATCATCATAAAAATGTAATCCATCACATAGCTAATAAACAGTCCAAATTCCATAAATAAACACAAAGTTCAAAAAATGTTATACATTTCATTCATGTCATTGATCTTCTTCTTCATCCAACTCGTCATCATGACCACCACCACCACCACCACCACCACCATCATCATCATCATCATCATCATCATCATCATCATTGCCGTTGTCGTCATTGTCATCGTCACCATCACCATCACCATCACCATCCACCACCATCATCATCGTCGTCGTCGTCGTCATCACCATCACCATCACCATCACCATCATCATCGTTATCATCAACATTAGCATCAACAACAACAACAACAACAACATCATCATCATCATCATCATCATCATCATCATCTTCTACTTCTTCGGTATCTTCTTCTTCCATCTCATTATACTTTATCGACCTTGCTCTTGGATCATGTCTAACAACAAATGACCAACCCGGTTTATGTGGAAACTTTGAGTAAAATACCTGCTCACATTGGCTTGGAAGAACATAGGGCTCGTCCCCAATTGGCTCAGATGACCTTGTATTAACCATTGTAAATCCATTATCATGTTCAATAACAGTTCTATCAGGATCATTTTTATTCAGTCGTAGCCTATACCATTTGACGACGAACAAAACTAATTTGAAGGAATTAAAGTCACATTCAAGTATATCATCCAAAATTCCATAGTATCAATTTGAGACGCTTGAGGATGTATGTCATTTCTAGATGAAATATTGGTCACCTCAAAGACTGCAGTTATCCCAGAATCACAAGTTTTCTTCGTGTCATCCAACTTTTTGATGCGAAATTTATGACCATTGCAGCACATAGCCTTGTGGTGTTTGACTTACAATATGTATAACATGTTAAAATTATTGCATCATGAGTTGATAAACATACGAGTGATTGATAAAATTATACGTACATGTTTATCTCTTAAGCCATATGCTAAATCAATTTCCCTTTGTGTAACATTGGAATCTCCATTACGATGAACTTCTTTAACTAATGAAGCCACACCTTCCCATGTTAATGTGCGACCAAAATGTTGACATCATTCAATCCACACCGTCATCCAATCAAGAGTGTTTGCAATATACAAATGTAGCGCATCCCACTCCCGACCAACTGTACAAATAATTAATAGACGACTTAGAACCGATTTATTTAGAAGATTAAGAATTAATTAACTACAATAACATCTTATAATTACCTTTCACTTTCCTCAATCTACCTTTCCCAATCAAGTACTCCGTTTCGAATTTGTTAATGGGGTTGGGATCCCAAATGCGATCTACGTGGATGTCTGCTGCATACTTAGGAAGATATTCAACAATGTACACCATAGTCTAGTATACCATATATCTCTCCACCATAGAATCCTCAAGGTGTGCTCTTTGTCGAACCAAAGCCTTAAAAAATTTCAAGTGCCTCTCAACCATCCACATTGACCTAGTGTATACATGTCCACACAATTCAATCTCCTCAGCTTGGTGTATGAGGTAGTGTTTTTGTGCATTGAAAAAAGTTGAAGGTAGACACTTTTCCATTTCACACATTAAATGAAGAATTTTTCTCTTCCAATATTTTATATCTTCTTTATAGATTTCTTTAGATGACAACCACCTAGAAGAGATTCAAGACGCAAAAATATATAAATGAGACTTTACAAAATAATATACAATATATTACATAACAAGTAAAACAAATCACAAATATATTATCTATACAACAAATTGAACAAAGATCACTACTTACCTAATGTATTTTCCAAGATCATATATGACTTGCTTGCCATTATTGTCAAAGTTGTCTGGGAGAGATAGAGGTATAATGTACTGCAACAATTATCAGATGATCTTTTCATTGTTTTTTAACATAATACAATAAAAAGTACATGTGTAGTATACACATATTTAGTAAATACACAAGAACATGAATTGCCTTAATGAAGGTATGCCAATCATGTGTTTTCATCCTTGACCCAAATTCACTTTTCTTTGATATGAGATTGTTTATGTTCGCTACAAATCCTATGGGAAATCAAATTTTTTGTATGACTTCTTTTATAGTCTTGCTTTGCTGGTCCATTAATAACCAAGGAAGGGCACTTATATTAATCTGGTCTTTATTGCTATTTAATTGAATGACATTTTTCATTGCATGATTGGATTCCTGAATGTCACTACAAATTTTGACAATTTTTTCTTTGTCACGCCTTCCCTCCAATATTTTCCATAATGTCTCTGTTATATTCTTTCCAATATACATAGTATCAAACAAATGCACAATTTGTATCTGCTCGTAGTAGGACAACCTACTAAATTGTCTCGAATAACTTGTTAGTCCCTTTGGAAGGTGGTCATTAATGCCTTGGCGACCTTCACGGTCATCAATTACATCATCAATAAACAAAACACAATAAAAAAATACAAATTCCAAACATAAACTATTAGATGGAATGACATTACCTTGACGATTAATTCTATTATATTCCAACTTCCATAGGCAAGGTGTCATTCTTCGTGGCTTTGATGTAGTCTCTTCTTTCCCATTGAAAAAATGTTTTTCAATATTTCGATACTTATGATTTCTGTGGAGGAAGTGCCTATATTCATCAAAGACCTGCTTTCCTAAACTTTTTTAATGACGGGATTTCATCTTTGGACCACAAACTAGACATGCAAATTTTCCCTTTGTTTGAAGACCTACAAGATAATGTATAATTGGATTAAATATGTTAATTTTTATAATTATAATTATAATGCGCAACTTGAACACTGTAACATACTACAAAAATGTGTTAGCCATGGGGCATCATGTATTGTCCATACAAGCATTGCATGGAATTGAAATTGTCTTTGTCCTATTGGTCTAGAGATGTCATGCATAGTGACACCATTCCATAACTCCAACAACTCGTCGATAAGAGGCTCAATATACACATTCATATCTTTAACTTGGTACTTACCTAGTTGAATGAACAAAAACATTACATAATCATTATCACCATTTTACTGCAATATTTATAATTAAATGTAGATGACTATTAAATGATAAAATACCTGGAATAATTATCACCAACATTATGTGCTCCCTCTTTATTGACATCCATGGAGGAATGTTATTGTTGATAACAAAAACTGGCCACACTGAGTAAACAGATCTCATCTCTCCAAATGGATTGACATCGTCCGCTGTCAATGAAAGCTTAAGATTACGAGGTTCTTCTTTAAAGTGTAGGCACTTTTCCTCTATGTCCATAACTGTTAAACCATCCACATGCATTCAAATAATGTCATCTCGAATTCTATTGCATGCGTGGTAATCCATAAATTGTGCCAAGCTAGTGCACCTGAATAATCGTTGCATTCGTGGAATAATGAGAATATAACAAAGAACCTTGCGAGGCACCTTTTTTGTTATTTGATCTGTTCGATATCTACTGATATGACATTCAGGGCATTCTGTTGCAAATTCATGTTGTTTATGATATATAATATGATCATTGGGATAAACATCTATTGTTTGATACTCCATTCCAATATCTTTCAGAATGGAACATAATTCTCGGTATGAGCGAGGTAGAATATTTGATGGTGGTAACAAAAACTCACCTATCAATCTACAAAATGGTACATGATTCACCCTTTATTAACTATAATGACATATATGACATACCTTAACATACGCGAGATTGTTATGTTGGATAAACCATTCATAACCTTGAATTTCACCAACAACAATACAACGGAGAGGAGTTGTTTGGGAGCCTTCATAAAGGGGCTCGTATGCCTTCTCAAGTACAGGTAAATCATGAACAACATCAAAGTCATCTTGATCATCATGATCGATTGCGCCAGTACTAAATGTGTCATGGATCAATGTATTTGTACCATCATCTTCAATTATGTTTTCTAATGCATGATCGTCATATTCCATGGGATCATTATCTTCAGCTTCGATATTCAATCCTCCATGTTCCTCCTCTTCGAAAAACATATTCTTCAGGTTGTGTTGGTACATATCACGTGCCCTAGGGAGCTCGACCTATATAAAAATGATCAACATAAATAAACCATGATCACAATTTCATCATGAAGTGATTTCTTATGTATATGAATTGTTAAAACGATATAATGAACAACTTACCAATGGATGATAATCATGTCCCCCTTCAATGTGACCATGTTGCCTACAATGTTTCTTACTTGTTTTGATTATAAGTATTCTAGTCTTTAAGCCCTTACAAATTTTGCAAGGATAATAACATTTTTCATCACCTTTTCTTTTCAAGTTAGACCACAATCTAGCAATTGTCTCCTTATTTTGTTCTTCACTGATATTTTCTGACATGGTCTTTCTTTACATGCAAAAAAAGTCGAGCTATTGAAACTTCGGTTCGTAACCTTCACAAACTACACAAAAGGATATCGCAAGTACGGAAGTCTTCTTAGAACTAGTTATATAGAAGTTGAAATGTTACTTAAACTTAGACTCTCTTCAATTACTGTTTTATTTAGATAGTTTTCTTGGCTAAAAAAGAAGCTTGATTTTGGCAAGTTGATGAAAAATATTTGAGTTTTAGAAAAGAGAAACCTTTTTATTGTATCATCTAATAGAATCAACTTAAGAATGATGAATTTACGAAGACTAATTTTAGAAACATCTAAAGCAGCAAATAATCATGACTGTAAAAAACAACAGTTAAAAGTATTGAACAAAATATCAATTTTCTCATTGAATCTTCATCAAAAATATTTTCCAATACATACTTTATAGCAATACACTTCTTCCTATTTATCCAACAAACAATTACATGGAATTTTTACTTTCAAACTTATATACAACCATGTAACTGTCACAACCCTGCAGAATTAAGTGACAGTCAGAGGCTTTATTTGATCTAGCCTTACAAGACTTTCCTCCAACTCTGTCACACACACTTAATCCGAATAAATGATGGATTTTATAGCCTCTCATGGTTCTATAACCGTTCCAATTGTTCCTAAGAACAAAATGTACAATTTGACAACATTTTATGCATTGTTGCATTACAACGTTTTAGTGACACGTGGACAACTTTTGCCTTTTGACATGAATGACCACTAAACATTACTTAGATACTTTGAACACCTTATAATGGACTCAAAACAACATATTAAACCTTTATTACCTTTCTATGGGTACATTTACATTATTTGAACAATCAGGACCTGAATAGGACTATTTGACAAAATGGCACAGTTAGCCTTACACATTGATTTCAAGCTTGACAAGCTTGTTTATTTCTCATTACTCATGATGAGTATGTAGCTTCTTAATCTTAGTACTATTTAGTTCTCCATTTTTTTTAAGCAACAAGAGAGTATGGATGTCTAGAAGCGGAAGAAAAATGGAAGAAGTCCATTAGAACTCCACAAGTCTGCAAATCAAACCATCGGTGTAGCCTACCTCGAAGAAAGCACCCTAGCAAAGCCAAAGGTCATCGGGAAGTGATTAACTATTGCTAAAAGGGGATAGGAGTTACCCTGATACTCGATAGACACATCGAGAGGATATACACCGACCGAGTCATTACTAAAGTATCATTGGCATGACTTTCGCTATCGAAACATACGAATTGTTGTCTTGCATATCGGCTATCGGTAAGACTTACATCGATAGAGAGAGAAGCCTTAATCATCGGTACAACTTAAAGAGATCGGGGTGTAACATTTCAAGCTTTCCCGACGCCCAATGGAAACAATAGAGCAGGAGACTCATTGCGGAAAAAGTAACTATCGAGAGAGATCGTTCAAGGTTATGCCGATACCCGATGGAGGGCTTGGGAAGACACAACCGATAAAAAACAAAGCGACTTAAGGAATGAAATATTGTCAATGGCGCCAAGGGAGTAATTCGTCGAGAAAGTATATACCGATGAGTCGTTACAGATACAATTCAAAACTGAAACCAAAGCAGCTTGTATTTAATGCGTGCAATTGAGTAGATTGATGGCTCACATGAGGCAAATTAAGAACCAAATGTAGGTTGCGTCTTAGTGAAAAACACACAAGGTGAGAATTATTGCTCACAATTCATCACGCATCATGGAGGTTGCAAGTTCATCAGGAAGAAAGAGGAGTGCTAAGGGCTCTGAATCCACGTCTAAAAAATCCAAAACAATGGAAGTCCCTCTTGCATGGAAACTGAATCAAGATATCATTGATCAATTGCAGTCCCTAGGCCCAAAATCAAGGAGGTCGAAACAACATTTGCCCAGAAAAGACCAGCTTAAGGACAGGTTTAAAGGGGTTGGAGATGTGTGGACAAAGGTGAGAAGTTATGAACTCTTCCTGTTTCATTTTCTAAGAAAGGACAGAGAAGTGCCAATTTGTAACCCGTGGATAACCAATTTAGGTAAACTAGTTGTTCCAAATGTTTTCGTAAATATCAAATTAATGGAAGTCTTGGTCAAAAATTGTAATTCTGTGAAGAGATGCATTCAGTTTCTAAATGGCGAAGTGTTTATCAGATTTAGCCATGGCACCATAGATGAATTTTTTAGCTTAGACCCTAACCCTGATGTACCCTTGTCGTTTGAAGAACTAGAGGAGGAATTTGTTAAAATGGATACTACTTATAAAGGGTGGAACTTAGCTTTCCACAAGGTTCAGAAGAGCATTCTAACCGAAGAGGATGGTCCCCCATTCAACATGGACATTTTCAGACACTACTTACAGTACACCTATATGTCATGCGGACAGGTTGGAGGTATAGAGGTCCCTGATGTAGCTAATATTGGGCTGATGGTGTTAGCAACAAATGTACAGATGTATGAGCCAAGACCCTTTGACTATGCTACTTATGTTGTAGAAAAATTACATGAAGGTTTCTTGAACCTCAGAGATAATAGGGAGCCCACTTTCAAGTTTTACTCGTTGTTAATGCATTTGATTTGATTTTATGGAAGATTTAGGGGTATGTGGCCAATGAATTTAAAATTGAACACAGTGGACAAAGCAGGTAAAGAACAACCAGTACAGATGTGGACATTAGTTTGGGATTCACGATATGTGAAATCAAACGACATCAACTTTGAAGAGCTAATAGTAAAGCCATTATACTAGATGTATGGTGTCCCGTGTGAAGGATCTATTTCCACTGAAGTTAAAAGATTTCTTAGACCCGTTGTTTTTTATGAAAGAGGTATTGTCAATCACAACTGGGGTGATTGCTTTGTTCATAAGGATTTTACTTGCTTCAGGATTTATGGTTTCAAAGGAACCTCATATCTGTTGCCAGAACTTGTACCAAACATAATTGCTTGTCTGGAGATTGTGAGACAGTTAAGTGTTTTGAATGCCAAACATTTTGGAGGTATGCATAAGCAGACTTTCCTCCCTGGGACTCTTGGTTTTGGGGATTTTACCATTGTATCAACAAAGGCTTATGAAGCCATTGATAGGAAACTGATTGAAGAATACAATTTGTTCAAATATTCTGCTAGGATCAATTATGAACTTGAGGGATATATTCACAATTGCAAGAAAAGTCAAAATCTGGGAGATTATATTCATATTTACTTGGAAGCAGAGGACATGTTTAGAAACATGAAGGAGGGAGAGGCCCAGCCAGTCATTGATGAATTAAACAAGAAATTGGAAGAAAAGAAAAAGAGATTGCAAGAAATGGAAACTGAAGAAGAAGAGAGTGAAGGCGAGTTCGAAGAAGTTGAGGTGGTATCTAGGCATCAAGCACTATACACAGTAGAAGAGCCAGACTTGCAAGAGCAAATTGTTGCCAGGCTGAAGATCCATAGTGATGCAAGATACGATGAGTATTCTGATTTTGTGTCTGATGATGTTTTTATTATGTCAAAAGAATTTAAATCCTTTTTATATAATTTCAAAGGGAAAAAACTGAGAGACTCTATCCCAAATGTAACCCCTGAAAAAGAATCAGACTTGTTGGGGGAAACTAAAGGAAAAAATCAGTTTAGAATTGACCACTATAGCCCCTCAAAGGGGAAGACAACTTCTTAGTGAAGCAGACATCATCATCTTTCCAGGATGGGACATGAGTGCATCATTTATTTTTGATAGCATGTTACATTCTGAGAATAAGGATTTTAAATTGGATATTCATGGGGTAAATGATGTGCATGTCAGCTCTGGATTTGACCAGAATGGAGGCTTTTCTTTTATGGGCTCTTTACCCTCCAAATAAGAGGCCAAAAATCATTAATGTGGATAAAGCCTTTGGTCACATGATGAAATTGAAAGTTGGTGAAGTAGATCTCATTGTTACTATTGATATTTCAAAATTTAATAAAGCACAATTGGTCAAAGTGATCAAAGAAAGAGATCAATACAAGTGATTATATGAAGAATTGCTAAAAAGAGGACGACATGTGCCACAAATCCATGATGGGTCTCAGTGGAAAAAGAAATGCGAGGAAGTGCAACTGGAAAATAAAAAGTTGAAAAGACAAATGCCGAGTGTGAGGGCTGACACAGCCTCTGTTTTATTGACTAAGAGATTTGAAAAATTGCAGGGTTTCCTTGAAGATTTCTGGGTTGTTTATCAAAAGAATATAGATAATGCAATATCTCACAACCGGATTTATAACAGACTAGGAACTCTGTTGCATGATAAGACAATGGCCAATACAAATGTTGAAGTCATTAAAGGAATACAAAAGCTGTTGAAAAAGCATGAAGACTTTGACATAGTTGTTCAAAAAGAATTTAATGAATGTAAGGAAATAGTAAAATCTGGTTTTCTAGAAATTGAAGATCAGAATGGACAGTTTAAGGATAAGGATAAATGGATTGAGGAATTCCAAAGTCTTCTCAATGCTTCCCTTAACATTGCCCAGTTTGATGTACTTGACATGACAGACACAATCGAGCAGATGAAAAACTTCATCACTTCGAAGATTGTGGTCAGAGGTATTATCTATGATGCAGATACCTACAAATCAGCGAGATATTTGAGGCACATTCAAAAGTGCGATCAGATGCTTGGAGACCAGCCATAGATATCAAAAGATGTTTAAAGATGTGACTTTGTATTTTATAGTTTTAGTTTGTTAGGGCAGTTTTTAGGTAGTTAGTTTCTAGTTAGTTTTTTGTTAATTTTAGTTTAATGAAAGGGTATGCCCTTTCATTTTTCAAACCGAATCCTCATCTATATGTGGAGGAATTTTTAGGAAAGACAAATATCATAAGTTTATAGTTTTTTTTTATCAAGACAGTCTCTATGCATTTTCTTATGAACTCGTTGTCTGGAAGTACCAAGTTGATGGAAGATATGCACTGAAATCATCTGGTTTAAGTATTTATTTTCAATATAAAGATTCAAGTGTTTCTCATTCATGATGGTATCTATCTTTTCAATGGATTGATCAGTTCTTTGGATAAATCTATTTACATAGATTGTTTCATTGTGCAATCTTATGTTGTTGTAATTAAGATTAATTTTTCAGTTTGAAGGATTGGTTGGCAAACTTCGAATTGTCTTATTGGTCTTTCAAAGTAAAGTTAAATTCAGTAAGACTAACTGGATGTCACATTTTAATTGCAATTCATATGGAAGCCTTTGAGATGATGGTCTTGTTGCATTAACAAGTTATTAAAACTGTCTCTAAGGTTAAATGTAGGATTTTTCATTTGAAATGATATGAAACGAATAAAGAATCAAGGCATTGGTCTTTTATTGATTTTATATATTTGAATCAAGTATTTCCAAAGCAAGTTTCATTAAGGAATCATATTTCTAATTCATACAATCACTACTTTATAAACATTCATTTACAAGCAAGCAAGGAGATTGATTCTAGTATAGTAAATAGGGTTTACTTATTTTTTAATTTTTATACAATACTTTTAGCCTTTATCTAACATAATTGATAATTGGAAGACTTTTGAATAACTAGGGATGGAAAACATTCATTTACAAGCAAACAAACAGATTGATTCTGGTATAGTAAATAGGGTTAAATTATTTTTTAATTTTTATACAATACTTTTAGCATTAGGAAAGTAAAGAAAAACAAATAAATGAGAACATAAATGTAGGATGACAAGCTCAAATTTATGAGACACTCTAAAATGAACTTGTCTGCAACCAACTTTACATGATTCAAACACACAACCTGCAACTCCACAGGAATTTAACGGCATGCGAAAATCTACAAGAATTTCGCCATCTCCAATAGTTTGATACCCTCCAAATGAGTTAATTCAATCCTTCGTTTTCACCTGCTAGACAACCCAATTTGCAGAGGTAGAGGCAAAAGAGGCAAAGGAAACGTCGAACCCGATTTGCAGAGGCAGAGGCAGACGAAGAGGCAAAAGAAACAAAGGAATTGGCAGAGGCACAGGAAGTCGAGAGTTAATTCAATCTGTTGTGCGTGGTTTTCAAATGAACCCACGCTTCTTCTTTTTTTTTTTAATAATGTCTTTGGTCATCGAAATTCCAACTAACACGAGCATTGTTGGAAAACGCCGTCGGCACATCGTCGAGATTTCGACGTTATCGGGCATTTTTTTTAAAAAAAATCACATTTGATCACAAAAAGCTTTGTCCGTCAGAAACTTCCATCGAAATTTGAGGCCAAATGTATTAGTGAACAAATGGTAAAAATAGGGTTTTGACACAAGGGGAAATGATGGAAATGAAGTTTATGACCAAGGATAGTAACCGTGGATGACCATGAATGGAATTTCGAAGAATATTTTCATCTTGACCACATGTAAAATGGGAAAAGCTTTT
Source organism: Cryptomeria japonica (assembly GCF_030272615.1). Lineage (NCBI taxonomy): Eukaryota > Viridiplantae > Streptophyta > Pinopsida > Cupressales > Cupressaceae > Cryptomeria > Cryptomeria japonica. Next base: position 464,164,504 of record NC_081414.1, read on the forward strand.
ACTTGTAATTAGGTTTATAAAACCCGATTTTAAGTGGGTAAGCTTCAAAACAACTATTAATATTGCAATTTTGGTAAAAGAATGTTAACTCTTTTCAACCAAAGGGGAAGACCAACATATTACTTATACTTGTAATTGGATTTTAAAAACCCGAATACAAGTAAAGAGAAAAAATTGAAAGGTAGGAAAAACAATGCAATCTACAAATTACATTCAAGAAATTGGGAATTTGAGAAGATCTCATACAAATCCGAATTCAAACAAGAACAAATATTTACAAAGCATGATCAATCAAGGAATTTAAAACAACCAAAAGAAAACAAACACAAAACTGAAAATACATACTTTGCTTGATCAAAACGCCCTTAGCAAAGAATAATCTTTGAGAAGAACCAAACCAAAAGCTCTATAGGAAGGCAACACGTTGAAAACCCCCTTTCCATCCAAATCGAACTCACATATAACCTCCAAGCACCAAAAACGGCATGGAGAGGAAGGAGAAAAAACGCACTAAACGTATTTGACCTCCACGTTAAAGAGAATGGAGGAGATACGCCCAACAAGGAAGATCAAAATGAGGCCAAAGAAGAGCAACTACATGCCAAGGAAACTAGCAAATGGGGAGAAAAAAACCTCCCACGTCTCCTACATTCAACGCCCAACTCCTAGCAAAACGGATTCAAAAGAAAAAGCCACAAAAAACGGATTGTTGGAAGCAAGAATGCAGTTCGGGTTCTTCACCTTCAACTCCATGTAAAAATGTCCTTCAAAAGATGCAATTGGGTTTCTAAATCCCTTTTGCAAGTTAAAAATAACATTACTTTTCTTTCATTTGTGCAAATTCAGGTTTCTAGGAGAAATAAGCACAAAAAGAAAGAACAAAACGACTTGTAATAGGGAAATAAAATCCCTATTACAACTTAAAAACATAAAAACTCAAAAAGACTTGTCATAGGGAAATAAAATCCCTATTACAATTTAAAAGCACAAAGTAGGAACTTATGAGAACTTACAAGTTCTCATTAAACTTTTTTTTTTTAAATTAACTTGTAATTTGTCCAAAAAGTTCCTACAAACAACTTAAAAGGCAAAAAGGAGAAATGGGAAATAAAAGCAAGTCACAAGTTACAAGTCTTTTATAAAGTTCACTTGTAATTGCTTGAAAAAAATACCCTACAACACAAAAACAAAATAAAATTCCTAACTTGCAAAAGAAGGGAAATTTCTCATTTGCAGTCAGGAGGAAAAAAACTCAAATTTGAAGGAAAGACATAGCAAACAAACTCGAAACGCGATGAAATTTGAAACATGGATCAAAAACGAATCAAAGATCAGTCCCGTTCAACAAGAAGCAAAAATTTTGCCTCAGGAAGCATGCCTTAGAGTAAAAATTTTATTTTTGAACAAAAATTTCAAAGGGGTTGTCCAATTTTGTGAATGCAAAAAGTACAGACAACACGTCTCCTAGCATTTGCTTTGTTCCCAAAAGCATTAGGTAAAGAGATTTTTTCCTTACCAAAAAAAACGGTCTCATTTAAAGATGGCAAAGTTGTTGTTAGCCACAAAATTACATTTAGAAGAATATCTTCAAGGAATCATGATGCTTATATACACACAATGAGTTTGGCCACTTGATATCTTCAAGGAATCATGATGCTTATACACACACAATGAGTTTGGCCACTTGATATCTTCAAGGAATCATGATGCTTGTACACATGCGCACGTGCAGACACACACGACGAGTTTGGCCACTTCATATCTTCAAGGAATCATTATGTTTACACACACACACACACACAGGCTAGCAACTTAGACACAAGCATAACATTGACAATTTTGTGACTTCAGCACAAACCCTAGAACAACAAAATCTGCATAAAACATTGCTCCACTACAATTACCTCTGGTAACACTTGTTATGTAACTTTAATAAATTAAAACACCAAATGATAAGCATTGATTTAAAAAAATATAGCAATAAGCTATACGGCAATACAATATAACAAATCATGAGCATAATGAACAATAATGATGAGTAAGATGTATAATTGTGAACTTTTGATTATCCTTATTCATTAGCAAACTTTTCATAAATCTCTTAGCCAACCCCATCCTAGATGTAGAATTTTACGCTCTGCTTTTGACTTTCTTCACCATAGGCTTTGAACAATGTTTATGGAATGTTCAAATATCCACTAGTAAATTATGTATTTCAAAGATTGGTGTTGAATAAATCTCCATTGTTAAATGAGTCTCTTCCATTGTAGTACTAAGATAGTTGAACGCCCGAAAATTTCTAGTATTTCACTCCTATAAGAATCACCTAGATGCAATGAGTGCAAACTAGGTCATTCATGCTCGTGAGATATGGGTCCTTGCGAACCACTTCTCATGAAATACAGACCAATATAGATTGACTCAATACATAGTTGAATCCCAAAGATCATATCACATAATGTAATATGTTAGGCAACATTATGTGGATGTTATGGAACTTGCATTAGTAATCAGATAATCTCAAATTCTGTACTACTAGTCTCAACAAAGATTGCTAAGCACAGTTGTTTGAGTTTGTTACTTTTCAGAGAAGCAATCCAGCATCAATCAAAACATCATCTTAAGAAATGAAAAGTTGCCATATAGAAATAGAGTCAACTATTGCTTAGTCTTCACTGTGGGAAACCAGAATTTATCTGTGATCCAAACTTGAGGCCTAGTCAACTATTGCTTTGAATCTGCACCAATAATGTTTGAACAATTTACTATATAATGGGAACTATGCCATCATGCACACAAGAGAGAGGGAGAGAGAAAGAGGATGGTAGGGTGAACTTATATATACTTGAGAAACAACTGACCACAGATCACATTGCATACAAACAACAAATATTATCAACTACGCTCATACAAATACATACTAATTGCAAAGAAGAATCTTAACAGGTAGAACTTATTCCTGTGCTTAGGACAAATCATAATGTTTCAAGAAGTTAATAATCAATCCCAGTCAGCATCAAAGAATCCAGCATCCTTCATTTCGGAGTAATATACATCCTCTAAGTGCAAATCTTCTTCCTGCAAAGAGACTTTCAGAATAAACAAAAGAACTTTCCATAAATGTGACAACAAAGTTAGGATGCCATATTTTATTAGCATAGAGAAGAAAGCCTTGCCTGGAAAAAGTCCCTAAGAAAAGTTGCATATAGCAGAGGAGGATAGAAAGCATGGTAGCAGATATTTGTAATGCCATAGATCCTGCAAATAATAGAATAGAAGACTTTTAATTAGGTGGTCTTTGTATCCAGGATCAAAACCATCCTCTCAACTTTGCCACATAAAAGATAATAGGATAATTTTCAAGCATTAAAACTTTATCAGGGAATAGGAAAGAAATTCAAATCTCTGAAGAACCAAATTTTACTCACCAGTATCCAAAGCCAATCCCAGATGCCAGCAAGCCACAGCCAAGAGCAGATGTTGTATTCAGGACAAAGAGTGCACAAATATAGTTGTAAAAAGTTGGCTTAGCTGTATACAAATAGAACATATAAGTGATTAAGTATAAGTTCAACTAGAGTTTTAGTTAATAATGTCTCTTTTTGACAGACTCAAGTACATGTATATAATGTGCCACACACCAAATAAATAGCGCAGCAAAACAACCAACTAATGAACTCGACACTAACAAACAGAAATCCCAAGCCAGAATCCTCAACATATCTGCAAAATGCCCAGCGCTGCTCATCATTATGCTAGTACGATATAAACATTATGATAATATGGAAAGTTTTATCTGAGAGTTGTGTTACATCCTATGGGAGCCCTCCCTGCAACCATCTAGGCAAAAGTAGTATAAAACTGTTGAATCATACTTGGCAATCATATTCCTCTTCAAGAATAGAAGATAAAGAAAAACATAACCACAATATAATAATGCCAACATATGCATGCCCACATAACAGGAGAACAGAACATATGAAAATCAAAACAAGAAAAAAATTAGTAAGAGGACATGAAACAACATAATTATCAGGATGAATGGGATGAGCTCAAGTGGTAAAATATAGTGTTTGTCAGAGTTTCCTCTAAAAAATAATAACAATCACAAGTTGCTACAAACACAAGGATTTTTTTTCCTTATTTCATGTTGCACGAGGCATAGAAGTGGAGAATACATAGAACTTGCAACCTTTCTTTGAATTATCTGAGACTCCTAAGACATTATTTGATTAGCTCCCATTGCAACTAAAAAAAATAACATTTACTCATTGCTACACACTTTAGGACACGTGGTGTAGAAGCAAAAGCATACACAAAAGTTGAAATCCTATTTAACATTATTTAATATTTTAGTATTTATGGAATTTTTTTTAATAGCTTCATAATGGAATAGTTTCATCTTAGATGGAAACTTCAAAATGAAGATGAACGATCAATGATAATTAGAAACATTCAACATACCTAAAAGAGTTGATGTTAGTGGTCTTCCTCTTCCCAATCTCACTCCTCTTCTCTTCTCCTATTTCCCTCTTCTCTTTTAGTGATTGCAAAAGATAACGGGCTAGGGTTTCAAAAGGTCTTTTAGGTTGGAAACCCTTAGTAAGCCTTCCTTTTAAGTTTTGAGTAGGACATTTTTATGTTTTACTTTGTGCTTTTTTTTATAACAATGTAAAGCCCTTGTTTTTGGTTGTCAAGAATGCTATATCATCTCCTAAAATGCTAGGATGTACCCCAAAAAGGACTAAATCCCTACTCTAGGGGGCATCCCAAGAACAAACACCTATTGGAGCCCAAAAGCCCAAGATGGTTAGGGAGAGACATCCAAGGATGTCCCCACCCTATGAGGGGCCCCAAGAACCACCACCTATTGGGGCCCAAGCACTAGGAATAGCAAGGGAGTGTTTCATCCCTATCCCCATCCCCAACCTAGGAGATGTATATAAACTTTAATGGAAGTGGGTAAAATACAAGAGCTTCTATTTAGGAGCCCCAAGATCAAAACCCCAAGGCACATGATAAATCATCAAAGTTGGGTAGAATACAATATCCAACCTATTGGGTGTAGGCATACTCCATTGGATGAGGTTGGGTGCAACCATATTAGATGAGGTTGTGTGCTCCTACTCAGTAAATTCAATGTAAGAGATACCCTTTAGTCACGACAACAAAGGTGAAAGTTCCCCAAAACTTAAAAGGGATAACTTAACAAATCAAAAAAATCACAATCATGACATGAGTAACATAAGACAATCAAACAACGATTTCTCCTCATTAGACTAATTTATAGTTTGTCAGAGCAAAATGGAATATCTCCACAAGAAAATTATTTAGCAAGTGCTTCCTTTCCATAACTCAACATGCTATTGGTTAGTTATATTTATATGCTTGCCTTAGAGTGGAACATATTGATCTAGCTGAATAAGTACACATATATCTTTATATGCAAAAGGTGCATCTTTATCCTGCCCCCCTTTATCATTGCTGCAATATAGTTTGAGTTGGTTTGAATCCTGTTGGTGTGTTTTTTATGAACGTTTAACTCAGAATAAATACCCAGAGATATCCTATTCTCTATTGATCAAAATCTTCTATGTGCTAAACAGATGGACTGTGTGATCACAAAGACGACTCCAAGGTTCTAGATTCATGCGGATAGTCTCAGTTGGTTCTTTGTGATATGCTGGTAATCTCAAGGGGGACTTACACAATTGTTCAAGGAGTGAATCAATTAAAGGATTATGTTGATTGCCGACACTTGTATCTTTCTCTTTTTTTTGAAATAATTTTGCAATAAGTTATTTTTCAATCCCTACTAAGACTTGAAAAAAAGGGCAAAAGGGAGGGTTTTGGAAGATAATTCTAACCCTAGGCTAATCCTATGAACTCTGGAGACGGAAATTGCAAAAGTGGAATCCAAAACCAATTCTTGCTTCGCCAAATACAACAACTACACAAGAACGATGCAATCTTCTAAGGAAATCAAAAGATTTTCATATCACTCATTCACCAACATCTTGAACAATGAATAAAGCAATAGAAGTTAAATTTCCTTTACTGATTCAGGCTAACTTTGCACAAAAACTGAAAATCATCCAATTAGCAAAAGTATGAACACATCATTCCACATTGAACAATTATGTTAAATTCTTCATTCAATCTAACAACTTGGAGATGAAATCTATTCTATTGAGAGCTAAGAAACCATGTTAACTCGCAAAAGTAGGCAAAAATTCACCAACAATTGAACAATGAATTATGTCTTAGCACTTAAGAAGTATCACTACAACAATTTCTCAGAAATCTCTCCCTTTACAAATGAGAAGATGAGGGTTTATATAGGCACCCCATTACCAAGCACCAGTCGAGATTGATCCAAGATCAACCGCCAAGATTAACAGATAAAACCCTAATTAGGGTTAATTGCAAAAAAAAACTCCTTTTGGCCAATGAGAAAATTACAATGCTTTGGATAACCAATGAGAAAATAGGAGCCATTTAATATCTTCCACTTGTTGAGTCTAGTTCATTGCACTTGATTGATGACTGGGATGCCACCTCAGCTTACCTTGCAGATTTGATTCCCCACCATGAAGAAGTGTTGATACCTTACTCTTGGATTTTTGAAGGAAATTCAAGATGATTAGAACATTTTCTTCATTAAACTTATCGCTCCTTGGTGTTCACCGTCATTCTAAAGTTTTCTTTATGTTCGAACTAATCCTCATCTTCACTTTGATCTTGCGCTTCTTGAACAATCCTCCATATTGATAAATTTTTTATTTTGATTTTGGATTTCCAAAAGAAATCTGGAGTCGATGTAGAGCCTTTCATCCTTGGACTTAATCTTCTTGAATGTCTTGATGGAGTGTAAGTCCTTCTTCTTTGTTCCATTCATCTTTGGATTCCACCTTGAAGCATGAATGTTGTCCTTACATGCATTGTGGAATCATCTTTCCAACCGGTTCCCTTGTTTCATCTTCACCTTTTTGGAAATCCCTTCCTAAGCTAACATCTACTACCTGAAAATCACGAAAACTTTCAAAGTTAAAAACAAAGAGTTTGATATTCACTTAAGGAATTATGAAGGATATTTCTGATTTACTTATGAATTTCCAGAAATCAAAATGAGAATCAGACTTAGTCAAGTCTGATATAAAATAAGTGTTGGCATTATTGGCATTAAGTTATCATTGATGTCAACTGGTTTGGCAAGATCACCGGTAAGTAAGAAGTGGTGACCGGCATAAGAAGAGCAAGACATATGATGACAATGCACATGTGAGTGAGCAGACAAAAGGAAGGTTATCGGTACACATGAATTGTGTCATATGTCGGTAAAGCAGGCTTACCGGTAAGGCACAAACCGGGATGAAGGTCGGTTGTTTGTTTGTGATGAAGAGGTGGAATGTTAAAAGAATCACAACAACACCCGGTGAGCAAAACAGAGAGGATGGCATGAAGATATACCAGAAGGCACGATGAACTATCAAGAGGATGTGCTGCCGGTACAGAGGATGTTTGTTGGTCATATCGGTAAGGTGAACTAAGCCGGTAGTCAACCTTGGTCAACAAAGAATGTCAAACCGAGATAGAAATCCAAGCAAAGGTGGATGTCGACAAACATAACAGCTGGATGCCAGGTGGTGATATTGCACAGGTCGATGAAGTGTGCATCGACGTAACAAGTCAGCAAGCAGGTCGACTTTTATAAAGAACCTGCAAGTCACAAAGGATGCCAGAGGATTACGACTTGAAGAAGGCAAGCTGGCAAACGACTGAACTGATCCTGCAAGTAGATTTGATCTTCGTACCTGTTTGCTGAAGGAAACAGCAAAGCCATTAATGGCGTATGACAGAGAAAAGCAGAAAAACATAGTGCAGACCTCCAGATTTAGAAAACGCACATTGGAATGCGAAGCTTTGCTGGTGTTGATCGATGTCATGAAGATCATATCCTTGGAAAAGAAGATCGAATCAAATCTGGTTTGGTTCGAGTTGGAGAAGGCAAAACCTAACACGGCATTGGTTGAATGCGGCTTTAAGCGGGAATCCAAGATTATAAATATATGAGCTCGACACAGAAATGATTGATGCTTGATGTGAAGGAGAGTGAAGAGAGCTTGAGCACAAAGAGGGATCATCTTCATTAGAAATCATTCTAAGAAAGTTGTAGAGTGAGTTAGCAGGCAAACCGGTGAGAGGGTCTAACCGACAGAGACAGAGTATCGGTAAACTGTTGCAAGTCTAACAGTTAAGCTAACTGGTGAGGTGTGATTGATTAAGAAGGCATCCAAGTGTGACATAGTGGATTGTGAGGCTAAGAGAGAAAGAAGAGAGGTCAAGAATCGGAGAGAGTAATCTGATAACCGGCAGTGTCAGATCCAGTGAAGAAGAGAAGACTGTTAACTGGCAGAAATCTATTTGATCAAGTGTTGCAAAACTCTTTTGCAACCAGAAGCTATAACTGTATCAAAATTGCATTTCAATACACATCACCAAGTTGAAGCTTGGTGCAGGGGTTGGTGCTCCTTGGGTTGGTGCCCTAAATCTTTGTAATTCATTGTTTCACTTGTGAGGTTGGATTGGAGCAGTAGTCTCCAGCAACTTTTCTCACTGAGGTTTTTCCCATATTGGGTTTTCCTCGTACATCTGGTGTTGTGGGTTGCATTTGTGTGTTTGTCTCTTTTGGTATCCTCATTTGTCTTACCAGTTTGACTGTTTAGTGCTTAGGATAATAACCGATATTCTAAGGTTATTTTTCAAAAGGAAAAGAATTTAGGAACCACTAATTCACCCCCCTCTCAGTGGTACATTGTGTTCAACAATAAGATCAGACTTAATGAAATTAGAATCAGAAATTAGACTTGAAAAAAAAATCAGAAATTGTGAAATTGAGACTGATTTTGAAAATTTTCTTCCTTCAAAAATGCAAAAAGCACGAAAAGCAATGCTATTCCTTGAAGAATTTAAGGTGGGAAATCACGCGCAAGTCTGAGAATCAGAATTTTTAGACGGGAAGAAGGAAGTCTTGAAGTGCAATTTGAACTTGAAACTCTAAAAATCTACCTTAGAAATTTTTATAACCCTGAAAATATTGAAGTAATTCCTAAAAAGAATTGCTCACAACTTGGCCTGATTTCCTCTTGCACCTGAAATTCACTTTGAAAATCTACCTTACAACTTGAAAGGGATTTTTCTTAAGAGCTTGAATTCTCTAGTATGAGAGGCAACTTGTGAATAATGAATTGCAAAGGCTATGTCTATAAAGAGCTCAACCTTTGTTTTATTTCACTTTTTTTTTTCTTTTTGTTTTGCTTTTGTGTTTTATTTCTCTTTTACTTAGCAAAAACTTCTTCTTTGCAATACTTGGGCAAACTTTTTGCTTTAATTCCTTTTTCCTTTCCTTCAACACTGCCAAAAATTGCAAACTCTTCTCTCTTTCAGCTGAGCAAATTCTTCTTGTGCTTTATTTCTTTCTTTTTTTTTTGCTTTAATCATTTATGCCTTCAACACTTAGGCAAATTCCTCTTGCTGTTTTCCACCTTTGCTTTATTGTTTTAATTCCTCATGTCTTCAATACTTAGGCGATTTCCTTCTTGCCTTTAACTTTGCTTTTCTTGTTTTAATCTACCAAATTTTCTTCTCAACTTGGGCAAATTCTTGTCTTAATTCCTTTTTTGCTTTATTCACCTTACCAAACTTTCCTTTGTACACCAAGGGCGGACTTCATCATGACTTAAGGATCTTTCCTAGTCCCTAAGGCAGACTTGCTATGTTGATAGGGAATTATTCCAATCTCCCTAGGTGGACTTAGTAGTAGGAGAAGGAACTTTACTCACCTAGAGGACGGACTTGACACATGGAAAGGGAAGTTTTCCACAAGGCAAGGGCGGACTTGCTCATTAGTTAGGAACTCTTCAACCTTGCCGAGGGCGGACTTGATGCTTGATTAGGATTTGTCATGCTTGGGAGAGTGGATTTCACATCAACTTGGGAATTTTCCACACCTAGGAGAGCGGACTTCATGTGATCTTGAGGAAAATCTTCTATACTTAGTCAAAATTTTGAATTTTTTCCCAAGGTGCTAACACTTAATCATTTTCCTTACCCACTCCTTGGGCGGACTTCAAGGTGTCTTAGGAAATTTCTTACCAAGGGAGGGGTGGACTTTGGTTGCACTTGAGGAACATTTCTCTCATTTTGGGCAGACTTTGCTCTTGCCCAAGGAACTTTTTTTCCCTCCATGAGCCGACTTCATAGTAGGATAAGGAACTTTTTCAAGTTGCCAAGGCAAACTTCATGTTGCTTGAAAATTCTTCCTCTCCATGTCATGGGCAGACTTGGTGCTGCCTTGGAAATTTTCTTCATTTCTGAGTGAATTTTGACACTCGAACAAGAAATTTTCACCATTCTTAAAGAAACTTCGTGCTTAATCAGGAATTTTCTTGACTCGTAAGGCGAACTTCATCATGAAACAAGAAATTCCTCCATGGATAGGCAGCCTTCATGATTTGAACAAGGAATTTCTTAATTTGAGTTCCAAACTTAGTCAAATTCTGGTGATCTTCAATTAGCTTTTAGAAATTTTCCTCTAGGTTCGAAAACTATTTTATGCTTGATTTGTTCTGAATGATCTTTCTTGACCTGACTCTTAACCTGACCCAATGACCATCTATGACCCAAAAAAATCAAAAAGCAAATTTCTATTTTTAGAAAAAAGAAAACCGAAAAAGCAAGTTCCCGGATTGGCCCCAAAATGCCAAAGACAAAACTTTCTAAATTTAGAAAAAAGCAAAATTCCCTAGAAAAAGGTTGTCAGAATTGACCTTGAGAAATTGTGATTTTACTCCTTCGACCTTTCTAAGCACAATTGTAGCATCAAAACACCCTTTCAACCATTCCTTCACTTTACCAACTTTAGTGACTTTCAAATTTTGAAACCCTGACTCATTTGCAAAGATAAGAAATCAGAGACAAAATGCTAAGACACCAAAACCCTAACCTAAAAAGCAAAAAAAAGGGGGGTCCCCATTTGCAATGGGCCGATGTGTGAAAACGTCACAACAAAGCCCAACAACTTTTCTTTCCCCAATTTTGTCTCTTGCTGAAATAAAGACTTTCAACATCAAGATATCCTAGCTGGGGCAAATATAACCATGAAAAATCAATGCTTGTAAAAATTTCAGCCTATGAGTAAGTTATAGGTGTGCCAATCAACTTGAACTTAAACCCCAAGCTGGTGACTACTCAAAGACAAAACAACAGTCTATGATCCACAAATGGATCAAAATATAAGCTAGTCGCACAACAAATCCATGGCAGAGGTCATAAATTGAGGTACTCTTTCAATGAAGGAAAATGTTTTAGGCAAAAAACAAAGGTGTTTCAAGCTTCTGTACAAACCATCAGTTCCAACAAGGGGCAATTGCACAACCACCATTTTTAAAAAGTGATACTCTCAATTGCTGAGCCAATTACAAAATTGGTGGTCTGCTGTAAGTGGGGATTTCATCCACATCAAAGGAACGGCCTATGGCATTCCAAACTCTGCAGTTTCTCTCTTCCTCGCATCTTTTCAACTTCTGTTTGAGCTTGTACAAGAATAAATAACCATTTAAAATGCAAAATAAGCATTAGAGGAAGCAGCCAAGTGATGTTTGAATTGAATTTCTAGTTATATCATGAGCAATAGTCTGTATAAGTAGGTTGTAACAATATAGAAAGCGAAGTGTGAGAGTTAATGACTAATTTCAGGAGCAGAGCAAATGTTCTTGCATGTTGTATACCCAAAAGGACTAGAATTTGAGACGGTGGACAAAGAGGGCAGTAGACATCACTTTTGCCAGACTTTCTCCCAAAGTTTGGGCTTGCAAAAGTAAATCCTTGTGTCTTCCATTCTTATGAAGCTAAACTGAATACGATACTCCTAATCAGCACACCAATTACTGATTCTAGCCTTGTGACAACTCAAACCAACCTTTAATAAAGCAAAAGTGTAACCAGTACTTAATACATGGAAAAGTCATACAGATCATCTAAACATCATCAAGAAGCAACATCAACATAGAAACAGTTACAAGAAAACAATGACAATGACGAAGACAAGTAGTTTTACTTGGAGAAACCCTAAGAAGGAATACTCCAATTGAAGGACAAATACCACCTCATTTCCACTATTGAATCAACTGAATATAGTCAATACAATGTACCAAAAGGCCTAAACATGACCTATCAAGCTCAACAATTTACAATAACTTCAGAGCACATCAATCTGCTGCTCAATTCCAATGCTGGCTATGAATGAAAAACATCTTGCTCACATTGGTAAACTTGAGTGCCAACCTATTGGCAGGCATCAAAACATGTTTAAATAATTGTCTATACATTTCCCAAGGCTAGAGTCACGCAACACAATACATAGAAGTGGGAACAAACAGTTGCAACCCTTCAGATTCCATATTTCAAACACACAAGAACAAAATCACCACTCCTTAGAGAAACAGTTCACCGGTTCAGATAAATTTGCTGGAGTGAGCCACAGTTCGCCATAGCAGTCAACAAGTTTGTTGGGGCATTCTATCTATTCATCAAGGCAAAAACATGTTTACCACCTATGTAAGCATTAAACTCAGCAAACATGGAAAAACATCATGTTTTTTATTTTAAACCACACATACAAGTCCACCTTCTTCCCCAAGATGCTCCAGTCACGTTGAGTCGTCAACAAACCCATATACAAGTCCTTGATACTCCAAATCCAACAAGAACCGATTTATTCACATGAAAAGACTCCTCAACTAATCTTCCTTGACTGAAAAGGAGAAACGGTGACCTTGCAGTCATGATCAAGATCTAAATTTTTTGAATCATACCTCCTCAATTAGGAGGCTGTTGGTCCCCAAAATCTTAGGGAATTATAAAAAGCGGAGATTTCTTTCCAGTATCCTTTTTAAGATACCATTTTGCTTTGGTCAGGATTGTCCTTTCAACCCAACCATGTTCCATACAATCCCCTACAAGTCTACCTTTTTTACTTTTATTGGAGCACATCTTGTTCAACCTCCTCCAAAGGACCTGGAATGGGATCTTCCATGGATGGCAAAACCAACTGTTCTTTTTCATACAACATTGAAGGCTCAAACAATCTCAAATTCTCTACATTAACCACCAAATACACTTTCATGTATAAAGCTAAATCAAGTTGGAACACATTCATACCAACTTGTTCTAGAAATCAAAAAGGGTCATACCTCAGTGGTTTCATCTTCCTTGCTGCTCCTTGAAGCCTATCCTTGCCCATGAATAACCAAACTCTATCACCCCCCTTAAACTTGTTTGTGCTCAGTATGGTGTTGGTCATGCCTTGGTTTCTACTTCTCTTGGCTGTCCTTGGTCTTTTCTTACACTCGGAGCTGCACTTGACTAACGTGTTCAATCAAATTTTCAGCTTTATCAACCTCTGAGTCAAAAAAATTGCCCTTCTCTTGTAACTGTCTCACAACTATATCAAGCAGGTTAAAAAATAGAAAGCCATAGCATACTTCAAATGGCAAATGATTTGTTGAAGAATGAATTGCCTGGTTATAGGAGAGTTGCATAGAATTCTGTGATTTTCTCCAATCAGGTCCACAATTCTTTCCAATAAAATACACCAAAACTTACCAAGAAATATGCAACCCAATCTGAAATAATACTGAGGCAAACCAAAGTGAATCCATACATTCTTTTCCAAAGTCCAGCTGTATCCTTACCCATTAGGGTCTTTACATGGGATTAAGAGAAACATATTGCTGAATCTATCAACCATCACAAAAAGATAGTCAATACTCTTTCCATGTCATGGACAAACCGCATACAAAATCCATTGAAATGTTATCCCATGGACGAGGTGGGATGGGAAGTGCCTGAAATAATCCTAGGTTTTTATTATTAGACTTGCTCATGCTGCATAGTTTGCAACTTTGAACAAATTTTGCAACATCACTTTGCATATAGGGCAAATGAACATACCACTGCAAATTTGAAACTGTTTTTACAACACCAAAATGACCGGCTAAGTTTGTAAGTAGTGTCTCTCAGAAACACTGTCCTCCTCTCTCTGGGAACATAGCAACTTACACTAGAACAGATGTCTTTCTTTGACATAAAAATCAGTCCTACGAAGAAAACCATGATGCTTACCTTCCTTGAGCTGCTGATATAACTCTCCAAAACCTGTCATACTCGTAATCTTCTGAATAAACCTCCTTTGCAAAAGGTTCAAGAAAAGATAAAAGTAAAAATAACTGATAACAATGGTGGCCTTGACAATAAATCAGCAAGCTAATTAGTAACTCCTTTTTATACCTGGTAACCAAATGGAATCGTTGTAGGTCACCCATCCACTTATAATGATGAACCTGTTGAAGCTTCATTTGAGCTTGAAGAGATTGAAATGGCTGGTGATTGGTATGCATTGTAGTCTCTTTGCCCAGCAAACATTGTTTCCACTTTTTAACCACTTGTCCCAACACATAAAGATCCTTAACATAAGTGCAATATCTAAGGATGGACCCATGAAACAATTCAGAATGGTAACATATAAGTGTACCTCCTTGCATTAGAACAGCCCCCATAGCAATGACGGAGTCCCTTGAAGATGTGCAAGTTGCTCAACAGAGTTGACTTCCACATTACTCGTGCTAGGGATTTTCAAAAGCAAATTTGAAACATTCATGAATATGTTTGATCACAAGTTTCCTAACCTATGTAAGATGGAAAAAGAAAAATCAGAAATGATTGGATGACTGAAATTAATAATATGGTTAAATTCCAGGGGTGAAATCATGGGTGACCTTCCAATTCTAGCGCATATTTATCATCCATTGAAAGAGGTGACTTTTCTCAAGGCAAATACTGAAATTTACTTAAAAATCTTGGTCTCTATAGGTGACAAGATGTGATGGGTATTCCCTATATTGGCACCCCATTTTTATCTGAAACAGAAAATAGCGTTTGCATTGTAAATAAAACAAAAAAAAAGATATCTTTATTGATATTACCAAACTGATTACAATATACTGTTGGCAGCTTCAAAGGGATTCCTCCTTAGAGCAATGCTCAACACAAAACAATATTCGAGACAAATCTCTCTTGCCAAGGCATCACAATATATATTGCTTAACTAGAGACAACTACTGCTTCACCATAAATATGGGATAATAGTTCTATTCTATTTAGATCATGGGATCACTGAAAAAGCATATATATCCAATCCTTTATTTATTAACACCCAATACATAATAAGAGTTAGGGCATAAGGGTCATAACACGCCCTACCTCTTTAAAGAAATTGTCCTCAAAGTTGAAGATAGGGAAACAATTGTCGGAGGAGGTGGAGTGGCTCCCAAGTCATATCTTCTACTTGCAAACCTTGAAATTGTACCAACAAATTTATTATAGTGCAGTGGCAAAGTTGGCATGAACACCTATCTAGGCTAGCCTCTAGTTCTAAGATGATGGATCCTTCTATATCAAACCCTAACAATGCTTGAACTTGAATGTGGTGGCCAAGAGCCCACTTCAAAATTATATGTGAAAAACAAGATGGATCTTGGAAGATTATCGAAGGTCCAACTTGTACAGAACTGGTCCAATCCTTTTGTTAAACTTGATGAGGACCATTGCACTCACGTAATAATATTTGGCTGACTTTTTAGATTCAAGTATACTTGCTTGTATGATTGTAGGCAATAGAAAGCTTTATCCCCTTCAATGAAAACACACTCAAGGGAGTATTGATATATTTGTTGCTTCATTTGGTTCCAAGCCAAGTACATTTGCTTGTAAGCAAAGGAAAGTCTTATCCCCTTCATTGAAGACACACTCAAAGTAGTGTTGATCTATATGTTGCCTCATTTAGTTCCAAGCCATTGTCATGTTTGAGGGCTCAAAGCATATTAACTTAAGTACTAAGGGAAGAATCAACTACCTATACATAAGAACTACCAAGAAAGTAGTACAGGAGAGATGGAGGTAGTTGGACATATACTACTTCATAGGAAGTCACCTTTGTTGTCATGTGATAAGTGATGTTTTATATCCATTTAGCCAATGGTAAACTTTAGACTAGTCAACCTATTGCTCCAAGGCCAAGCAATGAAAGTCAGTCTCTAAGAAATTGTAGATGAATTTTGCCTAACAATCAGTTTGCAGATGGTATGCAAAGCTCATATTTTATTGGGTTCTATGCAGCTTAAAAAGTTCCTTCCAAAAATGCTAGTGAAGGTTAGATCAATGTCACAAATGATGAAATGAGCATTCCATGGAGGCAAAAGATATGATCCATGAATATCTGAGCAACAATAGAGGCTTTGAATAAATGTGCTAGTGGACAAAACGGGCACACATAAAGAGATGATCCACCACCACAAAAACAAACTAATTTGGCACCTAACTTCAGCAACACTTCAATAAAACACATAGATATATATATATATGTCCATACCTTAGTGGGAATTGACAATGATTGTTGCATGGACCTAGACCTTGAAGTGTTTCTCCTTTCTAGCATTAGTAGGTATTGTTGGGAATATTACATCATTCTCTTAGCTCTTAGTATAATAATTGGGTTTTTTTTTTGAAGTGTTGAAAATGAAACAATTTGATATATTAAGGAGTTCTTACAGGAGGTTTCCTATAAAACATGATATGAGAATCCTATAAATGTGTAATACTTATTGAACAGAAACAAGGAGAGAAATAAAATATTTTTAGTGTGATAAATCTGCTCCTAATTTCTCTCATGGTATTAGAGCCTTCTTGTTGTGGATCTTGAGGCATTTGGAATCAACCTTATCCTTGTCAAAATTTTCCTTCAACAGCTGATGTGCTTCAAGTTATTGTTGTTGTCTCCATTGGGCATTGCAATTAAAGATTGTCCCACAATAGTGTTGGTGTAATAGAAGAGAAGGCTGAGCTACAGCTTGTTAAGTTGCATTTTTCTTAGGCCACCTACTCCATTGTATAATGCATCATGTGCATCGTTAAGCATTTTAGTAAAGATTGTCATGTTGCCAAGAAAAACCCATTATAGCAACTATTTTATGTAGCTAAAAATGGCATTTTCAAATCTGGACAGCTAGAGGAAGTTGCATATCCTTCATGACCAAAGTCCGTTACTTTGTCTTTGTTATTTAGTATTGTTGAGAGGCTTTCCTAGTAAAAGCTGTGGTGAGGAGAGTAGATCTGTAGGCATTTTTTTCCAATTTGGAGGTGAGCTGGAGCAAGCAATCATGCCTCATAAATTCTGAATGTCACAATATGCTTTCATTCTAGAGTGTGAGAAATGTGCCAAGCCAAAGTTGGGCGCCCTATCTCCTCAAGTCTCAAACTTTTACTGTGCATTTTCCTCACCACTGTCGGGACACTTTGAACTATGCATCACTTTGACCTTAGCAACAATTTCAATAACACTTTATAAAATCACTTTTAAGTACTTTCTAATTTAAAAATAAAATACAAATTGCCTTTTATAAAATTAAAGTTACTTTTCAAGCAACTTAAATTAAATTATTAAATTATTTCCTTGGTTTGAAAAAGGTCACATGACAAATTTGTCTTGTGTTCTCAATTCTTCAAGATCCACCCCAACATTTGGTGAGCTTCCTCTTTGCTCCACTTATCTCCACAAAATCTCTATTTTCTGTTTTTTTCCAGCATTTCTCATTTCTTCACATCTACTTGTGGCATCGAATCAGCTTAGTAGTCTCCATAACCTTCTTTCATCAATTTACCACTCCATTGTATGACCTCTCTACATTTATTCCCCAAATGTTTGTTGAACTACTCCTCAATTGCTGCTTGACTTCTCTTCCACCACCATTCTTTTTTTGTGCTAGCAACTAATATCATTGTGGATGTTATATATAATTTGAGAGGATAATCATTGTGAAAGACCTGTCCAACCTTTACTCTTTCACACTTGTTTTGTGGTTCTAACAATTCCCTATGAGACACTACTAAAAGGAATCATGCTTGACTCGACGATAGGTTCTCAAGAAACCCACATGTCTACTCATCTGATATGTATGAAGGTCCCCCAAAAAACCTTATTTTGATGAGTGAGTTTCTATTAAAAAAAACCCCAATCTTTATACCACAAGAATCTCCTTTCCACACAAATTTCTTGGATACACTAGGGTCTAGTTGCAAGCACTTGATGAAAAATGAAATCTTTGGATCCTTCTACTATTCTTGTCTAGCCTCATTTACCTATCTTCCTAGAGTATTGAAATGGCACAAAATAATGCTTTTGTGTTGTCTTCTCTTCTAGATAATGCATCTACTAAAACATTGTCCTTGTTAGCCCCTTAGGCATTTGGCATTGGGTCAAAATTGTGAAATGGAACAGGTGACTTGGCACACATGCTTTGCCAATTTGATTACGCATATGTTCTAAAAGGTGAACATTTTAAGTCACTTTAAGTGACCATGTGCAATGCATATGCTCTAATGTTATTAAGTCACTTTCGGTGACTATGTGCATGTGAAGGTAGTCACTTTATAAGTGACTAGGTTTAATGATCTTTACTTATTGACCATGGCCACGGGAATTTTGTTGTAAAAGGAACAAATTATATCTCATATTTGTTACAAGGTTATCGCGGATGACCCTAAAGCTTATTGGGAAAAAGGTTTAGTTTTGGTTTCATTTTTTGTTACCACATTTCAGCGATAACAGACTGGGCACAAACCCTAGCCGCTTGCAGAGACGGGCGTGAAGAAGTATTCTACAGGCAGAGCATGGTTTTTTCTTTGTCTTTGGGCCACATTTGACAGCCAAGTGTGTTCGTTCCTCTTGCAGTGATTTGTATAAAGATTACTTAGTTTACTGGTTCAATTTCATGTTGAAAAATAACAGACTTTTAAAGATGTTAAGGGTTTTTGTTAAAAATGTAAAACAAAGTTTCAATTCCAAACCCTTCTGCATTCGGTATACAAAGAAGTTATGTTACACTTATTTAGGGCTTCTGTTAGCATTGAAATGCATTCCATTCCTGTTCAAAACTTCTGTTGGTATTCAGAGAACGTAATATGTAGCTTGGTTTACAAATTTTGGTTAACTAACTCATGGCAGATTGAACAGTTACTGAATCAGTTGTATTATTCTGGTCTTGTCGGGCATACAGAAACCCTTCTTTTATTTTTGGGTAACCTGACAGTCGGTGAATATATATATATATATATATATATATATTGCATTGTGTTGTAAAATAAAAAGAGCGTGCAGTGTTGAAAGAAGAAGTTAGTTGTGTAACGAATTATCACTCTCAGTTCTGTAATCTATTTCAAAAATTGAACAGCAAAATTTGTAAGAGCGGTCATATATTTTCTCTATATGCATGTAGATATGAATAGTATTTACATGTACCTAGGGTAGAATGTATGGTTAGCTAATACAGTTGAAATACAATTCCTTCTGTAAAGAAGATGTTGTGTAATAAAACAGAGAGGAAACTCTGTACTTGAACTCTCTTCATATTTTTGAGACATTTGTAAGCCAGTGAGGCATATCAAAAGTCTATCAGTGAGATAGCACTGTCAGTGAGACATTGTAAAAGATTTTGTTTGATAAGCCAGTGAGGCAATTCGAGTGATTTTATTCCCCAGGAGGGTTTCCACTCAGGACATTTCTGATGTCAAATTTGCATACTTCTATAAGTTGTCTTGATGGTGCATTTTGTTATCTAAAGTGCTTTCTAAAAGTTCAAAAATCTGTGAATTTTTTTTAATTTGTTCTTAACACTGATTCACCCTCTCAGTGTTAAGCGTACTCCTACAAGTGGTATCAGAGCCAAACCCTTAAAGAAAACAAGGGGCTCCTGGGAGGAGTACAAATGGCTAGTCAAGATGGTCAATCCTCTGTAAGATCACCTTTATTTGATAGATCTGATTATGCTTTTTGGAAGTTCCGAATGCGAAGGCATTTGACTTCTCTTGGATTTAAAATCTGGTCTGCAGTTGAAAATGCTTATACTTCTACTAAGGCACCCTCTACTCCCGACGAGGAGAAAGAGTATGAATGTGATGCCAAAGCCTTTAATGCAATCTGTTGTGGCTTAACTAATGATGTGCTAGTAAAAGTCATGGACTGTACTAATGCCAAAGAAGTTTGGGATAAGCTCTCAACTATCTATGAGGGCGATGCTCAAGTTAAGGAGGCTAAATTGCAAAGTTTTAGGGCTAGATTTGAAAGTCTTAAAATGACTGAAAGTGAAAAAATTGCAGACTACTTCTTGAGAGTACAAGAAGTTGTAAACTCAATTAGAGGTCTTGGTGAAGAATTAAAAGAGCCTACTGTAGTCAAAAAGGTGTTGAGGTCACTTAAACCTAGATTTGACTCAAAAGTATCAGCTCTAGAAGAAAGAGACGTCAGTAAAGTCACTGTAGATACTTTGCATGGTGTCCTTCAGCTTATGAAATGAGGGTCAGTGATAATTGTCCAACAAAGGAGAAAATGAAAGTTTGCCTGACTCTGAAAATTTAGATGAAGATGATCTTGCATTTGTGAGTAAATTAAAGAGGGGAACAAGAAAGTATAAAGTTAAACTACCTTTCAAATGTTTTAATTGTGGCAAAATTGGCCACTATGCCTCACAATGTCCTAATAAAGATCTAGATAGTGATGATGAAGATATAAGGAAATCTGATAAAAAGAAAATGTTCAATCATAAAAAGAAGAGTGTTTTCAAGAAAAAGAAAAGCTTGTATGCGGATGTAACTGATAGCTGTTCTGAAGATTCTCCTAGAGAAGAGGAAACATTGTTTATGGCTGTTTTTACTGATAAAGAAGAAGAATCTGAACCTGATATAGACTTGGAAGGAGAATTAAGGTGTGCTTTAAAAAAATTAAAAAACTGAGAAAAGAAGCACAAAACAAGGATCAGTTAATCTCTGATCTTAAATTAGATTGTGAAGAAGGCAAAAGAGTTCTTGAGGTTACTCAAGAAAAACTCAGAACCAAAGAAGATGAATGCTGTAACTTGGAATCTGAAATAGTTCAACTTTGTAAGAAGCTAGACAAATATTCTGATTTGGTGAATATATCTTGCAAAGACAAAGTGTCTTTTGAAGGGCAATGTTCTAATCAAGTTGAAGACAAACAGGATACAACTCAGAAAAGTAAGTTTGTTTCTAACTTTTCTGGTTTTTGCTTTAATTGCAATCAAGTAGGTCACAAAGCTAGTAATTGTAATATGCCACCTAGTAAAAGACCTAACTTGGTTAATGGTTTTTTATTCAATTTTCTAAGCAATCTAAAATGCTTTAAATGCAAGCAATCTAGTCATATTGTTGCTTTCTGTGAAGCTGGTCTTAAACAAACAGTGAAGTCTCCTAAAGAAAAATTAGTCGTGAGACCTAAAATTCAAAAAGAAGCCCTTGTTGTACAAACAGCCCTTCATGCTGTGAAAAAGAATCTTTGGGTGCTTGACAGTGAATGCTCTCACCACATGACGAGTGATAAGAGCAAATTTGTGTCTTTTGAAAAATATCCAGGTGGTGCTGTTAGATTTGGTAATGATCAATGTATTCATATTACTGGTAAAGGAACAGTCCTACTGGATAAAAATACACCCATTCATGATGTTTATTATTTAGAAGGGTTAACACACAACTTATTAAGTGTTAGCCAAATTTGTGACAATGGTCTTTATGTTACTTTTTCTGCTCTAAGCTGTGAGATTAAGAAGAAATCAGGAAAACTTATAGCAGCAGGATTCAGAACGAATGGTAATATCTATAACCTTTAAGAAAAGTCCAGCTGTCAACAAGAAACATTTGTGTGCTTTATGAGTCAGATTGATGAAACTTGACTTTGGCATAGAAGATTAGGTCATATTAATTATGACAATTTAATCAAAATCAGTAAAAATCAGAATGTCAGGAAAATGCCAATACTTGTAAAACCTGACAATCATGTGTGCAAAGAATGTCAAGAAGGTAAACAGACTAGAGTCAGTTTCAAGCCAACGGAATACTCATCTACCAGACCTTTGCAATTGGTTCATACAGATCTTTGTGGTCCTACAAGGACTAAGTCTTTAAACAATGAAAGCTACTTTATGTTGTTCATAGATGACTATACCAGAATGACATGGGTTACCTTTTTAAAGCATAAGGCTGAAGCTTTCAGCAGATTTAAAATATTCAAGGAATGGTTGAAAATGAAACTGATTTAAAAATTAAATGCCTTAGATCTGACAAAGGTGGTGAGTATACTTTACAAGAATTTGTAGAATTTTGTGAAAATCATGGAATTAAGAGGCAATATTCTGCTTCTAGAACACCTCAACAAAATGGGGTAGCAGAACGTAAAAATGGAACAATTAAAGAAATGGCTAGAACAATGTTGCAAGATGCAGATCTTTCAAACACCTATTGGAAAGAAGCAGTTCATACTGCAGTTTATATTACAAATAGAGCTCAGTTGAGAGTAAATACTAAGTTTACTCCATATGAACTATGGTATGGCAGACCAGCAAACGTTGGCTACTTCAAAATCTTCAGTGGCAAATGCTATATTAAGAGAAATGTTGACAGTCTTGACAGCTTTGAATCAAGATGTGATGAGGGAATATTCTTAGGATATTCTACTCATAGTAGAGCCTATAAATGCTATAATAAAAGGCTTAAGAAGATCATTGAAAGCACAAATGTTAAAGTTGATGAAGAGTTTGATAAAACTATACAAAAAGCTGAAGATGATAATACTGAAAATCTGCTTGACAATGAACCAAAACAGTCCTCTCAGCCTTCTAATGTTTTGCAACAGCCTTCAAATATTTTACAACAGCCCTCTAAAGATTCTAAAACAAGTGAAGAATATGAACAAAATGTAGAACAAAATGTGTCCAATGAACAATTAGAAGGTACACCTATTAGATCCACTAAGCTGCTACATAAAAAGCATCCTCATGATCTAATCATAGGTGATACCTCAGCAGGTATTCAAACAAGAAGGAAAACAGCTGAAATAAAGAACCAGGTTTATCTTTGTTTGTTGTCTCAAGTTGAGCCCAAATCTTATACTGAAGCAAGTCAAGATGCTTCTTGGATCAAAGCTATGCATGAAGAGCTTGATCAGATTGAAAAGAATAAAACTTGGGAACTTGTTCTTAGACCTGAGAATAAAAATGTCATTGGTGCAAAATGGGTCTTTAGAAATAAACTTGATGATAAGGGCAATATAGTAAGAAACAAAGCCAGACTTGTGTGCAAAGGCTATGCACAAATTGAAGATTTTGATGAAACCTTTGCCCCTGTAGCAAGGCTTGAGGCTATAAGAATGTTTTTAGCATTCTCTATATATAAGAATTTTACTGTATATCAGATGGATGTTAAAACTGCCTTTCTAATGGGGATCTGGAAGAGGAAGTTTATATGGAACAGCCATAGGGCTTTGTTTGTTCTGCAAAAGAAGATTATGTATACAGGTTAAGAAAAGCCTTATATGGTTTAAAACGGGCTCCAAGAGCCTGGTATGCCAAACTTGACAAACATTTGCAGGAACAAGGCTTCTCAAAAGGAGTTGTTGATAGCAATTTGTAATTCAAAGTACAAGGTGAGAATATGCTCATTGTTGTTGTTTATGTTGATGATACTATATTTGGGAGTAATGATAAAGCTCTCTGCTCTAAATTTCCAAAAATCATGTCTTCAAAATTTGAAATGTCAATGTTGGGTGAACTTTCATTTTTCTTGGGCCTTCAAGTTCATCAATTAGAGAAAGGCATATTCATATCTCAAACAAAATATGCCAAAGAAATGCTTAAAAAAATTCAAATGACTGAGTGTAAACCGGTTGGAAGACCTATGGAAACTTGTTGTAAACTGCAACAAGAATCAGATCAGCCTGATATAGATCATACATTATACAGGTCAATGATTGGTAGTCTATTATATTTGTCTGCAACAAGGCTTGACATAATGCACTCTGTGTGTTTAGCTTCAAGATTTCAATCTTCTCCTAAAACTTCACATTTAAATGCAGTCAAAAGAATAGTCAGATACATTTCAGGCACCTTGGATTTTGGTCTTTGGTATCCAAGAAATAATGATTTCACTTTAGTTGCATATTTTGATGCAGACCGGGCAGGTTGCCTTGATGACAGAAAAAGTACATCAGGAGGTGCTTTCTTCCTTGGAAATCGTTTAGTAGCATGGCATAGTAAGAAACAAGAATTTGTTGCTCTGTCTACAGCTGAAGCAGAGTATGTTGCTGCTACTGCTTGTTGCACTCAAGTGTTGTGGATGATACAAAAACTACAAGATATCCACATTTTTGTTACTAAACCAGTACCCATTCTTTGTGATAATACTAGCACAATCAATATTTCAAAGAATCTTGTTCAACATTCCCGTACTAAACATATTGATATTCGTTATCATTTTCTTCGGAAAAAAGTTCTTGCTAACGATGTTTCTCTGACTTTTGTGGCATCTCACGATCAGGTGGCTGAAATTTTTACAAAACCCTTACCAAAAGCTACATTTGAAACCTTGAGAGATAGATTGGGTGTTTTCTCTCTTCAAGCTCTTCCTTAATATTTTGTCTGTATACAGTAAGGGGGAGCTTTTTATGTTCCTCAGGCATTTGGCATTTTTTGTTCCCTTTGGCATTGCTGTCAAAGGGGGAGATTGGTAAGATATGATTCAGTGGATTGTCAGTGATTTTGTGAGATTCAGTCAGTTTCAGTTCATCAGACAGTGGATTGTTAGTGTTTTTGTGAGATTTTCAGTCAGTTTCAGTTCATCAGATTGGTTTTGGTGAGATATGTTTCAGTTAGCTCAGTGGATTCAGTGGATTCAGTTTCAGGACTTGGTTCAGCTTGGCCTTATTTTCCAGATCTTGATTTGGTTATATATGCAGATATTTGCATTGCTGTTTTATTTTCCAGATCTTGATATGCAGATAGTTGCATTGCTGTTACACTACCTGCTGATTGGTTCAATTTTAATGCTGTTCAGTACTCTTGTTTATGCATACTGATGCTGTTGTTGTGATACAGATGGTATTGACACCAATGCCAAAGGGGGATTTTGTTAGCCCCTTAGGCATTTGGCATTGGGTCAAAATTGTGACATTGAACAGGTGACTTGGCACACATGCTTTGCCAATTTGATTATGCATATGTTCTAAAAGGTGAATATTTTTAGTCACTTCAAGTGACTATGTGTAATGCATATGCTCTAATGTTATTAAGTGACTTTCGGTGACTATGTGCATGCGAAGGTAGTCACTTTATAAGTGACTAGGTTTAATGACCTTTACTTGTTGACCACGGCCACGGGAATTTTGTTGTAAAGGAACAAATTATATCTCATATTTGTTACAAGGTTATCGCGGATAACCCTAAAGCTTATTGGGAAAAAGGTTTAGTTTTGGTTTCATTTTTTGTTACCACATTTCAGCGATAACAGACTGGGCACAAACCCTATCCGCTTGCAGAGACGGGAGTGAAGAAGTATTCTACAGGCAGAGCATGGTTTTTTCTTTGTCTTCGGGCCACATTTGACAGCCATGTGTGTTTGTTCCTCTTGCAGTGGTTTGTATAAAGATTACTTAGTTTACTGGTTCAATTTCATGTTGAAAAATAACAGATTTTTAAAGATGTTGTTAAGAGTTTTTGTTAAAAATATAAAACAAAGTTTCAATTCCAAACCCTTCTGCATTTGGTATACAAAGAAGCTATGTTACACTTATTTAGGGCTTCTGTTAGCATTGAAATGCAGCCCGTTCCTGTTCAAAACTTCTGTTGGCATTCAGAGAACATATTATGTAGCTTGGTTTACAAATTTTGGTTAACTAACTCATGGCAGATTGAACAGTTACTGAATCAGTTGTATTATTCTGGTCTTGTCGGGCATACAGAAACCCTTCTTTTATTTTTGGGTAACCTGACAGTCGGTGAATATATATATATATATATATATATTGCATTGTGTTGTAAAAGAAAAAAAAGCGTGCAGTGGTGAAAGGAGTTAGTTGTGTAACGAATTATCAGTCTCAGTTCCGTAATCTATTTCAAAAATTGAACAGCAAAATTTGTAAGAGCAGTCATATATTTTCTCTATATGCATGTAGATATGAATAGTTTTTACATGTACCTAGGGTAGAATGTATGGTTGGCTAATACAGTTGAAATACAATTGCTTCTGTAAAGAAGATGCTGTGTAATGAAACAGAGAGGAAACTCTGTACTTGAACTCTCTTCATATTTTTGAAAAATTTGTAAGCCAGTGAGGCATATCAAAAGTCTATCAGTGAGATAGCACTGTCAGTGAGACATTGTAAAAGATTTTCTTTGATAAGCCAGTGAGGCAATTCAAGTGGTTTTATTCCCCAGGAGGGTTTCCGCGCAGGACATTTCTGGTGTCAAATTTGCATAATTGTATAAGTTGTCTTGATGGTGCATTTTGTTATTTAAAGTGCTTTCTGAAAGTTTAAAAATCTGTGAGATTTTTTTTATTTGCTCTTAACACTGATTCACCCCCCTCCTCTCAGTGTTAAGTGTACTCCTGCAGTCCATGCCCTTCTGATGAATGATTTCAAAGTCATGTCCAAACATCTTTCTGACCCACTTTTGCTTCTCCTCCAAGGATAATTATTCGCTAAAAAGTATTTGGGAGTAGTAATGATTTTTCTTGACCTTAAAGTATCTACCCATCAAATAGTGTTGTCATTGCTTGAGTATGTAAAGGATTGCCAACATTTCCTTTTCATAAGTTCAATGGGATTCTTACCCTTGACTTGTCAGCTCTCACATGCTTTAGGTAGCCAGTTTTTCAATAGAACTATCCCAATTCCAAGCCCTAATAAAGCATCACATTGCATAATATTTGCCTTCATAAAATCTAGAGTAGCTAAAATTGGAGTGGTGCACTTGGCTACTTTGAGTTGGTCAAAGACTTGTGTGGCTTCTTCATTCCAACAAAAAGCATTCTTCTTCAACAATGTTCTAAGTGGGACAGCTCTTTACCCATAGCTCTCGAAAAAAAAAAACATTTTTAGGATCTTATATGACCCTAAATCCTCTTGGATATTTTAGCATTTTAGAAATCTACTAGTTGAGAATTGCCTTTATCTTAATGGAATCCACTTTTACAGCCTTGTGTGAAACCATATGACCCTAGCACTCCACCTCTTGTACTCTAAACAAACATTTGGAAGGAACAACAAAAAGCTAATTTTGTTTCAATAACTAAAATACTGTACAAAAAATGGTTTAAAAATAGCATTCACCAACTCTAAAATATGGAAGGAACATTTGTAAAACCAAATGGTACAACTAGAAATTCATAATGACCCTTGTGTCCAAAAAGCAATCTTTAAAAAGTTCACTTCTCTTATTCTAATTTGGTCAGATGGCAAAATCTTAGATCTAATTGATAAAGATCAATGGCCCATCAATAATCAAGCAAATCATCAATGGGAAGAATAGAAAACAGATCTTTGACAGTGAGCTTGTGGAGCTCATGGTAGTCTAGAGCACGAATTATCATCTTTCTTACAAACCAGCATCACTAGAGAAGAGCATGTGAATAATCCCTGTCAGCCATTTCTAGGCCCCTCAATTCAATCTCAGTTTTTTGTAAATAGGAATAATGATAGGGCCTAATGTTGGGCGGTTGGATCCTTGGAATGACATGGATAGCAAGATCATAATCACTAGTTCGAGGAAGTCCCTTTCACATATCTCTAACTAACACTACAGGTTTATCAAAAACTGTCTCAAGATTGTTGGTTGGCGTGATGGTAGTCCCTTTGTCCTCCAACGAAATTGACCCACAAATTTAGAAGAGCCCTTTTTCAACAACTTTGTCATCTGATGGGAACTAATTGTATGTGAAGATTTTTCTGTCATCTATCTGAAACCTTATGAAAAGCTCCTGGTAATTCATCTCAATATTCCTAGGCATGCTAAGCCATTGTACTCCTAAAACTGAATCCACTCCTTCCAAGGGAATAGCAAGCATCGTGCTTTCCAATCATTAATTACTATTAGCCATAGCTAACTTAAGGTTGTGGCACTTACCTGAACAACTAATTGTCCCATCATAAGCTATAAGAACTTTAAATTTCAAACTCAAAAAGACGAGTAGACAAAGCAAATTAATCAAGCTACCAGTTTACTATCTACGAAAAATATGGGTGCTACAAGAATAAATCAACATCATTACCCTTTGCTCTTCTTGAAATCCCTCTTCCATGAAATTTTGTGTTGCAGTAAGACATAACAGTTGACAGCATTACAAGAGATGACTAGTTGATCAATAGAAACCTCCTACTCATTTTCTCTTGTTCATCTTTAATATCAATTGCTCCTTCAATGTAGAATAACTTGCTTTTTACACATCTACTATATTTGCTGTCATAGTTAAACCATAATCCTTTGGCTCTTTTTTTCCAATTTGCTGAGATGTCAATCTTGTTGGCTGTGGAAGTGAAGATGATGATAAGCTAAGATCCTTCAAACTCTATGAAATTATGAATGTATGTTTCTTAGTAGCTAGTAGTCTTTCCTCTACCCTTCGGGCTCTACTAGTATTAATAGCATCACATACGTCAGTAGGATTGAAGAGCCTTACCTCATATTAAATTGCACCTTTGAGACATAAAAAAAACGTCATTTTTTTTTCTCAGCATTTAATATTTCTAGCATCTCTTTAGAAGTCGCATTAAAATCATTTTTCTATTTTTAATCCATTAAGTCTTAAACTATTCACTTTTCACCGGCTTGGTCAACATCATTATCATTAGATACGAGTGTGTGAGATATCACTGTCCCTGTTACACGCGTACACATGCCCACACAAAGACAAAAAAAAATTTTAAAAATCTAATTATACTCAGGATACCTGTCTCCTCGTGTTAGTGGCAAAATTGAGATTTAAAATAATATTTATGATACAGGTTGCTATTTATCAAGTTATCTCCTCCCAGCAACGACTAAGTAAAATTGAATCTATCCTTCAACTATGCTTATACTAAACGTAGTTGTCCCTTTCTGTTGGACGTTATCCTCCAGTAGACCTACCTCACCTCTAGGTCTTTTCCCCTTTTGGATCTAAGCTAGCCACTCAAAACATGTATGTGCATCGGTTTCAAATCTGATATATAGCACCTTGACTTTGTTAATTGTGAACATTTAATCTAATCCCAAGAAAGGAGACAGAAAAATAACAATCATCAGCACTTCACAAACTGATAATTCTAACTCAGAATATCTAATTCTTTTAATAGAGAAAACTATAAAACTGAAAATTTCTGCTCATGATATAATTATATGTTGCACAGCTATGAGAAATTGCAAATTGAGCAGTTTGACCTTGCTTCACCAGTTACTATCTATAATCACCTATTGATATTCAGACATAGGATGCCAGTAATATATACACACAGCTGGCACAAATTAATGAAATCAGACTTTAATATGACCAGACATAGTTTTCAGATAACAAGTCACCTGTTACAAAATAGCTTCCCTCGATTTGAGATGGCTGCAATAAGCCAATAACAGACTTACAAATGACTCATTTACACAACCCGACCCTTATTAGCTCAATCAAACACTTTACTTTGCTGCTTTCGTAGGCACACAACAAAGTATATCTGACCTGTGTGGGATGGAATAGGTAGCTGGACAGATTGTAATTGCTGGCCCAGAATTATAGATCCTTTCCTTTAAACGATTATACTCTGCTTTCTCCAGCATGAATGCCCTTGTAGATAATCTGATTCTACTCCCAAGTTCATGCTCACTCGCTGGTGTTATTCTTCTGACTGGTAACGAACTCCTTGCAGGTCCTGAGCTTGGCGTCTCAGGCAACCACGAACAGTAAGGTAGTAGGGTTTTCGTCCCACTACTAGGCAACTCTCAGGTCTGCGTCTGACAGCAGTTGCATTCGTTTAATGCATGGAATATGAAACTCATCCGATATCTGAATCAATCAACACCCAACGATATATATACTTGGCTCAAAATGAGTTGGCCACTTATAGAGTAAACCAACCCAAGGACAAAAACTGACATAAGGGACAGGTTGGCCGTCAATTTATTACTAAAAAGTATAAAAATGCAAATAAGTCGGTTTCATAAATAAACCGACCCAGGACAGTTAAGGTGAGTTGGCCAAGAAGGGAAAATAAATTTATTGAATAATTTCATTTATTTATTATTTAAAATTTTATTTATCATTGGGCTGGTCGACCCCAATAGAAATCAGGGACATTATAAAAACTTAACAATATTTGTAATGGCAAAAGTTCAATCTTCTAATCCAGGCCAATCTCTTCCATCTGTCTACTACCCAGAATTAAATGCTCTCGAGCATCCATGGAAATGTGTGTTCCTCCCTGCAAGAAATATCACTGATGGCTAAAGATTAGCAGCAAGTGGATATCATGCCTCGTTGAGACAATCAAGAACCTATATAAGTGGGTAGAGGCATGTAAATTTTATATAGCACTCTAATTTGACAAATTTAGAAAGGTATTAGGTGGCTCGTGAATGAAAGGTAGCCGACCATATCCAGTTTTAATGCTACGAACAGGGTAAATTCCTAAGCTCTAATAGCACTTTTTGGATCATTTCCACTGTACCTTACAAGACACAATTCTGAGTATGAGTTGCCATGGACAGAGGTGTATTGATGCATATTTAATAGCAATAGGTATAGCACTGTTGGTATCCTTACGAAGCTTGGTATACTAAAAGGTGCCACTTGAAGAGCTTATAAAAAAGTGCCTCCGGAGCATAATTTGTTAAGGTTAATCAATATGAAGCTTCTGCTGCAGAAACTAGTGTTCAATTGTAGTTACTGTTGCACCATGCTTGTTATTTCATCAAATAAAATGAATTGAAAACTTTGTCAAACTTTGTATTGATGTCTGTTATTGACTGGGTAATTTTTTGGGTATCACTTAGCAAGTTATTTTCTAGGACCATGTGACTCATCTCCTATTTGTGTAGATCTATTGGCCTCTGTTTTAACCAATAGTAAGCATAAATCTGTGTTTTTCTTCCGAATATTTGTTTGCAGCCGAATGCTGGTCTCTTTTTAGCAAGTACAAAGCTAACTCCATTTATGCTTGAATTAGTTCATCTTCATAATATCTGAAAATCTTGCTGCAGGTTTTGATTGTTGACAAGCTGGTGCTTACATCCAAGGCAAAAACATAGTCAATTAGTTGTTTGCATTTAATCATTAATGTAAAACTACATTGAAATCCTTACAGTGTGCATACTTGTAAATGTTGTTTATAGTTTTAAGTTTTAGGTCTCACGGAGCTTCCCCTTAAAATTTGAGGAATGGTTCAATTGTGAATACTATTCCAGTTTGAGCTGTCCTGGAAAGGATAAATTACAACTAAAAAAGTACATAAGCTCATAATTGTGATTCTGCTCTATTGCATATGCATGATTTCAGTGCACTAGCTCTAAAGACTGATATCATTGACAATCTAAAGGAGGATTTGAGAATCAACCTCCTGCTTCTACAACTCTATGGTTCAGCTTGAATGCCAGCTACGATGCGCTCTGAGGCTACATCCTCCATCCCTCCAAAGCCCCTTTGACAATATGTCTAGACTATCTGATTTCAAGGCATGGTCAAGTACAAGTATCAAGAAGAAACTAAGGTGACTAACAGAAATATTTTCCCAAGTACAGCTAAATACAGTTTCCGTTTCTCAGCACCTAGGAGTATTCAGCCCAAAACACATGCAGCAGTTCTTACTACCAATTCTATAAATACAAATTGAGATAACCCTTTTTCCTCCAAGAGCAAGAAACATATTCTGGGCCAAGCAATAAAACCATTGGTCAATAAACTTCAATCTTCCATCAGATTGAACAAGTTTATATGCCTATAATTATAATGACATCCCCACAAACACAGCCAAAGGCACACCAAATTGGACAGATCTTGATCAGCATGCCAAAGCACAGACGGCTGCTGCTAATACTCCTTGGTCTTGAATGCTTCTAATCAGTTAGATTCAATCAAACATTTAAAGGAGTATGTACTCCAGTTCCTCTTAGCCAATGGGACACTTGCTGAGGGATAATGAGGTAGAATTTAGAAATGTTAAATTAGTAAATTAATAAATAGACTTACTAACTTTTTCAAAAAGAAACAGTACAAGTTATAGCTTAACATGGAATTTTGCTATTAGAATTATTAAATGTGGCTACATAACTGTTATGGCACTTGAATGGCAGCAGGCCACAGGTACATAGTAGCTTGCCCATGATAACATCACAAAAAAGATTGTCTACAAGATGAACC
This sequence comes from Cryptomeria japonica, assembly GCF_030272615.1. Classification (NCBI taxonomy): domain Eukaryota; kingdom Viridiplantae; phylum Streptophyta; class Pinopsida; order Cupressales; family Cupressaceae; genus Cryptomeria; species Cryptomeria japonica. The sequence goes on from NC_081414.1 coordinate 464,196,838, forward strand.
TTAAATTCACTCACATTCTCATCTTTCTTCATGAACCGAACGCATTTATGTTATTTTTTAGTCTATTGATGTCTTAGTGGGTCCCTAAAGGGTGGATGCCTACCAGGTAAATCAACTATTTGAGCATGATAAGATCTGGGTTTTACAACCTATTCTAGGGGATAAAACGGTGTTGTTCTTTTACTACTTCAAGATCCTTCTCTTTTGCATTAATTATCTTCTTCATTGTTTCAAGCTTAGAGTCTATCCCATCATAATTATCACCCAAGGTCCCTGTAAAACCAATAAAGGAGTCAGACTTCACAAACAAACATCATCAAGGACTAATATTTTGATATTAAAGCTCACTGATTATAATGCTGTTTGAGACCAATTTGACTTCCACAAGTTGTATCGAAATGATTGTTCTTATCCAGGCATATTTGTATCTACACAGTAGATGCAGAGAACTGCTACCAGCTAAAAGCATATCCTATAGCTTAGTTTGGATCTGTTTCTATGGTTTGATGATGTGGCTTGGATATCTTCAAGCTGGTCTTTGACTAATTTGAATGGAGTATCTGATGTTGAGTCATGATCAAGTATGCAAAAATCCATGTGAATAACAGGTACTAACCACGCCATAACAACCACAACTGATCAAATTGGCATGCATTTGGAAACTCCTAGGAATATGCAGTCCAGAAGATCTGAAGCAGTTCCAGAACCTGAGTCTATGAATGGGAATGGAGAGAGCCATAGATCCTCTAAAAGTAAGAACATATTTTAATCTGGACCAATCAATCCAAAATGTTGAACATAAAGCTTCAACCCTTCACAGACCCATTAACCACTTCTGAGTCCCAATGGATTACACTCTAAATAGATTGACTATAGTCTATAAAGGAAACAAAAAAGAAAGAACTACTTTTGTTTTAAACTATATTATCTGAATGTTATAACAGGCATAGATGGATCAAAATATAAGAGGCCAATTTGTTGTACAGCATTTGAAGAAGAGAGATTAGTAGATTAACAAAAATATTACTAACTAGCATGTGACATGGATCATCTAAAAGAAAAACAACTTTATTTCATATAGTAGCGATTCATTTTCTAGGGGAATAATGCAAAACAACTTTATTTCATATAGCAGCTATATTGTGTTAACAAAATTGAAAATACTAAATAGCACAAAAGAAAAACGTACCTGGTAATCTGTTTTGCCATTTGGTGTGAGGCAGACATAGAATAGAAGCATAAACAGCAACTAGCAGGAGCTTATGTACAAGCCAAAACCCCCACTTGTGCCAATCTCCTACATCGTTGCCATCAATGAACAGAGGCACACCATAACCAAATATGTATATTGCCTGTAAAATGCATCAAACAAATTCGATGACATCAAGTTTCTTTCCTCACCTTCACCAATACATAACATAACCAAATATGTATATTGCCTGTAAAATGCATCAATCAAACTCGACGACATCGAGTTTCTTTCCTCACCTTCACCTATACATAAGACTAAAAATTACAAATATGCCTAACAAAGTCATAAATAGGCTTTCATTCTGTTCTTTTCATATATTCAATTTCTTTCGTAAGGATGAAAACTTTGCATCATAATGAAAATTGGTTTTTACCATTCAGTAAAGCCCTTAAGAAGGCAAACCTGGCCCATGAGACACGAAAGAGGCAGTAATATGACAACAACAAAAAACGAAAAAAAAATAGTTTCAAAACCAGTCAATATCCTCAGAAAAGCGTGCTGAAGAGTACTGCTAGAATTTACTAAAAACTTCCAGCTCAGTTTCAAATCATATCAAAATATCATTATTTTCAAAAATTGTCAGCCATCCTTACTAAAAAGAGTATTAGAATTCCTGTTGCACTCTTTTCAATCTTGTCCTACACTCTTTTCAATGTTGTCCTACAAGAAGAGTTGCAGATTTTGTTATGCTGAGGACAACTAGCAAACAATCAAAATTGACAATTGAGTGAAGCCCACCAAGATTAAATTGAATTTGGCAACTTGCATATGAATAACTGCAGAAAACCCATGTGAATTTACCTTCACAGTGACATCGATGCCAGCAATGATGCTTGATAAAATTAGAGATTGCAGCAAAGCATCCCATCCCCTGACATGATTTCCTTGTAATAAAAACACCACCACACTGACTTCCAGAAGCAGCATCCCAGATCTTGTTACCAAAGACAGCACATTAAATGCAGTGGCTTGTGAAGGAAGACCCTGCCATACCTGTATAATCATGACCAATAAAGTAAAATTTGAGATTATGTACAAGTAAAAAAATGGAGCCTAGTTCCTACTGAATGTCAACAAGGTCTAAATCTAACAGAAATTGAAAACCAGGAAACAAATTGAGCTTACCATAAAATTGAAAAGATTCAACAATGTTCTTGACAAAGGAAGAATGCAGAAGGTTGAGAGTGAAGTAAGCATTTCCAAAAACAGGTCTGAAAACTTTAACTATTTGTGCAATGAAAACATAAAATTATAACAATTTGAGGCTGTCAATGAGCAAAAGATATAGAAAAAAATGTCGGGGATGAAAAAGGCAAAACTAAAGGAAGCAATAGCTGCAGTTAAACTCCCTGACTGTGTAAATTCTATTACCGCTTTCTTAACTTCCACCTTTTTCCTCTTCTGATGGTAACATAAATGACATGTTCCCAACCTCCTGTTTTCATATGAACATCTTTGAGGTGGCAGTATGGAGATACATGGTGATCAGACAACAGCTGTGCAAGCCCCAGGAAACCTTATGCAAACATCTATAATCCTCTGTGCCAAAACACAAGCTTCAGCAGCACTCCGCCTCAGTGCACAAATCTATTCAGCACTCTGTCCTAGCGCACAAGCCTTAGTATCATTATGTGCCATCATGGATGACTCGGCCTCTCTTCACACTTTATCTGGCAGTCACCACACAATCAACAGTCCTACACACTTGGCATCCATGAAGCATTCTCCTTCAGATCGTGGAATCAGAATGCCAACCATGATGTGAACCATTTCATGTTCACATTCTGTTTTGTAGACATTCAGTCCTTCATGTTGAAAGAGGAATAGAAGAATAGTCTAGATCTTGTTATCTGGAACATCCATTGTATCCTATTCATCCTTGTTGAGAATAGAAGAAGCACATTATTGCTAAAAGTCTTCTGCTCATATCAATTAAGTATTTGATAACTGTGAATGTTGTTTACCTATGCATAATCTCTAATCTACGTGCAGTAATGGGGAACTCCTCTAGGTACGCCACCTCAAGGTGGGGACTAGATGGTTCCATGAGTCCAACGGGGTACAGAGGGTACTGCCCTTGGGCCTAGAAGAGATGGCTTCAAGGGCACCCTGTTGTAACCTCATTCCCCTATCATGGTGCATCAATACAAGGAGACCAATCATAGAGAGAGGGAAAAGGATGGCAAGATGAGGGGAAATGGAAAGTGGACACCTCATTGGGTAGACCACCTCATATGGATGGCATGGGCTGGCATGGGCCACATGAGGCCAAGAGGGATGGTATATCCATTCTTGGGCCTAGGGTAGAGCATACGAGACACCCCATCGAAGTCACTCTCTCACATGCTCTCCTATGGTTGGGCCATCCAAATATATTTAAATGCTTTATGATTGAATTGATAATTCTGCCATAGATTTACTAATGTTATTATAAAGTGCTTAATGGAATTGTTGTTGTAAATGATTTCTAATCTGTTTGCAGAGTTTCAATCAGGTGAAGGTGCTCTCTAAACCCACATGCTTACTTGGAAATTGAGAATTTGGGCAAATTTAGGGCATTTCCAATTAGGGGGCATCACAAATGGTACCAGAGCATGATCCTGCCAGCCAGCAGGAAAAAGATAAATCAATGGATGCATTCTAGTCAATAAGAAGGGTCTAACAATGTGTATATTCATGTATGCTCCATGTCTTCATACATTCATGTGTATACTCCATGTTTACAAGTGTATTCTACATTTTTGGCTCTATATTTTTAGTTAATCTAGAATATGAGAATAACAAGAGTAAACCAAAAAGGGATATGAAGGTCATAGATGTGTGTCATGTTTCTAATCATCACCCTAAAACATGGAAATACTCACCAAGATATCCAGTGTGTAAACATATCACCAACCTAATCAGTTTTTGCAAAATACAATTGGATGAAGATGAGAGAAAACTTGTCTTAAATTAAGATCTTGCCAGTTTCCAACTATTAGTTTTAACTCACATTCAAGTTGAGGGAGGAACATATTGATCTTAATTCAATCTATAACTCACAATGATATCAGAGTAGTGCAGTGAAAGGTGGATTATGAATTACTTGAGGACAAGAAACCTTGGGAAGGGCAGACTGTCATGCCCCATCAAAATAAGAATAAAAGGGCCTTAGTAACTTGTTAATAAACTTTGGGACCCATCTTCAGCCTGTCAGAAATTGTCCACTAATTAAATATTTACTGAAAAGCAATTTCCTTTCTCCTTAAGAGGATGCGATTATAAAATCATGTCATCAGTAGACAACCCACAGAGGATGTCAAGAATGTGTTGGGTTTTGTTCCCTTAAACTTGCATCAAACAAACTAATGCTATGTCAGATTTAGGAAGACTTAGGAGCAGCAATATTCAAAGAGGATTAATGAATACAAGAGAAGTGATTTGGAAGTAGCGACTTATGTTATTAAACAATGTTAAGAGCAGTGACTACATCCTGTAAGACAGCGCTGATTTGTGGTTAATATGTTAAATAATTAATATTTGCAAAGATGAACTACTAGCTGAGTTGCAAAAAACTCGTGAGTTTTGGCCTAGCGAGTAAACTCGCCATTAACTCACCCAAAAACTCACATGAGTTTTTGTGAAAAACTCACCGAGAAAAAGTCGCGAGCCTTTGGCAAAAACTCGGCTGCATTAAAAAAAGAAGTCCAAACACATCAAAAAATTATGTATTTTTTTTTTCTTCAATTCAGTCTCATTCTCTTCATCAAAATATATACATGAAATATAACATTTAAGTATAAGGAAAAATATTTAAGTTATATTTCATGTATATATTGGTAATGTTTGAGAGTGGTTTCAAATCTCTAGGAGTAATAATGCAAATTCAAGGTTTTAGAGGATCTTATAAATTTTCAGAATTGTCAAATTTTAGTAACCAGTTGACTCCTATCAACATTCTCTCGCTCTCTCTATCTCACTCATTTTATCTGCCCTGAATTCTAGACCTATCTATCTCCCTATCACTCTTCCTCTATCCCCTCTCTCTACCAGTCTCTATCTCACTCTCTCCTCTCTCCCCCAAGATCTGGACCTATCTCTCTACCTCTCTCTCTCTCACCCTCAAACCCCCGCAAGGGCTGCTACCCTAAACCTCGTTTTGGTGAGGTGGAGGAGCCATAGCAAACTCCTGGGACTAGGCCCTCCAGTTCCACCTCTCCCCTAGTTTTCACTAGAGTTGGGAAGAGGAAGATGTAAAATGTTTTGATGTAGTATTTATATTTAGTTTTACAAAAACAATTTGCTATTTTCATTTTGTTTCAGACTATCAACCATCAGCATTCCACATGAGGATGCCATTTTGTACCCAATTTGCATTTAAATCAATCAAATCTATCTAGACTCAGCTTGTTTCTTTTGTGAACTCATTTATTGACTCATTGGATGCATCTCCTCATTGAATTTTGCAAAAAAAAATGCATTTCTAATTAAATTTAAGCAAATGTTTAAGTTGTCAAGTTTTCACCGAGTTTTTGAGGAGTTTATTTTCCGAGCCTTGGCCAGTTTTTTCTTTTGGCGAGTAGTTCAACTATGTTGCAAACATTAAAAAGCAGCAATACATACAAGAGGTGCGATTGGTTTATTTAGAGTTAAGTTAATGAAAAGCGATGTCCCTAAGATAATCGCTTCTCTTGGAAGAGATATGTCCTAAGGAATACATCCCTTCATAAAAGGACACAAGGGAAGATATAACAACAAGATAGAGGGAGAAAGGGATCAAGCATGGAAAGGATTCAAATTGGATATTTGATACAACACTGAGCATTCTGCAGTTCGATTGAATGTAACTGTTTGGCATGAGTTCCATTGTGCATAACAGAATAAACACTGCATTAATAAATATACCACTGCACACTAACGATTGAATAGTACATTGTTGTTATGATTATATCACAATGACCATTAACTGCACCTGATCTGTGAATTTCTATAATTTATTTATTATATGTAAAGTATATGTATGATACTGGAATCTTTCATATTTTCTGAGTACTTCCAGCCATGGTAGAAGAAATGTAGGCCTACAAGAGGGGTATGGTGATGGGGCACTCCTCTAGGTATGCCACCTCAAGGTGGGGGACTAGATGGTTCCATGAGGCCAAGGGGGTACAGAGGGTACTGCCCTTGGGCCTGGAAGAGATGGCTTCCAAGGCACCCTGCTGTAACCTCATTCCCCTATCATGATGCATCAATACAAGGAGACCAATCATAGAGAGAGGAAAAAGGATGGCAAGATGAGGTGAAACGGAAAGCAGACACCTCATATGGATGGCATGAGCCACATGAGGCCAAGAGGGATGGTATATCCACTCTAGGGCCTAGGGTAGAGGATCTGAGATACCCCATCAAAGTCACTCTCTCGCATGCTCTCCTATGGTTAGGCCTTCCAAATATATTTGAATTCTTTATGATTGAATTGATAATTCTACCATGGATTTACTAATTATCTGATAGGCTTTTTTATGGTGGGGAACCCCACCAAGAAAGTCTCACGCCGGGTTTCATGCCTGAAAAAGCTTGACGGTGGACAATTCAAACGTCTCAAACATTTCCAGTTGCTGACACTGCAAATATATTTGTGGAGCTGGAGAATTATACTGACCGACTTGGATACAACACAGCTGCCCACACAGAATTCTACAAGTGCCATTCAACGAACAGTTGCATTACATCCTCCACCTACTGTAGTGAATTAGAGCCTCTCAAGCTTTGTCTGGGGCTATCTAATTATCCATATTCTTAATACACCAGAATCTCTTGCATTGTTGATTTGCAAATCACCGATTGAGGTAAAGTAGGGGTAGGGTCTTCCTTCCACACTAGGCTTGATATGAATGAAAACAGGGAGTTTTCAAGGGCTCTGTAAATGGACAACATTGATTCTCAATCTGCTTCTCACTCCTTTGTGGGCTTTCTCTATCTCACGAGGTAGGATTTTTTAAAAGCTAAAACATCTTCAAACCAAAAAAAAGGGAAATAACCAATTAATAATTAAGAAGATCAAATTGTTATGGTTCTTTGAATTCCATAGAGGGGATAACTGTATATGGTTGGCTGCCATTGCTATTGTTTACTGTTCAAGATTTCATGATGTTCATCTAGGGTTTTTAATTTTGAATGGATACATCCAATTTTCCTTCCTTGAAAATTTCAACAAAACCCTTTTGATCTTTGTAAATGCAGAAGAAACATTGTCCAAATTCAAAGAAATTGTATGGAGCATGGTTAAATATCTTGCAAGACTTATTTGATTCTCTTTACGTTTTACCCAAAAGTTTACTTGTAGCCCTCAACGGCATTGCCTAAGCTCATTGTTGGTGTTGAGGTACTGGATTAGACAGTTTCTGTAAATAGGCATCATGCTACTGCTCCAAAACAGGCATAAACTTCCTTAACAGAGAATTTCAAACTGTTATAGTTGCTAATATGGTTTTTAAATTGGCCTTTTTGAGATGTTTATTTTGTGTGGAAACTAAGCATCCTAAGTACTAGTTTAAAATGGTGCTGACTTAAATTTCATTGTAATGAAGATAATTGCACCCTTGGAAGCGTTTTATGGTTAATAATGACTGCAAGGCCACATCACAGTCAGTAGTTGTGCTGGTAATTATTTTCTTTGTTTGGTCACTGAGGTGTGTTTGTAATGAACTTTAATGAAATGCAAATTTTCTATGGAAATTGAGAACCTTTGATTATGGGCTCTAAAGCAATTTAAATTTAGCAATTGTTTTTGTAAGCTTGCCCTGATTCTACCGCCAGTTAATTGATAGATTATGTTATTTCATCTGAATATATTCAGAGTAAATAGAATCATTCATTATTGAATAATTTTATAGCTCTAACATGTTATAATGCTGACACTGTCTTGCTTGTCAGGATTGAGTTGCATTTGACAAGAAAAAGTTATAGCACACAACACGGTTTGAATGATTTTTTTTTGAGATCAACATAATTTTATGATTTTTATTTTTTGGAATCTATGTGGCCAGATCATTTTGTTTTTGTTTTGCTTTAATTCATTCAAAGACAATTCTGTTCTTAGTCTCAGGCCTATGATAAAACCTTAACTGCAAGGTTTAGTTGATACTGTAAAAGTATGCATTGTGCTCTTGGGAACATAGGATTTTGTTTTCTTTGAATTTCTTCTTTGTTATGTGAACATCATTGAAATTACCTACAGCATACAATTAATTTTTTGCAGGAGACTTTATGGTATAGAGGATTCTGTAAAGGATTCTGTTTAGCATGAGTATGAGAACATAAAAACTTCCCTCAAATTTTACTTCCGAAAAAGGCACGAGATAGAAGTCAGGAAAGATTTACTCCAGCTTTAGGCCCAACTCATAAACTGTTAGTTCCCATTATAATTAAATTAACGGTGGCTTTTGGAAATTATTGGACTCAACTTTTCCCCTGATGCATATTTTAAAATAAAATGGAGCCTGTTTAAAAAAAGCTTTTTTAAATAAATCAAATACTGTTCAAATAATTTTTTAAACTAGACTCAAGCAGAAGATACAAAACTTGTAAAATTTCAAATTTGTATTGCTGGGTATGATATGATTTTTGGCGCAATCAAAATTTGCATTTCTTCCCTTTGATGTTGTTTGTTATTTATATATTTTTAAACCAAATCCTTTTTGCATTTTCTGCTCTTTGCTGACGATAAAACCTTTCGTTCATTTTGCTCTGACTTATGCAGATTGCAGAGGAGGAAGGTTGATACACTTTTTTAATTATTAATAATTATTAGAAGACAAAGCTATACTTAAGTTGTAGGTCAAATTTCGATATATTATTCAAAGTATATTTTTTTACTATCTGCGTAACCATTGCACCTTGTTTTGGTGCAAGTGCTAGTATTATTATAATCTGCTTATTGGAATTGTTGTTGTAACTGATTTCTAATCTATTTGCAAGGTTTCAATCAGGTGAAGGTACTCTCTAAACCCCTTTGCTTACTTGAAAATTGAGAATTAGGGCAAATTTAGTATTAAAGTATTTAATTAGTCATTAATGGTCATTTAGTGTAATATTAGTTTATTTTAGTTAGTTTAGATTCTTTCTATTTTTGCATTCTGTTTACGATAGTTTCTTATGGAAACATCATCTTGTAATTGCCTGTACTTCGTTATTGAATCAATCAATTATGCAATTACCATTACATGGTATCAAAGCATGAATTTTTTAATTCATAAAACAATTTTTCAAAATTTTTTTTCAGTTTTTTTTTAATTAATAAGATATTTTCACACGTCTTCTTTGAAAAAAAATATATATACGAAGGCTTCTGTGTTTTGTTTCTAAAAATCGTGAAGGGCATTTTTTGCAGTTTTTTTTCTAAAAAATCGTGAAGGGCATTTTTTGCAGTTTTTTTTCTGGTTGCATTGTGATTGTTTTTCGGCAGAATCGTTAAGTTCTTTCATGGGTTTGGTCCTGGCCACGTCAAGGCTCGTGTTTTTCTCAGGCGTCAACGTTTTGTTTGCTGCTGTGCAACGAGAAGTTGTCTCTGTGTTTTTGGCTGCGAGGTGTTGTCTCTCTCTGTAAACCTTGCACATCTCTTTTCGCGTTGGCTCTACGCACCTGTTCATGAGTTTTTTCATGATGGGTTAGATATTTTTCTGCATCGTGTTTTCAACTCGACAACCTGTGCTCTCCGTGTTCTTTCTGTAACCCGCATCAGCTACCTGCGATGGACTGGAATTTGTGTTTTCTCTACGACGGGATTCTGTATTTTCTGCACGATTTGTCTATAAATCATGGGCTTCAAACTCGGCTAGGGTTTTTGACCCATTTTTCTCAGTTCTTGGCATCGTTTTTTTGCTTTTCGTAGGTTCTGCTACATACCAGCTAGGGTTTCTTACACCCTAGGTTCTCAGCAACTTTCCTGCAACAATTTTTTTGACTGATTTGTTGGCATAAAAATCAAGGATATTTTCTGCAATTATCTCTATGCCTCAATATTCGTGTCCAGGTGTTGAGTCTATTTTTTTGCCTTGAGATCCGTGTTGGTTATTTCTTTGATCTAATTTTAAATTAGAAGCTTCTACCTCTTTTTTTGTGCCTCACAAGGTTGACTTACTTTGACCTGGAGTTCAAGAGCTGCAGCTACAACACGTGGAAACAACACATGTTGACAATATTTGAGTATCGGTGCCTTGACCAGATTGTTTTGGGTAAGATTGCTCATCCTTCAGTGGTGGGAAAAGACTTGGACAAGTTCGATGAGAGCAACTAGGAAGCAGTGATGCTCACCAAATTATCATTCGTCGATGATCAGCTACCTCAAGTGCCATCCGACAAGACAACTATAGAGATCTGGACTCATGTGAAAGATCTCCATGAAACCTAAGATAAAAGCTGAGCATTATTTCTAAAGAACATGTTGTTCTCCATCATGATGGATGAGAAGATGTCTCTGCAGGAGCATCTTACGAAGATAAAGGACATCCGTGATCAGCTAGAGGCGATTGGTCATTTAATGGAGAAGGAAGATATGGTGGTCATAACTTTGAAGAGCCTACAAAAATCTTAAGAACATTTTATTGAGACACTCAACATTACTTCAATGTAATGTCCCTTGTCAAATTTGCCTAAGACTTTCAATTTATGTTGTCCAACATTTCATCAAACACTTGGCATGCAGTCTCTTTTCAACATATAGTTGATCCTACTTTTGATTTCTTCCTCATAAGTTGACCAAATGCATGAAATAAAGACAACTTCTAGACTGAAATGTTTGCAGCAGATAGAAGGTGCTAACAGCAATTGATCAGCTTCTAAAGATTGTGCCTCCAACAATTTGAAAATAGCTCTTCAAACCCCTTTGAATTTCTGTAAATTAACTCTTCTAAAATGCATTAGTACTGTAGTGTTTACTATTCACGGGTACTATAGCGATTTACTATTCATAGGTACTGTAGCGATTTACTATTCATGCCACCTTCAATCTGCATCAGAGCTTCTTATTTGAACCAAAACTTCTACCATTAAGTGCAGCAGCAAACTCCGAAGATGAGTTCACCTCTCATGGAAAGTTGGGGTTTCGTCCAACCTTCAAATTCCAAGGGATTTTGTCCTTAGAACAATCCAGTCACTGATTTCCAACAACAATGGAGAAATAGCTTCAATGAAATAATCTCATAACATCCTCTTGAAGGAAGACAAGGTTTGTTTATAAAGACTCTTCAAACTCCAAATCAATCTCCACACTCAATGTGAGATAAATCCTCCTTTACTTTTAATTCCTCCTTAAGGCCCGCTTTCCCATAAAAGACATTAATAACATTTAAAATGTTATTTCATTAAGACTTAGGGAAAACATTTAATATTTCATTAAGATTTGCATTCATAATTAATTCCTCAACTGGCCCCCTTTTCATGATGAATTGACCCTCAAGTTATAACATTAAGTTATAACTTATATTATCACCTTTTAATAAATAATTATCATTTAGGCCAATTAAACATTAATAACTTCTCAAATATTCATTACTTTTCAATCCCGTCTGAACCAGAGGGTCAATAACTGCATGCATTGCGCATCTAACTGCCTTCCTAAAAATAGTAAGGGTCCCTCTCAATCAACCACTAACTTACTATAAATAGTAAGTGTGTGGAACAAAGTCAAACGAAGGCCAAACTAAACCAAACGAAAAGCAATCCTGAACACTTCTAACCTCCGGAATGGAAATAAGCCTCCCGCACTGCCAACTGGGACCCTCTAACCGTCAGTCTTAGCCTACGAGGGCCAATAATAGGCTAATCCAACCATAAACCATATCATCCCAAAAAGGGGACATTACATTCAACGAATGTTGATCTAAAGTTTCTTGATCTCTGCAACAGGATAGATGGAAACAACAATTTGGAAGCAGTCCTAGTTCATCCTCCACTAAACAAGCATTCACTACCAAAGCCTCAGAAAAGGGCAAAGGCAAGTCCTTCCAATAGAAAAGACAAGGCAAACCTCGGGAGAACCCTAAGAAGAATATTCAATGCAACTATTGTCACAAGTATGCCCATATGAAGAAAGATTGCAAGAAATGACTGGCGTCTAAGCAATCTAAACAAAAAGGGTCTTAGCAAAAGGCCCATGTTGCCACGCATTCTAAACAGGAGTTTGCCTTTTATGCGTTCGTGGCCAAATGCACATCTAATCATGTGAAATCAGCTGCCTGGTACATTGACTCTGGCACCTCTCGACACTTCACACATTGTCGGGATTGGTTTACAAAATACACGCCTTTCAAAGATTCAATGATCTTTGGAGGAGGTGAAGAGTATACTGTTGTCGGAAAAGGCAACGTTCAAATCACGTCTCGAGGAAGAAACTTGATATTTCTCAATGTATACTTTGTCGTAGGTATGGAGGTGATTCTGTTGTCAATTGGTCATATCATGTGTCATTCTCCACGGCTGGATGTCATCTTTAGTTGGCACAAGTGCAGCATTGTTGATAGGGAGACTTGCACTACAGTTATTGTTGGCCTTGAGGATCATGGTCTTTATAGACTTATTGATATTGGTGATTCTCAGGAGCACGCCATGCAGCCAAAAATTCTTCCATCAGCAACCTCTAGCATTAGCGATATGGGCACCTGAATGTTCACTATCTCTCTCAATTAGTTTGGGAGGGTCTGATTGTTGGGTTACCTGAGATTCAGACTCAAAATCATGGAGTTTCTGGAGCTTGTCAGGCTGGAAAGCAACATCGGACTTTGTTTTCAAATGGTGACACTTAGAGAGCATCCAAGGTCTTGCAGTTGGTTCATGCAGATGTTTGTGGACCGATGAACACTCCATCAGTCATTGGCTCCAAGTATTTTCTATTATTTGTCGATGATTTTAGTAGAAGAATGTGGGTGTATTTTCTTAAAAACAAATCAGAGGTGTTTAGCATGTTTCAGAAGTTTAAGGCCTTAGCAGAAAAAGAGTTAGGCTGTCAAATAGTCACTCTTAGGTCAGACAATGGGGGGGATTTTGTTCTTCTAATTTCTCCAACTTCTATGCGACACATGGAATTAAGCATCAGCTTACCACACCTTACCCCTATTGGCAATTCGTGTTCACATTGGACACATAAAATAATTATCTGTAAGGTTTGTTATAGTTTGTTAAATAGGTTAGTATATCAGAGGTACAAATGTGTTGAGTTGTTAAAACAACTCAATATATTTGGGTAAACTTTGTTATCTGTAAGGTTTGTTATAGTTTGTTAAATAGGTTAGTATATCAGAGGTACAAATGTGTTGAGTTGTTAAAACAACTCAATGGGTAAACTTTGTTATGAGAATTTCCTATAATGTAGGAGACTAGACTCCTATATAATTATGATGTATTTATTTGATTAAAAAGAGGTGAAGCATGTATTGTTTTGCATTGAATTATTTGCAGCTTCTCTGCCCATATTTCTGATAACCCCCCTAAGCAAAATGGTGTTGTTGAGCAGAGAAACCACACAATCACCAAGATAGCCTGATCTATGTTGGAGCATATAAATGCTCCAAAGAAATTTTGGGCTGAAGCAGTTTACACTGCAGTCTATCTTTTGAATCAAACTCCCACACAGGCCATGAAGAAGATGACCCCAGAGGAAACTTCCTCTGGAAGGAAGCCCAAAATCAGTCATTTGAAGGTCTTTGGCTCTACTGCTTATGTTTGGATTCCAAATGCCAAGCACACAAAATTGGATTCCAAGAGCTAAAAACTCACGTTCACAGGCTACAATGATAACCACAAAGCTTATCGGCTAATTAATGTAGACATCGATTGTCTCATATTCAGTCGTGATGTTGTATTTGATGAAGAATGAGGGCCCTTTCAGCTCTCTTCTCCCATTTTGCGTCTTGAGGATCAACCTCTGAAGGCTAAGGATTTGGGTGTTCATCTTCCCTTAGGTCCACCTGATGGGAGGGTTTCAGACGACTTTGACTCTGAAGTTGTAGAGTCTCCCAGGTATGACATTGTACCACCCGACTTTCCCTAGGATCCGCTTCCAAATGACTTTGTTCCAAGCACCCCAGATGATGTTGATACTCTTGACTTGGATGTAGGTGCTTCTAATCTTCGGCCCAAGTGGTGGGCCAAGAGCATTGGTGATCTTCGTGATGATGAACTTATTAAGCGTAAGATCAGCCAAACGCAAGAGCAAGCAAAAGAACACAATTAACTTTTCTCTTACAGCCAACATTCATAGTGTTTAGGAGCCTCAGACATATTCAGAGGCTAAAGGAATACCAGAGTGGGAACAGGCTATTGAAGTTGAACACCATAGTCTTCTAAAGAACAAAACTTGGGTCTTGTCCAATCTTCCACCTAGGAAGAAACGCATTGGCTTCAAATGGGTGTATAAAGTCAAGTATAAGGTTGATGGAACCCTTGATAAGTACAAGGCTCGCTTAGTAGCTAAAGGGTTCTCACAAAAAGAGGGCATCGACTATGAGGAGACATTTACTCCCATAGACAAATGAGCAACATTTAGCTTGTCCTTGCTATTTCAGCCCAGTTTTAATTGGAAAGTCCATCAAATGGATGACAAGAGTGCATTCATCAATGGTGAGTTGCAGGAAGAAGTCTATATGATGCAACCTCCAGGTTTTAAGGTTGTCGGTAAAGAACACCAAGTATGCAGACTGGTGAAAGCACTATATGGCCTCAAATAGATTCCTCAAGCATGGTACATAAAAATTGATAAGTACTTAGTTGATCAAGGCTTTCAGAGGAGTCCTTTTGCTCCCAATTTGTATGTCAAGAATACTAGTGGTGCAACACATTTGATCAAAAAGATCAAAAAGATCAAAAAGAATTTGTGCCAGTCATTTGGGACTTCTGCATTATTGTCTCGGTGTAGAAGTTTGGCAAACAGATGGCCACATTTTTATTTTTCGGTCAAAGTATGTCAAGAATCTACTAGATACGTTTCAGATGCACAATTGCAAACTTGCATCTGCACCTATGGAGAAAGGGCTGAAACTATCAACCAAATCGAATTCACCTATGGTGAATGAATTAGCATTCAGGCAACTAGTGGGCAGCCTCATCTATCTCACTGCCACTAGGCCTGACCTCAATTATGTTGTGAGCTAAATATCTTGCTTCATGACAACCCCTAAAGTTGAGCATTGGGTTGCAGCGAAGCGTGTGCTGAGATATGTGAAGGGCACTCCTAACTTTGGCATTTTGTACAACGGAAACAAAGATCCTAGGCTCATTGGTTTTATAGACTCAAATTGGGCAAGTTCTATTGATGACAAAAAGTCTACTTCTTGATATGTTTTCAGTTTGGGAACAGGTGTAGTCACATGGACCAGCAAGAAGCATCAGGCAGTAGCTCTTTCCTCGACCGAAGTAGAATATTGAGGAACTGTTAACGCAGCTTGTAAGGTAGTTTGGCTTCGAAGGATGCTTTTTGACATGCAAATGTCTCAAGCAGGTCCTTCTCCCTTATACTGTGACAATCAAGGGGTGCTGAAACTTGCCAAAAATCCAGTCTTCCATGAGCAGACCAAACATGTTGAGCTTCATTGTCATTTCACCCGAAAGCTTATCGAAGATGGATCAATAATGTTGCCGTATGTTCCAACTGAGGACCAAACTGCAAATATCCTCACCAAGTCTCTGAGCCTGAAGAAGTTTGCAAAATTTAGGGGGCACCTTGGTGTAGTTGATAGAATGACCATTAAGGGAGGGTATTAAAGTATTTTATTAGTCATTAATGATCATTTAGTGTAATATTAGTTTATTTTAGTTAATTTTCGTGAGTCTAGATTCTTTCTATTTCTGCAAACTATTTACGATAGTTTCTTATGGAAACACCCTCTTGTAATTGCCTATATGCACTTCGTTATTGAATCGATCAATTATGCAATTACCATTACATTTAGGACATTCCCAATCAGGGGGCAGCAACCAGCCAAGGAGACTCATCAAGAGCTGCAATGTCTCAGCACAAATGTCATGGCAATTGACACTCCGAAAGAACACAAGTGTCTCTTCCATACTAAGTGTAGGGTTAACAAACACCTAGCCCATGTCACTGTTGATAGTGGCAACCAAAAGAACATCGTGCAAGACAAAATCAAGTCCCTAGGTCATTCCATTGAAGCACATTGAAGACCATGCTCTTTGGGATGGTTCCAACAAGGACGTTCAAGTAAAATGCCAATGTACTTTCAAGTATGTGGTTGAATCCATGCAAGACATGATCACTTGTGATGCCACACTATTGGAAGTTTGCAACATAATACTTGGGAAGCCATAAGTGTATGACAAAAATAGCGTCTATCAAGTTAAGCCACAATGGTGCACAGTTCATGTTAGCAACTACTACTTTAATCTTCACAAGTCCTCGCTGAAGGCCATGATAGCTTTTAACTTTGCCAAACAATACCCACACATTGAATTTTGTGCTTTCTCGTCATCCATCTAAAGGCACACACATTGGCAACACACATACACTATCGCAGCAACAACTCAACACAATACTACAATAGTATGGAGATGTCTTAGAAGAGCACAAAAACCTTCCTATACATTACAAGATGCAACATAGGATTGACTTAGTTTCGAATCACCTCTTCTAAATAGCCCATTGTACTACAAATTTGTTTGGAAGAATGATGAAGTTCCGCACCAAATTCAAGAGCTAAATTGATTAGGACAAATCAAATATGGCTCTTCTATGTGTAGCGACCCAATAGTCCTTGCACCAAAGAAAGATGGACATGGTACTTTTGCATTGGCTATTGCACACTCAACAAGATCATAGTTAAAAATAGGTATCCCCTACTGCACATCAACAACATTCTAAACCAACTGTAGTGTGCAATACTTCACTAAGATCGACAACAAGTCAAGATATCATCAAGTACAAGCTCATCCAAGAGATATTTGGAAGACAACATTTGAAATCAAAGAGGAACTATACAAAAGAATTGTTATGCCTTTCAATCTAAACACTGCACCAACAACATCATTAATGTATCCAGCATATTGAACAATGAATTGTCTCTCTCACAAATGAAAAGAGAAGTTATATAAGCACCCCATTACAAAGCAACGGCCTAGATTGATCTAAGATCAACGGTCAAGATTAAAACATTAAACTCGAATTAAAGCAAGCTACAATAGTTATCCAAAACGGACCAATGATAAATAAACTATTAAATCCAGCTTTCTTCTAGAAGTGGGCATCCTTTCTCCTTTTCTTTGGCAGCAAATTCAATGAACCTGGTCACTATGGGGTTGAGCTCTTCCATTGGAACACTTCGCAAAATGTCAATCTTGTATTCCATCAGGTCCATCTCATGTTCACATGTGGCAAAAGTGGCTATCCAATCTATTTCCAGTTTTTGAAAACCATCCTCAATAGACAGAAATGAATATGCCTTGCTAAAATGTTGCTTCTAGATTGGATTTGTAGAAGTAAAGAAGTTGCCCTGAACTTTGGCCTTCAGGTTCTCTACATCCAATTCCCTGTCTCGGACTATTTCTTGCTCAAGCACATCAAAGACTATGATGAAGACCTTGTCTTGGACAGATTTGATTGTTTCTTCTATTCTAGCACCATCAATCTTCATCTTCTCCAAGACTTCTCCTCTAGCCACCAAGGCATGATACCATGTGCTAAAGTCATATGATGTTTCGGCGTCAATAACATTTCCATAGACTAAGTCTTGTTTAGGGATTCCTTTCAGCACCTTTAAACATGGAATTGTCCTTTCTTGAACAATTTGAAAATCTTCCCAAACCTCAACTATGCTCTGGATTCTGTATATAAATGAAGAGATTTGACCACAGACCTGTGCCAATTCTTCCATGAATTTGATGGCCTTATTTGCAACTTTTGTAATCCATTCCTTGGCTCCTTGGGCTGCCATCTTCATTCCTTCAAAGCTCTCAGTTGATTCTTGTGGAAGAGCTAAAGGTGGAGTGACGGCTACCTCTTCTCTTTCGATAGGATTTACCAAATGTTGGATATAATCCTTTAATTGTTCATTCTCCACTTGGAGTTTGTTCTTCTTTTCTTCCTCTTCCCTTAGCCTTTCCTTGATGGCCTTGATTGAGTCATCTCCATCTAACTCCTGAACTTCTTGTTCCTTTGTAGCAAGACCTAAGTTCATAGTCATTAGCTCGTAATCTTCAGGAGTGATGTCCTCTTTTGTTTTGTCAACTTTTGGAATGGCCACCTATATTGAACGAGATCTTGTGCCATCTTTATGGATTAAGGAATATTTCTTTGCCTTCTTTTCTACAGGGTGATTCAATCAAGCTAAGAATTCTGCTAAATCGTCCACTAGTTGGACTTCTACAATAGCTATCTTTTTCATTCTTTGTAGTAACCAATCAAGTACTATTGGTTGTTCAATGCCATCATCTTCTTCTTTTACTTCATTTCCTTCACTTCCTTCAATTCCCCTGAGTGTAAAAATCATTCCTTCCTAAAAATCTCCTTCCAAGATGTCAGCTTCAATATTCTCCAATTCCTCATCCATTACTGTCATTGGATTATTAGGGCCATCAGGAACAATTTGCTGTTGAACTAGTTCTTCATTTGGTTCTTCACAAATTCGAGGAGGAATTTCCATCTCAATTTGTAAATCATCATCAACTGGAGCTTTGTTCCTACTTGTGGATGAGCCAATTTCTTCAACCAAAGAAGTGTTCGTAGAGGAAGATGCATTATTTCTTCTCAATTTCTTGTGTATAATCTCTTCATTATAAGTTCTCTTTCTTCTTGGTCTTAATGAACACTCTATTGTATCTCTCCTCCTAGAATTTCCGTTTTCTAGTTTCTTAGCACCATGAGTCACTTCATTCTCATCGAAAGAACAAGAATCCATGCTTCCAATTAAATCATAGGTGAAGGCAATATTCTTCTCCCTCACATTGTGAATTTACTAATCCACCCACCATCTAGTGAATTTCACGATTGGCCTCATTAATGTATCCAAATCTGAAAGCTCAAGTCCAAACCAATCTGTTGCAGAAAGAGGTTTATCTTTTTCTTCTTCATAGCTTCTTAGCACCGTGAGTCACTTCATTCTCATCGAAAGAACAAGAATCCATGCTTCCAATTAAATCATAGGTGAAGGCAATATTCTTCTCCCTCACATTGTGAATTTACTAATCCACCCACCATCTAGTGAATTTCACGATTGGCCTCATTAATGTATCCAAATCTGAAAGCTCAAGTCCAAACCAATCTGTTGCAGAAAGAGGTTTATCTTTTTCTTCTTCATAGCATGGCTGGGTGAAATTTCCATCATCCTCCAGTTGATCTAGTATGGGGAAAAGTTCAATTGTTCTGATCATACTTACTAATATCTTGGACCACATTCTCCTTATTTCATACTCATCAACCGCATTGGCCCAGAAATCCTCAAGATCAACTCTATGTTTATACTTCTTTTTATTTACCATCCCAATATGGTGATGGGGATCAAAGTTGGACCTCAATCGATATAAGGAGAATGGGTACCATTGCATTTCCACATTTGCCTTATCAATTACCTGTGTTGATGGACATGATTCTAACATCTTTCCAACAAAAAGGGGAAAAGAAATTCCAACCTTTTTCTTGCCTCTTTGGATTTTATCATGTGTCCAATTGTCTTATGACCTCTAGTAGTACCATTTTATTTGTAGGATATCTTGGAAGTTTGTATGGGCATCTTGTAAATCCTTGGACCATCAAATATGTGAATATGAGGAATTGAATGTACCAATATCCAAACCTGCTTAGCAAATTTTTGGCCTCTTGTGTCAATCGTTGATGAGTGCCTCCTTGAAACATCCTGGTGATGTACATTAGGAACGCATCATTGACTCTTTTGAAATGGGATTTCTCCTGTATATGCAATTGCAGATAGCAATCATATGCTTTGAATCGACCATCCTTGTTTCCCACAATCCTTTGCAAATCAATCCCTTATATCTATAACATCTTGCCAGCATGTAAATGACGTAAGAACTCATGTACAAAGACTTTGTGTGCTCCATGCTTCTCAGCTGCTCATCTATGCTATCACTGATTATTTTTGCCCAATTTATCATCTTGACACCAGAAGTGACCTCATCAATGAAGGAGAACATCCAAGGCTCGAATAGGGAGGCTTGAGGACTTCTTGTGACTCTGCTAGCAATAGGATGAGGTCTACATACTGTTCTATGAAATCTGTCTTTAAAAGTTTCTTACGCAATTTGGTATGATGACCCCTTGGCTTTTGCAACCATTGCTTGTTGATCATTTCAGCTCAAGAGGCAAGTTCTAGCATCTGCTTCAAAAATTCTTAAGGTTTCCTCTTTGGTCTTGTATATGGTGGAAGGCTAATCTGGAATGTCGAATGCTTCTTTGATGGCCATTTCTCCAAGGCAAGCCAGCACTCTACCATCAAGTGCCACAACTTGTCTCTCTTGGATGTTGTAATGTCTGGCACATTCTACTATCAGCTCGTTGCATTGCATAGCTAGAGGAAATCCGTTGCTTGAACAATTCCATTTCTCATCATCTTGTGTGCTAATGGTGAAGGAAAGCAATCATTGAGCCCATACATTCTTTTCTTGAAATCATCGAGGTTAACATGGCCAAGGTCAATATCTCCAACCTTCTTCCATTTTGTCACAATTCTGGACTCTTGTTGTGGTCCTTTGTTATTGAACTTCATCTGTCTTTTTGGAAATCCCTCCCTGAGTTGACATCCACCACCTGAAAACATGAAAAATCTCTAAGATAGAAAAAGAATAAGGGGTCCCTCCCTGAGTTGACATCCACCACCTGAAAACATGAAAAATCTAAGTTAGAAAAAGAACAAGGGGGTTTGATGCTTGTTTGAAGGAATTTCGAAGGATAATTCTCATTTAACTTATGAAATTCTAGAAATCAGACTTAGTGAAATTTTGGAAATTGTGAAATCAAGTCTGATTATGAAATAGTAACTAAAAATCAGACTTAGTGAAATTTTGGAAATTGAAATTAAATCTGATAATGAAATTTTCTTGCTTTCAAATCTGCATAAAGCGTAAAAAGCAACATGATCCTAGATAAAATTTGAAAATTCTTGAAGTCTGAAAGAAATCGAAATTCTGAAAATCAGCCCTCAATCCTTTTTGCAAACCTGAGAATTTTGATGAAATTGCTTTAAGGAATCACCTTCAACTTTGTCTCCAAATGTAGATGTTGGCCTGAATTCTCCTAGAAATTGTCTTGCACCTACAATTTACTTTGAAATTTGCCTTGAAGTTTGAAAGAAATTATCTCCTAAGCTTCAACTTTCAACCTTAAGAAGTGATTTGTGAGTTGAATGAAATGCCAATGCTCATATTTATAGAGAAGTTGAACTCTTGCTTTGTCTTATTTTTTTGTTTTTGTGTTTTATTGGAAACGAATCCGGTCTTATTTTGAACACCAAATCGAACCTTCCCATTCTTTCTTTTGTGCTTTTATGAAATTCCTCCATGCAAAGGGCGGACTTCACTTGGAATCCGGAATTTCTTCTATGTCTAGGGCAGACTTCACTTGGAATCAGGAATTTTTTCCATGTCTAGGGCGGACTTCACTTGGAATCAGGAATTTCTTCCATATTCAGCCATTTCCTTGTGACCTTCCATGAACATTCCTGACAATGAACACTTCCTCTAACTTAGAAAATACCCATGATCCCAAAAAAAGCAAAAAAGCAACTTTCTATTTTTAGAAAAAAGCAAAACAAAAAAGCAAGTTCCTGGATTGGCTCCAAAATGCAAAAAATAAAACTTTTTGAAAAAGAAAAAAGTAGAAAAAAAAACAATTTTCCTAAAAAATAGGAAGTTGTCAAAATTGATCCCGAAAATTTGCGTTTTTAATCCTTCGACCTATCTGAGCACATCTATAACATCAAAACGCTCTTTTGATCATTCTTTTCCTTTATTGATTTGATGACTCCTCCAAATTTTGGAAAACTTGACTCATTTGTGAAGGCAAGAGACTGGAGACAAAACCCAAGACGCCAAAACACTACCCTAAAAAGCGAAAACAAGGGGGGTCCCCATTTGCAATGGGGCGATGTGTGATTATGTCACAACAGAACCCAAGGCTTGTTAGCACGTTTTTTGCCAATCCTTGTGAGAATGATTGGATACACAACTAGATCAATCAACCACCTTTAGTCTGAAACTAGACAGCCAAATGGCAATGGCCAATCGCAAACTTTTGCATCTTCTGAATATCTAAAATTACACACATCACACTTGGGATGACAACCTACTCTACACCAATATGCCTAAAAGAGATCCCTACATAGTTCTACAAGGCATAGTCCTTTCTAAATGTCTTGGGTTTTGGCTTGTGGCAGCCTTGAATATATCCTGTTGCACACCATCTCAAGTAGACTCATGCACATAGGAACAAGAAGCAGATAAAGCATCAATGTTATTGCAACACATTTAGAGTGTCCACGAACAAGTTCAATAGATTCTCTCGTGCCAACAATAAAAATAAAAAGAATGCCATGATAAATATTATGCCCCTTACTCATTCAAGGTTGGTGACAAAGTCTAGTTGTATCTTCAAAAGGAGTGCTACAAGGGTTCACATAGGAAGATAAAGCTGCTGCATGATGCTCCATATGCCATCTTGCATGCAGCTGATGAGAATGTTTTGTTCTCAATCTCCCACAATAATTGGGTTTGTATTCAATATTAATTGCGGAATCCTTAACCCATATTTTCCTCCTCATCTCAAGCCAGCATCAACCCGACATCCTCCAAACTTGGATCCTAGGCAACTGCACACAATTGTCTGAGATGAGATCATACAAATGGTCGCAACACACACCCTCCAAGGTTCACATTATCTATTCAAAGTGGCTAAGGGGAGGCAGTATACAGATCAAGCAAAGTGGTACAATCTTCGATAATTTCATGTTCAATTTGCATAACTTTGGAGCCCATCACTTCTCAAGAAAGGGCAAATGATCAAAGCACAGTCCTACAAGCCTCATAGAAACTTGTGCAAATTTTTATAGTCCTTTTAATCTATGTGCAAGCCTCATAGAAGTCCTTTGGGTCAATGCACAAGCTTCAATAACACCTTATGCCAACATGTAAGTCTATTCAACACTCTACACTAGCGTGCAAACCTCAGCGTCAACATTCACCATGCATAACTCAACCCCTTTTGGGACACCACCTAACAATCACCACACAATCAACAGTTCTACACACATGGCAACCACATAGCTTTCTCCTTCAAACTATGGGATTGAAACGGCAACTATCAAGAACTCAACTGTCAAACAATTTGGAGCATGAACCAATTCATCTTCTCATTTTATTTCGTAAGACATTCGATCCTTCATGTTGGGGTATGGATAGATGAATAGTCTAGACAAGCCAGTCTGATGTGGTTGCCCCCTTTACGTCGCAAGAAATTTCATTCTCTATCTTGATGATATATGTAACATCCATTGTATCCTAATCATTCATCTTTGGAATAGAAGTAGCACATAATTGCTAAAAGCTTTCCACTCAATTCAATTGTATATTGGATAACTGTAATTTTTGTTTTCTGGTGCATAATCTATAATCTTGTCTTTCACATACTTAACATTTTCTCCTAGACCTCTTGGCATCCAAATCACTTGGTCCCTAAATTTTTCTCAAAATGATGAGTCTTGAGAGTTTGAGATTGTTGCTTATATAACTTTAAGTTGATACCAAATAAAGTAACGCCAGCTGCTGAATGTTAATGTAATGTCCCCACTTTGAAATAGAATATAATAATAAATAATAGTAATAAAATTAAAATACAAAAGAATAAAAATTAACTAAATATAATTAAAAGTTGATTATAGTTAATGAATGGTCAAAGAGCATGAAATGATAAGTTGTGACTCCCCCAAATATGAGCTATAAAAGGGAAAAGAGAACTCATTTGAAGGGGGGGTAATTTTGGGAATCAGAAGTGCAGATCTGATTGTGAAAGGTTGTGTCCCTTTCAAAGGGCAGAAATAATGAAGAGTTACACTATTTCAAAGGATGCTAATGATGAAAGGGTGTGTCTCTTGCCAAAGGGCATACATGATGAAGAGGTGTGACCTCTCCCTCACATTGAGATATATAAAGGAAAGGAATCAAAAGCATCCAGTGGGATCACCATCGATCAGATCAGATCAGAACAGTTATTAAGTTGCAGGCAGTAACATCTTTGTTCTTGGTGGTATGCATGGGGATGTGCTTAATATATGAAGCCTGATAATGTTCTTATGCAGAATTTAGTAGTAATATTAATATAGACTGCAATATGTATGACAGTCATACTTTTTTTTCATATGTATTCATTATATATGAGAAGTTAGTATACTCGTAGCCCAATTATTTAATCATTTCTATTGCCCCCCTTATGTGTTGTTAGGGAGAGGTGGAGTAAATCCATCCCAAATTAGGTGAGCCCCACGGGTGGCCTGGACGGATGTTCCTGAAACTTGGGCCCAATTATGGAGGTGGTGTCATCATGCCCTAGACAAGTAAATCCCCATCGAGGGTCGAGGATTAGAAAGGAAGTAAGAATTGGGGCTTGAATATAGCCACTCAATTGTACTATGAATAATAAATATGGTTATCTAGTTTAATAAATTAATTTAAGGCATGATAACATTAAGTAATAGGTGTTGATTATTGGGAAATTGGCAGCCTCCTAGTAGGCAACATTAGTGTTAAACATCCAGCACATTGTTTGTTATTTGAGATTCTGGATGCCCAAAATAACAAAAAAATCTACCAGCTGTAAAAGCGTTGCCAGGCAAACCCCCTTGCCGGATGCACAAAGGTAGCTCTATTGACTTCTCGCATTTAGTAGTGCCATTCTCTGCCCATTGAATCTCATTTCCATCTCCCACTGGTAATTGTGCCCACCATCTCTATGGGGCCACAAGAATAATAGCATCTCAAAGACCACAATTTCTTTTGTATTTGTTAGATAAGAAGAATCCTTAATAAGCATGAGGTTTTCACGGTCCTCGACTGAGTGAATTGCTTATGAGAAAACTGTTTCCGTTTGAATCAATGTTTTGAATGGCATTCAATGTTCTATCATTAGGATGAGGGAAAAAAAAGCTTCCCGCTATAAATCAAGGTAACACAATTTGAACAGTTGGGCGTTGAATAAAAAGAAAAAAGACGGCAGTTGGAATTTGATGTAATTGAGATGAGTTAGAAGGTGAACCTGAAGTAAACACCAGAGGAGATTAAAAATTGCGACGAGCCAAAGTAAGGCGTAGCAGGAGGCCATGATGTATGATGATGATCCGCTTCGCCTTAATTTTTCCAGACTGCTCTTCATTTGCAACACCAGAAACGTGAGAAACGCCACCGAAGGGGCTATCACAGCTATGTCATACCACATCCCGTACCCATACTTAGAATTCCCGTTCACCAACCACTGCATCTTCCAATAATAATAATACTAATTATGTTTATGCCCTCTGCCTCCTTTATCTTCTTTCTCGCTCCTTTATTCAAATTTCACCGCAATTCAACTCGCAACCCTTTCTGATTTCTGTTATCCTGCATTTCCACTCGAGAGAAAACAGATGTCTTTATCAAACTAATCGTCTCCAGCTTCCTCGCATAGTCGAATCGAGAACGCGATTCCGGATTTATAAATGTTGGATGTCTGAAAACAAATTATGTGTGGTGTCGTTTGTACGTCTCTTCGAAAATCAACTTCTTGTCGGGTTATGAATGTCGACTGTATAGGAAAATGTAATATATATTTGCAGAGGATAAAGACACGCAACCTTTACAAAATAAAAATATCTACAGGGATTCTATAGCAGTCTAATTTGCTACTAGATCTATGAAGTTTAAAATTGCATGTGCACGCCCTTTAACCTTTTGTTTTGGGCATGGAGATTCGAGAACTAATTTCATTTGCATGTCATTTCTCTTATGTTTTAGTTGAATTAAATTGTACATTGGTGCATTTTTGTCTCAAAGTTAGTAAGAAAATAAATTTTATTTTATTATTATTTATTTGTATAATCTAGGTTTGATTTTATATCTTAATTACTTATTATTTTAGTTCAAATATATGAGTATAAAATTGATTTAAGTTATTTATATGATCATGGATATAGACTTTTGAAATTTTAAATTTCTTATTTTAAGTTCATGTTTCCTTCTCTCATTAGTTTGTTATGTGTTGATTAAAGTAAAAATCTATTTTAAATTGCACACTCTGATGGTGTATTTAAGGGCTAACTTCAATGACTAATTTCTTTAAGTCAACAAAGATTATCATTGGAGCATTTATATGAGAGCATCATCACAGTATCATGGAGCACTGTCATTGCATGTTTATTTGCAACATCGTCTAGGGCTCATTGTACTCTTGTTTGGTGTACTTGATCATTATTTTAAAACCAGTGAATTGATCATCCTAAGGATTTGACTAAGGAGAACGTGATCCTTATGATTCAGCAAAATCCCAAAAAGTGTTTCTAAACACCACAACCCCTTATTGATATTAAAACATTAGAAAATCAAGACAAGAAAATTCCAATAGTCAAACTTGTACCAATTCATTCTTACAAGTTTAGGGTTAGGTTCACATGTTAGAGCATTTTTAGCTATTAGTTGCTTTTTTACAACTAGTTATGCTTTTTAGGTTAACATAGGAGTGCTTGCTTCTAGTTGTTTTAGTTGTGCATCTAGTTTTGCTATAGTTGAGCTTTTTTAGCTTCTCATGCTTGCACTTTAGTTCTCTTTAATTTAGCTCAATGCTTTATTTATAAGAACCTCATTGTACAATTGTAATTCATTATGTATTATTTTCTTTTGAGTAATATAGCATTCTTTTGTGTAGCTCTCACTTGTGGAAGTTGTTTTGTTTTTTGCTTGATCTTGTAGGTGCTTGTGATGCAAAATTCAACATGGTATCAAAGTGCAAATTTGGTAAACACCTTCTCAAGTTGAAGGTTTATTTTCTCAAAAGCATTGTAGGGTCACATATTTGCTTTTTTGTGCATCTAGAGATGGGACGATTTTATTATCAGCTTTGGAGCAAAATAGGCATCACCATTGTGTCTCCAATATCGGGAAACCCCAAGAATGCTTTTTGTTTCATCAAAATCTAAGCTACTATGTTTTTTAGGCGATTTCACCTATGGCACATTTTTAGAGGCGATTTTTGGAGGTCAACAAAAAATATGGTCATTTTGGGGCAAAATCGATCTCACTAT
This sequence comes from Cryptomeria japonica, assembly GCF_030272615.1. Lineage (NCBI taxonomy): Eukaryota > Viridiplantae > Streptophyta > Pinopsida > Cupressales > Cupressaceae > Cryptomeria > Cryptomeria japonica. Next base: position 464,224,348 of record NC_081414.1, read on the forward strand.
AATGTTTAAAAGGCCGAAAAGCCCTTAAATCCCCTATCGAATTATTGAAATTTGCACTGGTGCAAAAATTGAGCCATTTTTTGTGGGGGCAACTAGTTTTTATGAAGTTATATATGGTTGTATGGATTTGTACAACTGTATGAAGGCACAATAAACAAAGAAAAAAAACAACTAGTAAAATGAAATTCAAAAAAAATATTTGTCGTTTGATAAGATTGCGGGTGCAAAATTTATTGTAGGTTCGTACGGACCTACAAAATGCAATAACCCCTCTACTGACATCAACACTAGCACCCAGTCAAGTCAATCAACACTCTTTGACCGTCTAATCACCTTGCATTTTCAACATCATAATCAACCTACCTAATCAATGCTAATCAACCTACCTAATCAATGCCTGATCAAATTGTCTAGACAAGAGCCCAGTCGATGCCACATCAATAGCTCAATCAACACCACACCAACGATTAGTCAACCCTTTGACTAGTTTGTTTGTTGAAAAAATTGTAAACTTGTGAAGTTTACAAAATTGTGGTTTTAGTCGTAGTGTGTGAGATTAAATTTCTCCTAATTATAAGGGAAGGCTCCCCCTTTTCTTATTACTCTAACTTTTTTAAAACAAAATTCTACTTAAACTAATCCTATTCTAAGTTTGGGTGTTGCACCATCTTCATTCTCTTTCTTCAGAACAAATGGTTTATCCTTTTCTCTCATTTCAAAAAAAGATATTACAAATTGAGAGTAACAATAACCAATAAACTTCTAAGTTATTGAGAAACAACCTAAAGTATATTGGTGAAATTGTAGCGTCCTAAAATTGTGACACTTGCAATTTCGACTGCATTTGGGTCTTCACGATGGTGATGCAACGTTAAACCTGAATGGAGACCCCGAAACTTGTTCATGACATCAAAAACTACATTTTTCAGCACCCTGGCCTGATCCTCCTTGCACCCTGTTGTCCCTGGAGGTGGGACCATGGCGCCCAGCGCCCTGGTCCCTGGCCCTATTTTGGGCCCGGTCTCTTGTGGGACTTCGGGTCTTTAAGTTTGCAAATTGGAAAATAATCTTCCTAGGTCGGCCTAAGGTCGGGAAAATCAGTCTATCAACCCTAATTGGCAAGTATATAAACTACATTTCCTCTCCCATTTTGGTAGATGGAAAAAAGGCGGAAACGATATTCAAGCATTCAAGCATTCAAGCATTCCTTCAAGCAATTGATCATTCTAAGTCTCCATTCAAGGCTAAGTGTTGCATTCAAGACAAGGATTCAACCATTGAAGAGGAGATCACTTACAACACATTACATACTACATACATTACACCTTCGCATGTAAGAATACAAACATTCTTACAACAAGGTATCAGTACTTGTTTACATTACAAACATTTACATTTACAGCATTCTCATTTCTTGGTTAATTCCAAAACCGGGGTTTGACCTAAAGGCAAACCCCTCATCCCTAACCCCCCAATCGTCTTCTCTTTTCTGTGTGTAGGTTGCAGGTATGCGGCTGTAATTGAAGATCTGGAATCCTTGTGCAGAGACGAACATATCCACCTTCGTTTCGCGGATTTTTCGAAGGACCGTGTGCACGCTGGGCGCCATTGTCCCGTCAACTTTCGCTCAAATTTGCAGAACAGCACCGTCTCGACATTTTACTGCTAATTCCAGGTCCGCAGTTTCATCCCATATCCCTATCTCTGCTTATAAGCGAATCTTTCCTACTTTACATGCATTCTTAGTTCAATCATTCTATCTAAATTCTTTACAAAAGAGGGTATCCTTGCTATCACAACCCTTGAAACTCATATAGAATCCAATCTTGCATTGCGTGGGACTGGATCTTGTGGGTTTCAACCCCTCTTTTGAATGTAAAGTCTCTCCCAAGTGAAAACCATCAATCCTAGTGACTCTCCCTTCTCTCTCCTCGGAGTTGGGGAGGGGAGAACAACTAGGGTTCGATTTTTCCGCTTTACAGAAATATATAATTAACGAGAAGCAAAGTTTCCATGAAGGCACAAAGTCTTATGTTACTTCCTCGGGATGAGAAAATAACAATGAAGCTCAAAGTCTTCAACACGCACTACAATCCTATCAACCTTTAATCAATAACTTTTGTAGCCCAAAATAAACTTTCATTAAGATAACAAGATAAAGCTCAAATTTTTTATATTGATATCTACATACAAATCCATAAACTTTCACATATGACAACAAAGTAAAGCTCAAAGTCTTTAAATGGTTACCTACCTACTAGTTCTACCTTACAAATTATGAAATGTAACACAGAGTTTACAAAATGAAATTTGCTCTACTCTTTATCAACACTTCTTCACAATGCTTTTGTTTAATCAAAGCAAGATTCTACAATAATGATGATGTAAGAACACTCTCATTGTAAACCACAATGAATTCAACACAAAGTCTTAATGCCAAAGATGTTCTCTTACTTAATCAACTCTGCAAAATAATAGTATCAACTCAAAGTTACACTTTGCTCTTCACTTTGGTAGAGTTTCATTGCATAAAATTAAAGATATTATTTGCAATGAGCACCCTCATATTTATAGAGGAGGGGCTAAGAGAAAAACTAGGAACTGACTATGACTTATTCAAAAGTACAGCCTACTTGACTTTGACTTGTACTTTTGTTACATGAATTGACTATGACTTATTCAAAAGTACAGCCTACTTGACTTTGACTTGTACTTTCATTACATGTAATTATATATTTCTAAATTACATGTAAGATGTCAAAACAAAATGCAATGTACATATCTAAGAATATCAAACTGATCTAAGTGTCTAGGAACACATTTTACTCTTTCCTCAAGGATTCTTCAAACTTTTGAAGAGAACTTTGAATCTCTAAATCATTAGGTCCTTGAGAATGTTTAGAAATGGTATGGATTTGAATGATTGCATCTTCAATGCTTGTGTATCATTTCTTATGTTTCTTCAAAATTGTTCTTGAATCATCTAGAATAGCTTGAAGTCTATGAGTTGTCTATGGAATCCAAACTGAACTCCTTTTCCTCAGTTTCTTTATCAACAAGCATGTTGAATTCTTGAATAATGTTATCAACTGGAAAGATGTTATGATCATCATTAAACAACTTACATGGAAACTCTAAGATCTTGTTTGAGATCTCGAGGCCTTTGTCTACACACTCTTTTTGTGCCTTCTGCAAATCTTTTATTAGATTTTATAGGGTGCCCATTTTATATTCCAAGGCCTCACACTATTCAATATACATTTCCCAAACACCATCTTCTACCAAGATTTATAATTCAAAGTCTCCAAGTTTTAACCATGCATCATAGTCTTTCTCCAAAACTTGAAGCTCTTATGAAAAGGTGTCCAATGTTTGGTCCAATTCTGATTTCATGTTGTTCAAACTACTAATCCACTTGGTGGAAGAACATAAAAAATGAGTACAGTGAGAAAGCATCTTGTCAATCCATTCACCAACAGCTCTTCCTCGCACACCTATATGTGTCTCCTTCATTGATTTATAATCAACTACTGCCTCAACAGGTGTCACAACCTTGGATGATTTAATGATCTTGATCAATACTTTAGTCAACTTCTCTACATGATGCTTGTAGTTATCTTTGGTTTCTGTGAGCTGATCATACCCTTGAACCAAAATGTCCAGAGAAGACTACACATCATATTTTGCACCATCATGACTTTGCCTACCAAGATCAATTAATCTGTCATTAACCCTATTTTTTCATAATTATTTAATTAGGAAAATAATGTTTATTTTTCGCAAATGAAATGGAAATAAAATGAAATTGGAATTGTTAATGAAATAAGATAGGAGATGGAATACACTGAAATGATTTATATACAATTGAATTATCAGTAATAATTTTTATTGCAAAATTGGGATCGTCATTGCTAATGAGCAACTGAGTGCAAGTGAAGGCAGGAACTGGTGAACGCAGATGAAGGCAAGAACATGGTTCAGGTAGAGTTGTCTTAGCTCTTGTATTTCATTAGAATAGATGAAATCTCTCACACACCACATTAGGATTTATAATTTGCATCTTGTAAAGATGGATTATTTAAATTACCTTATTTGAGTGTTTGGTAAAATTGGAATGATGAATTTGGAATGAGTAGTAGATTGATTTAAATGTTTATTCATGTGCATTTATTGCATGATTTGAGCGATGATTGAATTAAATCCAAGTTGCATGAATGAATGTGAAATATTATGTCTTATTTTAAGGTAAGATTGTTTTGTTAATGGGTTAGATATGAATATTGATCGTAGGGTTATACGTTCTTTTTGTGCAGATATGTGTGTGTGTGTGTGTGTGTGTGTGTGTGTGTGTGTGTGTGTGTGTGTGTGTGTGTGTGTGTTTAATTATGGAAAATGGTCTATTAAAGAACATGTTAACTAGTTTATGTTTTATATTTTTGTCGGTATATAAATACTGACCTATTTGAAATATTGGCGGATTTATAATGCATGTTAGAGGAAGTCGACATGACTGGAGTTCGTATGTATAAATTCGATTATTGTTTTATAAGTTATTTTTCATTTGAAAGTGAATAAAATTATCTTGTCAATTGAAGTATAGTTTATGAGTATATATTACCATATTTATTTTAAAACCTTTTATAAATGAAATCGAACGATATATATACATTTATAAATACACACACACACACACACAGATATATATATATATTTATATATTATTAATTTATTAAATATCATAAGAGATTAAATTAGAATTTCTTTCTATTTAACATTTAATAATTAAATGCAAAGAATGAATTATTAAATATACTATTGTTTAAGTTTAGAATGGTATGTGTTAATGCTTGTGCGTGATTAACAAAGATGGCGGTTGGTGAGTCGACTGGTAGAAGTCGATAAGTCGACTTATCATGAATTGCAGAATTCTCCCCATCTCACGGTGGCAGTAGGAAAGACTGCAGTCTCCGCGGTGATAGCGTAGGACACAAACAATCTCCTCCACGATCCAAGGTTGACTCAGCTACAGAAAACAATAGTTAGAATCCAACCACCCTAAACGTGTCAATAAGATAGTTAATCAGAAGTAGATAGACTAGGGAGTCTATTAGGAAGGAGTAGACGTGGGGAAGTGAAGTGAAAGACCTGTCAATAATGTAGCCAAGGTGTCGAACCCATAGCAATATCTAAGCCAAGAATGTAGCAGATAATGTAGAGAAAAATAGTTTAAATAGAAGCAAGGGCTTGAGAGAGAGGGAAGCGAGATAGAGGAGAGCAAGAACGTAGAAGAACGACAAGAGAAATTAGAGAGAATGGAATGTAGAAGAGAAAAGTAGTCGAGATTTTGATGTGTTTACAATCGAGTCGTAAAAGATCGACGATGATCATCTCTGGTTTAGCGTCAAGCTTAGGGGTTAGGCTCTTGAATGAGTGTTAGTTGTTTTATTGTTATTAGAGAAATTATCGGAATATAGCAAGGATAAGAACTAGGAATAGAGAGCTTATGAGATAGAAGAGCTTTGAGGTGGAAAGCATTGGAATCCGGACGTAGTGTAGACAGTTTGAAGTTATCAGGGATCATAATAGACATGGATCATGTTTCTTGAGGTAGGCTCAAATCTAGCATGTTTTGTTGTAGAGATTTAAGAGATAAAGAATGATCTAGTTTTAGATTTATGCAACATTCTAATGAAAGAGTTAGAGTCATGATGTGAATTATTTTTAATTGTTTAAACTACGATCATGCAAATATAGATGCAATAATGATATATTTCTAAAAGTTTGTTTATAAACTTAGTGAAACTCTCAGAAATTAGATTGCCCAATCCTCTAGAAACAGAGTAAGAGGGTAGAGAGAGAAACTCTGAAATTGAACTGCAGAGAAGATGAAATACTAGGATTATGAATTATTAAATAGTGAAGTTTATTTTGATATCATAAAGAAAAGACTTACACTTTCAAATTAGATCCTTGCATGAAGAGAAAAGATGGTTATCAGGTGTCTTGTTTAAAAAGCCATATAGATAGGCACTTTATGAATTTTCATCATGTTAGATTGTTGTTATGGTAAATTAGTAAAATCAGTGAGTTGAGTTTTTAAATCATGAAAAGTCACATATTAGTATTAAACTAAATATGATGATTGAGAAAAGAGGTAAATGAACCAAGACACATGGAAAGATAGAGAGCTTAGACGATATGAACTTAGAATTCTAAACCATAAGAAATGGAATGCATGTTAATGATTACGTTATTTAAATGTTTTGATAATTGAATAAAAGAATGTGTGCTCATTTTATTCAATTTCTATGTAAAGAAACATACATGTGTTACACATTCTTAATATTTTAATTCTTGTCTTTAAATTGCGTGAAAGATAGAAGCAAAAGATTGTTTTCTTTCAGATGTATATTTGTTTATCCATGAAAGATTGCTTCCTATCAGATAGGATTGGTTGTAATAAACTTTTGATTCTTTCTATTTCTATTCAATGAAAGATTGTCTTCTTTTAGCATTGTATTTTTATCTTGCAAGAAATAGGAAGCTAGAATTGAAAGGCGAAAGATTGTCTTTTGTATATATTTATTCTAAGATTTATGTGAACAAAGCTAGATAGGCTTGTGTTTGTGGAAAGTTACCTTCCAGGACGGGTGTCGAATGTGGATTATAGAGAGAATAGTTTGCTTTTCCAAACTATCTATTTTTGCTATGCATGGCATTATACTCGCTCGAGTAATCCAATTGAATAAACCATTGAAATAGATGGAGTTCATTTATTTATGCTCTCTACCACATCTTTGATTGAACTTGCTTGTTTCTTAATAGAATTAAAAAAATGAAAATGTATGTATCATCTAGGCACGCACCAGATTCTATCTTGTCTTTCGAATTCTTTTGCTAAGCAATTCATGCAGGGTCGGGTATTCTTGATTGACTAAGAATTCTGGTGAAGCGTAAGCTTCAAGGTTGGGCGAAAAAAGTGCCTGAATCTTGTTCTCGTCTTCATGCTAAAGATTTCATTGAAGATAGCTTGGGTTGTAGATCAATGGACGCATCTCACCCTTTACTTTGTATTATTTTGTTATTGAACTTAGACAACTTGAAATGCCTAAGTATTGTATGATTGAGATACTACTTTTATCGATTTATTAAATGAAGAATCTTTATCTTTTATAGAAATTTCATGTTTATTATGATTTAAATGGAATGGTCAAATGAAGCTATGGATGGAAAAGTGGAATGAAATAGATTTATTAACTTATTTATGAGTTTATTTAAGAATAAAGAGTATTTCGGCTATCATTGAAGTTAGCATGATTTACGTCTTTACATATCTTCACTATATAATCTTCTTGTTGAACTTCATCTCGGTTTTTATCAAGAGGAGGCTCTATCACTTCTACATATTTCGTATTATTCTGATCTACTCTAATCCAAGAGAAAGTTTTTCCTTTCTTGACCATTTTAGGTTTGGTGGCAAGTAGTTGACTGAAATCAAACTCATATAGAGAAACAACTTGTTTCTTCCTCTTTGTTACATAGTAGAATCTAGCTATGGAGGTAGACCTAAAGAAACCATCTATTGAGATGTATCTTGATGCTAGACAATAGTGATGACAATAGTCAGGACACTAACTTGTACTACAAGAGGAGTGCTACCCTTCTATGTAGAATCATTGATAATTTTGTCCAAATCAAAGATATCTTCTTACATGGCAGTTGAGACATCAGATAGACTTGGGAATGATGACAAAGTATCAAAAATATTCTCGATACTATCATGAGGAGTTTCTAGCATAGACTCACTCGGAGTAGAAAAAGGAATTACTTATACGGGCACATTAGATAAATTAGGAGGAATCAAAACCATAGGAGTTGAGAAAGAACTCGTAACTATGACCAAGGAAGGTGAGATTGTAGTAGCAAAAAGAGTTGACACTGAGGGAAGATCTTCTAGTGTAGTGTCCTCTTCTACAGCAAGGTTCTCTTCTACTTGCTGATATGGTTCTTGTTCTGGTTCATCTTCATGTTCAACTTCTAGTTCATCCACATCAATAGGATCATCAAACTCCCTTTCCTTCTCATTCCCCTCTTGTAGATATTGATCTAATACCTTAGGTGGAGAAGATTCACCTATACCTTTTCCTTTATCTTTCCCAATAGTGAACTTGATTGTGGGAGTCTTCTTGGTAACCTTTGGGCCTTCTTTGTTTTTAGTTCTTAACTCAGAACCCCTCCCAACAAGACCTTGAGGATATTCCTTATCAGAACTAGTCTCAAAAGGTTTCAATTTTATTCCTCTTTTACAACCAAATGTTTGTATTTGCAAGAGCATGTTGAAATCTTTCTCTAATTGACTCTGACTCCTTTTTGGACCATTGAATTACTACAAGTGGTGAATCAACAACATGATTGATTACATAAGAAGGATCAAGAACACCACCTTCTTCTTGCATGTCATCAAGATTGTTTGCCATATTGAGAGCTCTCAACTAATCAAGGGTAAGTCGACTATAGTCAAGCTTCCTAATATGTTCTTTAGTTTTGTATTCAACCCAGATATCTTCTACCTTGTGAACATGACGATAGGCTCTTTTCAACTTATCTTTCATTCCTTTGTAGTCAAAATTCTCCATGCATTTGAATTCCTTCATTGTAACCCATTGCATTTCAATCTCCATATTCTTAGCCTTGAAGGAGGTATTTATGGTATACCTACCAATAGAGAGTGAAAATTTGAAAGCTACCTCATGGGCATCCAATTATCGTGCATGGATAGATATGATTTACCTGCATAGTTCCATGAGAACAATCTTATCACCGGGGTATCGAGGGAGCGTGTATGACCGATCATCGTAGTACCCGACTGGGATGTATGTGAAAGTGGAAAACTATATGGACACACATCCATACTTGTTGACCATTTGATAGGCCTCATCTGATAATATTTTCTTTACCAAATCTTTATTGAACATGCACATTTAAATTGCAAAGAAGGGATCATTAACCCTCCTAAAATGATGCTTACTTTCATTCAATGTCAGCTAAGAAAAGTATATGTACACAAGAACTTGTCTGCAATTATCGTCTATAGTCAAGCCTGGAAAATGTCTCATTGAAGTGGCCACATAGACAAGATAAGATGTCATGTAGAACTTCAAGGTTGTGTTAACCTTGGAAAGTTGATCGCAAATCGTATCACTGATCTCCTTCCCCCAATAGATCTTAGTTTTACTTTTCAATATGGTTTGGATGTATTTAAACATCCATTCTTGAAATATGTTGGAATCTGGTAAACCTTTAACCCTACTATGAAGTGTGATAAGATCATTGATTTCTTGTTTAAAGTTTCTCCCTTGCAATGATTTAGGCCACCTCGTGTAACCATTTTGTATTAATTACTCTCTTACACTCTTATGTGTTCTTTTCATAATATTCAATGGCTTTGTCTATCTTTAAGTCTGCATAGGATTCAATATCCAAACACATGAAGATCTTGTAAAATAATTCTTTTGTGAGCTAAATAGCCATATTTCCATTTGAATCTCTAACACATTTGTTTGTGGCATCAAAATGAGCCACTGCAGCAAGTACGAACTCAAGATTTTGTGTGGAGAAGGGAAATGTTACAAATTTATGAATACTACTTCTGATGACTCTCTTCATTTCCAGAGTGAGAGATTCTACTTCAATCCTTTCTAGAAAATTTGTCATATTAATGTGACCTACTTCAATATCCTTAATTTCAAACACATTTGAAGTGACCAAGCTTTCTGGATTTGCCTTCAAAGACTTATCATATTTGTACTTCATCCCTTTCTTTCTTGGGGATGGCTCATTCATGATGAATTGAAATCTGAAAAGGAATGTTATATACAAACTGAGAATCAAAGAAAATCTCCAATTTGAATCCATAAGTGTAATTAGAGAGAAAAACTCCCTTTTTACAATGTGTGTGCAAACAAAGGTAAGGATTTGGGAAGAATTCAACTTAGATGCAGTTTGGGTTTTAAACCCCGAACTACATGTTTTGATAGTTCACATTACTTGCAGTTCAGGACTTAAAACCTGAACTACATATTTGGAAAAGCTTAAAGTATTTCAATACCAAATACTTGCAGTTCAAGTTACAAGGTCTGAACTTCAAATTGTAATTTGGGACTTGTAACCCGAATTACAAGCTCATGCTTGAAGTTCAAAAGAGAAAGGGAACATATTCACAACATTATAGTTTGGGTTATAAAACCCGAACTACAAGTTGTAGTTCGGGTTACATAACCTGAACTACAAATTTTTTGACTTGTAAGAAACAATGACATGTGTAGTTCGGGCCATGAAACCCAAACTACATATAGTTCAAACTTCGTGGTCTGGACTACATGTGCCCTTGCATTTAGTTTAGGGAAACACTGGCTTGTAATATGGGTTTCAAAACCTGTATTACAAGCTAAAGAAAAGCTTCAAAACATGGTTTGCATAGAGGAAAAGGGGGATGACTTAATTTCATTCGGCCCAACACTAATGTATAATGTTGGATGAGATGCACTCGCCACCTACCCACACAAACGTTGGGGCTTCAAACAAACAAAGAAAAATAGAATGAAAGAGAAAAACCCTAAAGTCACAAACAAATAAAAGCAAATAGCAAGGAATTACCCGATTCAAAGCCAAAAGAAGATAAGAAATGTGAACAATCTTTTGCCCTATGTTGCCTCTCGCACGGGATCAAGATCACTGGAAATGAACAAAAGAAAATAGCAAAAAGACTTTATAAAAACTGGACTCTCAATATCATAAATGTCGAACATGTAGGAAATGAATACATGTATATCAGATTTTGAAACCCAATAAGCATGTGTATATTGATTTTCAAAACCTAGTATACATGTGCATTGATTTAAAGACTATAACAACGCAACCAACCTATGTAGTTTCGGGTTTAAAACTTGATACTACATGTGTGCCTAAATAAAACTCCTAAGAGCACGTGTAGTGTCAAGTTTTAAACTCGATACTACAAGTGTATTTAAAATTTAAAGAAAGCAACAACAACAACAACAACAACAACAAAAAAAAACCGACACAAAAATGACTCAAAACTTATCACAAATGTTGAGAAGATAATTTGGCATGACTAAGGAAAACAATTATAACCTTTCTCAAAAAATGTGCCTTATAGAATTGGGATACGATATGAGAAAAATTCATAGAGGGTATCCCAATTTTACCCCTACTCAAATTGAGGATAACATAGTCTGACCTCTCTAAGCCCTAAATACCTACCTTCATTTTTTTTGCAATAACTTGCACATATCGCGTCCATTTTTTGACTTCCACATCGTTGAAAAGAAGTTTTTAACACCAAAATTGTTGTGGTGGTGGTTTTGTCATATTTTGCTCCTTTTGACTGCTTCAGGCCTCCAAAATAAGACTAGTTTTTGTGCTTTTGGGTCCATAACTTGGCAAATAGACTTTGTTTTTCAACTTTTGCATATATCGTTAAAAAGATCTTAGAGTCATCTATTCAAATCTATAGGGTTTGTGTTTTCTTATTGTTAGGGGTCAATTCATCCTTTTCAGATCCTCTTCACATCCCATCCCTATGGAAAACTCTATTGTACATCTCCAGCCCCATAACTGTCACACTTGGAAGGATCAAATGACTAGATTTCTTATGTCCAAAGGTTTGTGGTCTACTACATCAATTTGAGGATTTTTAGCACAAAAAAAAGATAGTCTCCTATTTTACTTTGAGTCTTGCACAACTCTTCAGGCCATGTGAACTAAATTCAAGGTGTAATGCCCCGCTAGGAAACCTCGAAGGGGTAAAGCTGAAACACACTCAAGGAGTGCAATATTTTTTTTATAATAAGACACAACATTAAGATACATTGGAGTTATCTAAAGCTTCGATAACACAATGGAAGACCTAAACAAACCTAAAGGGTTTCCCAACGTGATTACATAACTTAACACCTAACTCAATTCGCGACATTAGATCCAATTAAGCAGGTTATCTCAATTACATATTATTATTTAAAACATGGATATAATTTGTTCAGTAAATTAACATTATAGATAGTAGGACGCGCTCATCCATTATGGTTGAAGGTGAGTCTAACATGAGGATATTTACCCATAGAAGTTAAAACATAGGTAACATATGAATTCATCCCTTAAGGTTAAAACATAGTTAACTTGATGAGTCCATCCATTTTAGATACCAAAATAGTTAATATGATGAAGTTCGTTTATTAAGATTAAAATGTAAATAACCCATTGAGTTCATCCATTATAGTTAAAATATAGCTAATAAGATGAAGTTCATTTATTAAGGTTAAAATGTAGATAACCAATTGAGTTCATCCATTATAGTTAAAATATAGCTAATAAGATGAAGTTCGTTTATTAAGGTTAAAATGCAGATAACCAATTGAGTTCATCTATTATAGTTAAAATACAACTAATAAGATGAAGTTCATTTATTAAGGTTAAAATGTAGATAACCAATTGAGTTCATCCATTATAGTTAAAATATAGCTAACAAGATGAAGTTCATTTATTAAGGTTAAAATGTAGATAACCAATTGAGTTCATCCATTATAGTTACAACTTAGGTAATATGACGAGTTCATCCAACAATGGTTATCCAATCATTTCGTTCAAACTTTTCCTTAACCATATACCATGCATTTAGTTTTATTACATGCTTTAATTTCTTCATAACCTAGTGAGTTCTTTCCATGCATACTTAATTGCATTATCAATAACTGAAATTGATTACATTCTATTATTCAAATCTACATCCTTTCATGATCCAATTTATTGCATTTAAGAGACGACTGCATACATGCATTACGATAATTCTCATCCAATCCACTTATACATTCTATCAAAGTGCCATCCATACATGCTAGCATTAACCACGAAACATAAGAACAAAAGCATCACATAACAACCAAATGATCTCGGAGTTCACCCCTGGAGGGCTACATCTCCGGGTTTGCTCAACTGCAAGACCCCTCTGATAATTAAATAAGTTAAAGATATACAAGGTTCACATTATTTACAATCGTGCCATCAAGGCGAACATAACCAATATACAAACGACCACTTCAGTCAATAAATACCTAAATGATCCCTACATAGAAACGGATCCAACTGAACATATTAAAAGCAAATACAAAGGTCCCTAGTTTGAAGGTACTCTAACTAGGGACTTGACCATCTATGGCCAACCACACATCAACCCAACGATAGGGTCCCAACAAACATATCAAGTCTTGTTGTTACTTAAGCAAAGGCGAGTATAGAATTAAACTTGCATAGGCATTAGCCGGTAGGGGCAATCCTTTTTCCTATTGGTTTAAACAATAAAGGTCGATCATTTTTTCTAAAAGATCTAAGCTTTTCAAAAATTCATTAACAGAAAAATCACAATTACAAGGTGAATACAATGCCACAATTGCAATATTACCATTTGTCTAATTCTCATTACAGAGGAAAAGTATAACTAAACCATTTATTTCACTAAGTGACAATATCAATAACTTACCAATTCTCAAATCGACACATTATTAAATTTCCAATAATTCTATTGGCATATCATTTAAGTCTTCAAAATATCCAATGATAAGTATTTCACTTCTAAAATTCCTAGATCACCTATAACATTCAAATCCAATAATAATACATCCATGAATAACATATTATATGGAAATTACCAAGATATGTTTTATTTCAAGAAATTTTCCAATTAAAAGATTATTTGGTTTTTTTCCAAAAAGATACTTCCTCATTAAGACGGATACCCAATTTAAGTATTAACTGTTATATATTTATTAACCCCAGGAAATAAAATATAACAATTAATAATTTAATAATAATACCCAGTTTCAAATATATATATATATATATATATATATATATATATATATATATATATATATATATATATATATATAATTTAATAGCGCACTGTTGTCAAATTAAATATTAATTAATATATATTTATTAACCCTCGTTAATAAAATATATATTAATAATATTTAATAATAAATAAATGAAAAAGATCTATTAAAATATAATCTCTATAAAACAAATTTTATATTATATTATATTTTTTTTAAATAAAAAAAAACTTTTAAAACAAACTGGGGAGGCCGCTACGGGGCCCACCTCCCTTCACGGGAGTGGTGGAAGTCACCGCAGCTCCCCCCCTGCAGCCACCGCGAGCGTGGGGAAGCCCTGCGGTCGCCGCGGACGTAGGGAAACCCTGCGGCCGTCGTGGGCGCAAGTCCCTGCAGCCTCCGCGGGCGCGGGACCCTGTGGAACTACTGTGGGGAGGAGGGAAGGGGAGGCGGTGCGAGCCGAACCTCGGCTCCTCTGCCGCCAAACCCTAGCCCGAATAATTTTCATTCTCCCCTTTTTTTGTTGATTTAAATCAAATCAATAATTTCCCCCCAAAAAATAAAAATAATGATAACTAAAACCCCCACACATAATAAAAGACTCAAAAAATTTCTAAGACAAACAAAGAATGGTTTCAACCATTTTTAAACAACATTTTCATTCCCAGGCAACCCATTTTGGCCAAATTTTGCCAGCATAACCCCCTCTCGGGTTAAAATTAGAGAATCTACTTAATCTACAAGCATGGACTCCAACTAATCTAACAATCTTTCCACAATACAAAACAATGCAAACCAATTTTTAAACTCAAATCTGAGAACATTCATGGATTTTTAAACCAGCATTTCATGAAGAACAACCAAACATAATTTTTGATTTAACGACGAAATAGAAAGGTAAACAAGAATCCTACCTCTTTTAGCATTCTTGGCAAGATTTTGAAGAAGAGCCCAACCTGCAGCTGTAGAAATTCTTCTTTCCCAAAATCCCCAATTTTCTCCATCCAAAAATATTTTTCCCCAAAAAAATCAACAACCTTCAAAATATTTTCCAACCTAGGTTAAATGGAATAAAATTTGACCTAATCTCCTAATTCCGAATTTAAACACTTTTTAAATAAAAAAGAAAGAAAATCATTCTTTTCAACTATTCAAATAATCTAAGTTGCTTTTTTATTTAAAATTAAAATGCTTCTCTCTCATTTAATTTTATTTTTTTCAATATTAACAAAGCTAACATTTATATTTCGCAATATTGATGAGGGTAAAATATTTTAATTAAATTAAATTCCCAAAATCAATCTTTCACACTATATCAAATATATATATAAATTAAACTTGCTTTTCTAATAAAATTTGATTTTCGTAAATAATTAAAATTAACCTTTTTATTCCAAAAAGTAGAAAGGGATTAAATTATTTTTATTTCAAATAACTTTAAATATTCTCTTTTCAAAATGCATAAACTAAATAAATTCACGATTTTAAATTAACCATTAAATTAAACTTGCTACAAACATAAATAGAGCGATCTTTTAATTAATGATTAATCACGTAAAAGAAACCTATTTATTTTAACTTCCTTAATTTCTAATGCGTAAATGAACACATTAAATCAAATTAAATACTTAGGATAAAATACTCAATTTTTTTTACCACACGCAAGACATGCAACCCAAGAAAGCCAACCAAATACACGACCCACAAACCCAAATGAAAAGGGAAACTGATGGACCACAGGTGACGCTCACTTGAGCATGACTAGGGTAACACGAGGGTTTTACGACCACCCAACCCAAATTCTAAGTGACAATATCAATAACTTACCAATTCTCTAATCGACACATTATTAAATTTCCAATAATTCTATTAGCATATCATTTAAGTCATATCATTTAAGTCTTCAAAATATCCAATGATAAGTATTTCACTTCTAAAATTCCTAGATCACCTATAACATTCAAATCCAATAATAATACATCCATGAATAACATATTATTTGGAAATTACCAAGATATATTTTATTTCAAGAAATTTTCCAATTAAAAGATTATTTGGTCTTTTTCCAAAAAGATACTTCCTCAGTAAGACGGATACCCAATTTAAGTATTAACTGTTATATATTTATTAACCCCAGGAAATAAAATATAACAATTATTAATTTAATAATAATACCCAGTTTCAAATTATATATATATATATATATATATATATATATATATATTACCAAGATATATTTTATTTCAAGAAATTTTCCAATTAAAAGATTATTTGGTCTTTTTTCAAAAAGATACTTCCTCATTAAGACGGATACCCAATTTAAGTATTAACTGTTATATATTTATTAACCCCGGGAAATAAAATATAACAATTAATAATTTAATAATAATAATACCCAGTTTCAAATTAAATATTAATTAGTATATATTTATTAACCCTCGTTAATAAAATATATATTAATAATATTTAATAATAAATAAATGAAAAAAATCTATTAAAATAGAATCTGTGTAAAACAAATTTTATATTATATTATCTTTTTTTAAAATAAAAAAAACTTTTAAAACAAATTGGGGAGGCCGTTGCGGGGCCCACCTCCCTTCACAGGATTGGTGGAAGCCACCGCAGCTCCCCCCTGCGGCCACCACAGTGGGTGCAGAGGCCCCTGTGGCCACCGCGGGCACGGGGAAACCCTGCGGCCGTCACGGACGCAGGTCCCTGCGGCCACCGCAGGCGCAGGGAAATCTTGCGGCCACCGTGGGCACAGGTCCCTGCGGCCTCCGCGAGCGCGGGACCCTACGGAACTACCGTGGGGAGGAGGGAAGGGGAGGTGGCGTGAGCCGAGCCTCGGCTCCTCCGCCGCCAAACCCTAGCCCGAACAATTTTCATTCTCCCCTTTTTTTTTGTTGATTTAAATCAAATCAATAATCCCCCCCCGAAAAAAATAAAATAAAAATAATGATAACTAAAACCCTCGTATGTATTAATTAAATTTAAATTGAAAGATAAATTATTTAGATTAATAGCATAAATAAAAAGAATAAGTAACAATTTTATAAAAATAAAAACTATATCAATTTATGCATGTATTAATTTGAGCTATAAGAAAATTAGGATTCCATTGGGGTCGATAATTTTAGAGAGATCACACATAAAAAAAGACTCATAAATTTTTTGAGACAAACAAAGAATGGTTTCAGCCATTTTTAAACAACATTTTCATTCCTAGGCAACCCATTTTGGCGAAATTTCGCCAGCATAACCCCCTCTTAGGGTAAAATTAGAGAATCTACTTAACCTACAAGAATGGACTCCAACTAATCTAACAATCTTTCCACGATACAAAACAATGCAAACCAATTTTTAAACTCAAATCTGAGAACATTCACGGATTTTTAAACCAACATTTCATGAAGAACAACCAAACACAATTTTTGATTTAACAACGAAATAGAAAGGTAAACAAGATTCCTACCTCTTTTAGCATTCTTGGCAAGATTTTGAAGAAGAGCCCAACCTGCAGCTGTAGAAATTCTTCCTTCCCAAAATCCCCAATTTTCTCCATCCAAAAATATTTTTCCCCCAAAAAATCAACAACCCTCAAAATATTTTCCAACCTAGGTTAAATGGAATAAAATTTGACCTAATCTCCTAATTTCGAATTTAAACACTTTTTAAATAAAAAAGAAAGAAAATCATTCTTTTCAACTATTCAAATAATCTAACTTGCTTTTCTATTTAAAATTAAAATGCTTCTCTCTCATTTAATTTTAATTTTCTCAATATTAACAAAGCTAACATTTATATTTCGCAATATTGATGAGGGTAAAATATTTTAATTAAATTAAATTCCCAAAATCAATCTTTCACACACACACACACACACACACACACACACACAATATATATATATATATATATATATATATATATATATATATATATATATATATATATATATATATATATATATATATATATATATATATTAAACTTGTTTTTCTAATAAAAATTGATTTTCTTAAATAATTAAAATTAACCTTTTTATTCCAAAAAGCAAAAAGGGATTAAATTATTTTTATTTCGAATAACTTTAAATCTTCCATTTTCAAAATGCATAAACTAAATAAATTCACGATTTTAAATTAACCATTAAATTAAACTTGCTACAAACATAAATAGAGCGATCTTTTAATTAATGATTAATCACGTAAAAGGAACCTATTTATTTTAACTTCCTTAATTTCTAATGCATAAATGAACACATTAAATCAAATCAAATACTTAGGATAAAATACTCAAAAAAATTTACCACACGCAAGGCACGCAACCTAAGAAAACCAACCAAATACACGACCCGCAAACCCAAATGAAAAGGGAAACTGACGGACTACAGGTGATGTTCACTTGAGCATGACTACGGTAACACGAGGGTTTTACGACCACCTAACCCAAATTCTAAGGACGAAAGAGGTATGCTCAACCCTGCGAATCCCGATGAAGACGAACCTCGCACCTAGGCGGTATTGTTCCTGCAATCTCCTGCAACGATGAGTCACACAAGCATACACACACACACACACACACACATATAATAAAAGTGTTAGCTCGAGATTAATAACAAGAATCAAGAGAACAATTAAACTTACATAAGAATCGATGCGAAAGCACATTAATAGGTACGCACAGTAATCACAATATCTGACTACAACATTACATCATGGTAAATGAACTATTCAAGAATGCCACATAAAAAGTCAACCAAAGGTCAAACCAGTTTTACAAAGTTGACTAGGGTAGGGGCACTACACAAGGATCTTTTGGAATAGTTAAGGAGTTTGGAAAAAGAAAAAAAAGAAAAAAACTTGAGATGGAGTTGACCATATTGGTACTTGATTCTTTTCTTGCTATTGAGGACTTTATGGATAAGTTCAAATCACTCAGATCTTTGTTGAAAGGTTGTGGAAAGGACAAATTTGACTAAGAGTGTGTTTACTTAATTTTGGCTAAGCTTCAAGGACCTTTCCAGGTCTTTGCTTCTAAATTTTATGCCTCCATGGATATGGGTATAGCCTTCACATATATCTCTTTTGAGTTATTTTGTGAGCAATTAACATGGGAGCAGGTTTTATTGTCTCAGGGAGATTCAATTTTCAGTTTTGCTTCCCAAGATTTGGTTGCACAACCCTCCAAGGGAAAACAAAAGAAGAAGTTGAATCCTAAGACATATTTATCTTTGAATAGTGAGAGTCCCTCCAAGGCCCCTCAATAGTTAGATTAGAAGTCCAAATCCACTCCACCACCTGCTAATTCTTCTAAGTCTTGTGAGCCTTCCTCCAAGATGATGAAGAACTCTAGTGAACCTTGTACTTTTTGTGGCAAGGAGAGGCATCCTATCATGAAGTGTTGGAAGAGACTAGAGTCTTTAAATGAGGCCATGCAACAACATCACATTTTGGCTCCCAAGTCTTCTTCATCATACATAGGCAAAGGTCAAGATCTTTCTACATGGGTCTTGTCTTCAAATGTTGCTTGGATACTTGGTTCTAGTGCTTCTCACCATATGACACACTCTCAAGATCTAGTTGATTCTCTTTCAAATTGTAGTGGGAGATTCTATTCGGCTTTTAGTTGTTGCTTCAAGACTTATTTAGCTTGAGGATGGTCACTTTCGGGATGATATTTTTGTTCCTTAAATCTCCAACAATATTATCTCAGTGTATCATATTTGTCATTATGGGATAAGTAAGATAGTTCTGATTAATTAAAAAATAGGTTTTCAGGACCTGAAACCTTTACAACATAGATAGAGAAAAAGCACTTAATAAGAACAGTGCTTTAAAGTTCGCATACAAAAAGACTGGTCAAAAGACCAGTAGACAGAAAGAACAATTTAACAACAAAAAACAACAAAGAAACAGAGAAGGCACTACACAATAATTTTCTTCAGCAAATCCTCCGCCTTAATCACCAGCTCATCGTAGATGGCTCCGACAAATTTCAGGTCTTCCAGATCCTTGTTTGGTTTCTTTTCCTTCCTCTTGCCTCTAGTGCAGGTTCTGGGACCTTGAGCTTCCCCTGTTCCTTCAGCATCCAGGTCTATGTCCTAGATTTCCTTTTCTTCATCCAGTTTGCTGATGAGGGTGTGGGTGTTGTTAGCTGAGATCTTCAGGATACTTAGGCTCTGTTCAGCAATGTTCTTCAGACACTCCTCAATTTTACCAATTTTGGTAACAGTGTCCAAGAGGGTTTTATCGCTAATGTCAGCAAGGCTCTTCCTTTCCAGCAAATCCTTCTCAATCTTCTCAAACCTGGGGTTAAAAGCATCTCTGATGTCTTCAACTTTGGCAATGGTGTTTTTCAGGTCCTCAATATAGTCGGCCATAGTGTTCCCTTCCCTTGTATTAATGGTTTCCAGGATCAAGACTCTGTTGCAGAGTTTTTTGTTTTCATCCTCAGCTTTCTTGTAGCCATTAATGAGCCACTCCATAGTTTCCATGAAACCACGCAAACCCTCAGGAGGAGGACCAAATGGGGGGGCAACTTTTCCAGGGGTAACCTATTCCTCTTTAGGGATGTGGAGGGTGGAAATTGTATCAACAACCCTAAGAGTCTCTTCCATGGTCTCCTTTTCTAGACTCCGATCAGCTTCCAGGGCCTTAGCTTGCTTGTCAGCTGTCGGGTCCTTACCAGTCTCCTCTTTCTTCTTGTGTTTTTTCCTGGTCTGGGTATGGTCTTTTGTTTTCTTCTTCGGCAACCCTTTAGGGTTCTCCTTTTCAAAGTCATCCGAGTACTCCTCTTTCAAAGAGATGCTGATTAGGGGTTTGCTTTTTGGCTTTTTGCCCTTAGAGGAAGAGGGTCTTGTTTTACTGTATTTCCTCTTCTTCCCACTTTCATACTCTGAGACATCAATGTTATCCTCTGTGTCAGTTGAAGAGTCACTGTCAGATTCCTCCTCCTCAGAAAAGGCAAAATCAAACATCTCTTCCTCAGAGTCCATGGAGGGCTGCAGCTGAGCTATTTGGTTGGCTTTTAAGTGGTCATAAATTAGGACCATTAGGCCTTGGTGCATAGCAGAATCACCCAGAGGATTATCCTTATAGGCCTTGAGGGATGCATTCATCGAGCAAAGTAGGAAATAAGGGAAATTAACCTTATCATTGTGCCTAAAGTGGTTTAATAGAACAAAGTGATAACCATAATCTTTCATAAACCTACCATCTAGAGTGATATAATGCATTAAAACAAAGAGGATTTCCCTCCAGGGTTTGACAAAAGCCCTGGGTGGGTAGTAGGTTTTGCTCAACTTTACCAGTCATTTTTTCTCTTTCTCCGTTTCTGGGTACCTTTCAATAGCTTTCCTGCTAACCTTCCTATCTCTATAGAAGTTGCAGCCTTCCCTTGTGAGGCCTGTAGCTTGAGCAATCAAGTCTTCATCGATTTCAACCATTGATCACCCATTTTTAACATTCCCTTCTTCCAGTTCTTATAGAAAATACTAGTAACCATACCATCTCGACCATGGAGTCTCTCCATGAAGTTCGAGAGACCACCCTGCTGCAATATACCCTAAACCTCTTCCTTCTGTTTCCATTCTTTACAACTACTTGGTTCATATCTCCTCTTGTTTCCACCCATGTTGTCACTGCCCATGGTCAAATTTTGAAGCTTGCAGAGCAGATAAACCAGAGAGATTTTCGGAACTATAATAGTTACCCAGAAAGCATGAGAGTTAATGGCATTGATGTTAGAATGAGTGATATTCTCATTATTATAGTAACTTAAAGTACTCACATTAATACTTTTCATAATTATCCTGTCCATCAAGAATCTTTGGAGTGCTTCTATATCTCTCATTACTAATGATTTGTCTGACATCTTCGGGGAGTCCGCGTTCACCCATCCACGTGGTAATTTCCTCACTTTTAACCGCCGCATTGGCAGCCCAGTCAGCAGAGCCGTTGGCCTCCCAGTAGATATAGGATACATGACAATTTTTAAAGGTGCTAATAAGATCAATAGCAGAGGTGATTATGTTGTGAATCGACCATGAAGGTTTTGAGGTCCCCTTAAGACACTTTATAATATTATTTGAATCCCCTTCAATCTATAGATAGGGGCAATTCCACTTTTTAGATAGGAGGATGCCTTGAAGAGTTGCCATTGCTTTAGCTTTATGGTTGGTTTGGGTTCCAATAGGGATAGCAACCATTTCCTTGCAAATTCCTCTGTCATCTCTCAGTATAGCTCCACAACCTGAAGGACCAGGGTTACCTTTGGCAGCACCGTCAAAATTAACTTTGAACCAACCTTGAGGAGGGGTTTGCCATTTAGCTTCAAGCCTTTTATTGTGGTTGTTAGGACCATCAGTAATCTTCATATTCCATACCCTCAAGATGTTTGATTCCAATGAGTTGTTCGAGTAACAAAGACCCTCAATGATTGTTATATTTTCCTGAATTGACCATTGAATTTTCTGGAACACAATATCCTGATTAAGGGAGACATCCCTGAAGATTCAGTTATTTCTTTCTTTCCATAGTCCCCACAAGATCTGAGGAAGAGAGAGGTACCACAAACATCTCAAAAAAGAGCTAGCCCATTTAATATTCCAAAAGGAGAACATGTCACTGATGTTATTCGGAAACACCCAGGCCATACTAAAACTCTTGAGAAAACTTTCCCAAACAGAGGCTGAGAAGGAACAGTGGAGAGCAAGGTGGTCCACAGGCTCTTCCTCTTGAAGGCACAAAACACATCTATTAGGGAGGGCAAAGCCTCTGCCTTTGAGGTTGTCAAGGGTCAGAATCTTATTTTGGAGGCTGGTCCAGAAGAAAAGATTGATTTTGGGGGTGAGACCCTTAATCCAGGCTTTAGACTAGTAAGGGTTGATTGAGAGGGAGGGGGGGGGAGGACACAATACATAGAGGAAACAGATAAAGTACCTTTAGGATCATGTTTCCAAATCAGGGAGTCTTCTTCTTTATTCAGCCATACCACAGACAGATGGATCTTGAGCTTAGACAGGCTAGGGTGGATGCTTTCAATGTTCTGCCATTCATTACCAACCCAGTACTCATCAACTAAGGAGCCAAAAGTTCTAATACAAGGGGGAGCATAGGGGGCCCATTCATTGATATCATTCAAGGGTTTATCAAAAAACCAAGGATCCTCCCAAAATTTTACTTTCCTACCATTTCCTAGTTTCCAGATCACTCCTTTGGCTATATCTTCTTTACATTTAGAGGCATGATTCCATATGTGGGATCCATTAATACTAAGGTCTGAATGGATAAAAGAGGAGAGAGAGGAGGACAAAAGAGAGTACTTCACCAAATTTTACACCATTCAGAGTCTGAATGAAACATTCTCCATACTTGTTTGGATAGGAGAGCTTCATTTAGGGTACGAATCCTTCTGAGGCCTAGCCCACCTTTGCTTTTTGGCCTACAGACCTGGTCCCAAGCCACCAAAGACATTCTTTGCTTATCCTCAACCCCAGACCATAGGAATCTTCTTTGAATTTTCTCGATTGCATCAACATACTTAACTGGAATTCTGAAAAGACTTAGAGCATAAATCAGAATACTTTGAAGAGTAGCCTTAAGGAGTTGGAGCTTGCCAGCTTGACTTAAGAGGGCTCCTTTCCAACCTGCAAGTTTTTTTATGAAATTTGTCCACAAGAGAACTCCATAAGGGATCAGGAGGTGCAATGCCCATGGGGAGACCAAGGTAGGTAGCAAGAAGATCAACAATCCTACACTCCAGGATTCTACTGATCCTCTGTTGTCTTCTCTCAGGAGTATTAATGAGAAAAACTTCACTTTTAGCCTAATTGATAAGCTGACCAAAAGCAGAGGCAAATTTACATAGGATGCTCTTCAAGACTTTAGCTTTTGAAATACTTGATTCCCCCATAATAATAGTATCATCAACAAACTGTTGGTGGGAACATATAAGGTTAGAAGAAGATGGTTGGAGGCCCTTAAAGGAGCCTTGCAATACCATTTTTTTCATAGTCCTTCCAAAGCATTCTGCCATAATGATGAAGAGGATGGGGGAGATAGGATCCCCTTGCCTTAAACCTCTAGAAGCTTGGAAAAAAGTTGAGGGAGAACCATTGACAAGAACAACGAAAGTAGCAGAGGTGGTAAGCTGAGAGAGGAGGTCGACGACTCTGGAGGAAAAACCAAAAGAAGTGAGGACTTTCTGAAGTAAAGACCAGTCAACCCTATCATAGGCTTTGGAGAGATCAAGCTTTAGGATGAAACCTTGTTTCTTTGCTCTAACAAGAGAATGAATGTTCTCATGGACCGTAATAATGGAGTCAAGAATTTATCTTCCAGGAACAAAACCATTTTGCTGGTGTTTAATTAAGGCAGGAAGGACAGACAAGATTCTAGAGGTAAGAACCTTGGAAATTATCTTGTAAAAAGAATTGCAGAGGCTAATAGGTCTAAATTTGTCCAAAGAATCAGCACCTTGAGTTTTGGGTATGATAGCAATAAAAGTGCCATTGATTTCTTTCAAGAGTTTTCTAGCCCCAAAAAATTCCTTAACTCCATTGGATACATCTTTTCCAACAATCTCCCAAAATTCTTGGAAAAAGAACATTGGGAAGCCGTCTGGGCCATGCGCTTTGTTACCATCAAAGGAGAAAACAACATTTTTGATTTCCAAGTTAGAGGGAATGGAAGAGAGAAAGGCATTCTTTTGATCATCAATGAGACAAGGAATGTTCTGAAGAAAGGAGGATTGGGCTTCAATATCCAGGTTGTGATCCCTCTTGAGGAGGTCCGAGAATTACCTTTTAGCTTCATTCCTTATTTCATCCTCCTTGACCAACTCCCCGTTATCCATCACTAGCTTGTTAACCCTATTAACTGCTTTATGCTTAATCGTCGACATATGGAAGAATCTTGTGTTCCTATCTCCTTCCTTAAGCCAAATGCATTTCGATCTCCGCTTCCATAACATTTCCTCTTTGGCAATGATATCATGGTATTTTTTGAGAGTCTCATTTTCATCAGCAATAAACACAGTACTGAAACCATCCTTCTGGATTTGATCCTATATTTTTTTAAGGTCTTCCTGAACTTTGCTCTTAGCCTCAAAAATATTCCCAAAGCTGGTTTTGTTCTAGAGTCTTATGTTGTCCTTCACACTTTTGAGCTTTTTGACAACTTTAAACATAGTCGTTCCCTCAACTTGAATGCTCCACCATTTCTTAATATTTCTTTTGATTTCAGGGTGGAGGGTCCACATTTTTTCAAATCTGAAGGGAAAGCTTCTCCTTCTATTGATTGAGTCAGCAATGAAGGTGATAGGGAAATGATCAGATCCAACCTGAATGTGGGCCATCAAAGAACAGAAGTAATGACTATACCAGTCATCAGAGATGAGGGTTCTATCAAGATGCACTTGGATAAGATCATTGCCAATTCTTCTGTTAGTCCAAGTGTAAGTGCATCCTTGTATTTCCAAGTCATTGAGAGCTTGAGAATTAATAAAATCCATGAGGGCCATCCTACTTTCCAATTGAGGAGGACTTCCTCCAAATTTTTCCTCCTCTCTCAAAGGAGTATTGAAGTCTCCCATAACCACCCAACTAATATTTTTGAAGTTGTCCCTAGCTTGTATAATTTTTTTCAAAAAAGAGTTTCTAACCTTCAAAGTATTTGGAGCATAAATATTAGTGAGAACCCATGAAGTACCATCTTTTAAATGCTCAAATTTGATACAAGAGAAATTATTGTCCTGAATAATAACATGACCTTTAACAGTATTGAGGTTCCAGATGGTAGCAATACCTCCTGAAGCACCTTCGGAGCTGCCACCACTAACATTACCATTTTTAAAGAACTTCAAAGATTCAACTTTTTCTCTACTCATTTTGGTTTCTTGAATTAGAAAAATATCAGGATTACTATCTCTTATCATATTTCTAATTATATCATTTTTATGGGGATTATTGAGTCCCCTAATATTCCAGGAGATAATCTTCATACCTACTTACCAATTCCCAACTCCTTAAGAGTCTTTTGGGTTCCATCTGCAATGTTCTTGCCGACCTCCTTATCTCTGAATTTATGGTTAGAGGGTCGCCCTGGGGAAGAGGAGATGTACCCCACATCAACTTGAGCTATTCTGCTAGATTTCCTTAGAAGGGAAGTCGCGGGGGTAGATCCTTTCTTATTCCTGTATTTTGGTTGCTTCCATTCAGCTTCTATCATAGGAGCCTCTTCCAGGTTGCTGAGGATTTTGGAGATTTCTTCTTCATTACCCTAGTTAGGAGTTTTGGAATCAGTTGAAACGTTGTTCACTGTTTTTGAACTCTGTTATGAGTTCGATAGGTTCATACCCAAAATTGCACATTTTTGGGCTTCTTGAATTTTAAAACTTGGTGAGGCTAGTGAAGAATTAGTCCTTTCTTCTTGGGGGTCAGGGATCTCCCCTTCCTCATGTTGGGAATCTTTTGCTTCCAGTTCCTTGCCTTCATAAGTGTCAACAACCACTTCAACTAACTCATTTGAAGATTCAGTCTGATCTTTCATTTCCTCTTTTTGGGTAGTACCCAGGGGGCTGGCTTTGGTTGATTCGTTTTTCACTATTTCCTAGGTTGAGGGGCTAGAGATAGAATTTGATGTCACTTCCTT
Organism: Cryptomeria japonica; assembly: GCF_030272615.1. Classification (NCBI taxonomy): domain Eukaryota; kingdom Viridiplantae; phylum Streptophyta; class Pinopsida; order Cupressales; family Cupressaceae; genus Cryptomeria; species Cryptomeria japonica. The sequence goes on from NC_081414.1 coordinate 464,250,914, forward strand.
CTTTTCCCCCAAAGGATTAAAGTGATTGGATTTATCTTCCTTATTCTCTGGGTTTTTAACTTGCCACACCATTTTCTCTGGCAGCTTTTGGTTTTCAATTTGGGGTTTAGGCTGCTTAGGTTATACCATTGGCTTGTTTGGGCAGGGTTTTGCCCAGTGACCTACTTTTTTACAATGGAAACAGGCAAAAGGGATAGATTCATATTCAATGTGTTGTTTCCAAGTTCCCAACTTTGAAACTAGGTCTATATGTTCCGACATATTTGCATCAGGGGCTACTCCTACATAGAACCTAGCATGAGTCAGTCTCCTTTTTGAAGTAGTGACTCGGTCTATAGAGAGAAGCTCGCCAAAGGAGCTTGCAATTCCAGAGAAGATAATTTCTGCCCAATATTCAAGAGGCAAGCCTGGAAGCTTTATCCAGACTGGAACTTGCGCCAAGAGAGAATCGTTCATATTCAGGTTCAGATGCCATTTTCGAAGGACCAATGTTGTCTTTCCTACCATCTAGGGGCTTCCGCACATAATCTTAACCTTATCTTCTTCACATGAAAAAGAAAAAGACAAAAGGCCTTTAGGTAAAGCCAAGACTTCAACATTTCCCTTGAGGACCCATTTTCGTTTGACAAAATCCCTAACAACTTCAATATTAGGACGTGAACCCATAAATTTCCCTACCAAGGAGTTTGACATACTATTTATATTATGGTCTAGAACCTGGTTAGGGATAGAGATAGCGAACTTACCACCAGAAGGGTCAGAGATATTCTTGACAGGAGGTAGGGAAGATTTACTAGTTGGTCTAGTTCCAAATAGGGAAGACCATTTCTTTTTTTTTTTTCCACTATCAACAAAGTCATCATGTGGAATGGGCCCCCCGTTGGACCCTTCCCCCAAAAGCCCAGATGAATCCGCTGTCTCCTTTGGCAGAATACCATCAGACTGCAAGTCAACAACAGCCTCTGGGATGTCCGAAGGCTTATCCTTATCGCCTATGGGACCAACTGCATTGATCTGGCCGCTCTCACCATTGGAACTAGAGTTCCCGCCTTGCAGAGAATTTGAAATTTGAGTTCGCCCATTGCCGCTACCTTGGACCTACTCCCCTTTGGCCCTTACTAATAAGTAAGATAGTTGAGTTCACACTACATGATGTGATTATTAGAGATTTCCATGATCTTGATGTTATTGTGGCTACCCGGAGTGTTGATCCTTCATCTCGGTTATATCACTTTGATTATTTTAAAAGTCCATCTCCTATTGGTTCTTCCTTTATAGCTCATGCAGATTTAGTAAGTAGGCTTTGGCATGAATGTTTTGGTCATATCAACTACAAGTATCTACATCAGATGAGCACTCAATCTTTGGTGCTTGGCATACCTTATATTATTGCACTAATGGTGTTTCTCGAGGTTGTATGCTTTGTAAGCATCACAAGGATTTTTTTCCTTTAGTTAGAGCCCACCATGGTAAGGGACCCTTGGAGTTAATTCATAATGACCTCATGTCCTTTCTAATTTCATATTTTACGAGGACCAAGTATGCACTCATATTCATTTATGACTTATCTAGGCATACACAAGTGTACTTTCTTAAGTACAAGATTCATTTATTTGATTTCTTCATAAGCTAAAAAGCATTTGTTGATAAGTAGTCAAGTCTTTCCATTAGGCAGTTACACACAACTAATGGGGGGGAGTATGTCAATAAGTCATTTCATGACTTTTCAATTGATCATTGCATCCTACATCAGCTCACAGTTCCTTATACCCCTTAGCAGAATTGTGTTGTCGAGAGGAAGAACATAACACTTCAGGCAATGGTTAATTACATGATTTAGTCTTAGGATATGGATGTAGTTTTTTGGGCTGAGGCAGTGAATTATGCTATTTATATTTAGAATTAGATGCCTCACAAGGCATTGTGATAGTTGACTCCTAAGGAGGCTTGGTCCCATGTGAATCCTAGTGTGTCTTCATTTAAAGTTTATGAGAGTGTGGTTTGAGAATTCATTCCAAATGCATAGAGGAAAGCCTTGGAGAAGAAGATTCAACCACTTGTTGGTTGAAAATTTTGTACACCTGGGAAATGTACAAAATTGTGGTTTTAGCCACAATGTGTGAGATAAACTCTCCTATTTTCAAAGGGAAGGCCCCCTTTTGCTTTGTACTTAAACAATTCAAAAATAAACTCTAACTCTACATCTACTCTAAATCTGGGTGAAACTCTATCTTGTTCTCTTTTTTCAGACACTTATTATTTTCTCTTCTTTTAGAAAAGAATCATAGCTGAAAGCACAAATGATTAACAAAGTAAACTAAATAAATAAGAAAAGTTTCCATAAAGGCACAAAGTCCTCTGTTGCTTCTCCGAGATGGGAAAACAGAAAGAAAGCTCAAAGTCTTCAACTATCTACTCTCATATCAACCTTTTTAGATGATTTTTTGGTAGCCAAGCACGGTATGTAGTAGCTCAAAGTCTAAATACATGATGCACCTCTTATGCACAAACATAGAAAATAAAAGTAGGACAAAGTCTTCAAGTTACACCCTTTGCTTGAGCGTGCTACAATAGTTTCAAACATGACAAGCAACTCAAAGTCTATAGTATCAAATCTGAAAACCAATATAAAACTACAAACGCAATCAACAGCTCAAAGTCTGCAAGATTGAGCTTGAATCCCTCTTGTATAAAACCTCAAAACTCATATCAATCTCTAGAAAATATCGTCACATAACACCTTGAATCAACACAAAGTGTGAAATCAATTTACCTCTTTTAATTGACTGCAATATGATTTACAACTAAGCTCAAAGTCTTAGAGTGTATATACAAACTGGCAAAGTCTTGTTGCATTGCCAAAAGATATTGATTACAATAGACCCCCTCAAGTATTTATAGAAGAGGAACCTTGAGAAAAAGGTGGGAGGATCCTAACTAAATTGATAAATTCTCTCAACCACCATGACTTATTCCAACTGCAGTCATAATCTAACTCAACTTGTAGTTGCCTTACATGTAATTACATTTTATAAAAGTGCAAGTGAAAGTGACACTTGCAATTACAAAACTTGTTTTTGCATGTAACTTGTCAAAACAAAATTATAAATACACAATTGAAACTATTCCATGTGCCTGAAGACGCGACTCTAACTACATCATCCTTTGTCTATGATGATCTTCATGCTACTTCAAGATGCTAGAACCTGAAGTATTAAGGATTGATGAAGACATCTCGAACCAAAGTGGGAATTTGCACCTTGATAGCCTTTGTGTCTTTGGCCAGCAAACTTCAATCTTATCTTCTTGCTTGGGGTAGTACTGGCTTTTCAAGAGGGAAGTTCTTTGCAAGGCTGAGGTAAGAAGCCTATCTCTGTCTTGAAAGCATTCTATGCTCTCAATAATTCATATCACTTATCCATCTCCTTGTGTGGCTCTGTCATGTTATTGTTCTCTCTTTGTATCATCCTCCAATCTTGGAATCTACTTGCAAAATAAGGCCCATGCCTTAATTTAATGATTTGGTAGGTCGTATATGCAAACAAGATTGACATGGGTGAGACAAATGGACTACAAAAGTGGGCTTATAAGTAAATTTTGGGTTTTGAGGACTGCATTACATGTGTGGAAAAACAAGAGCATTGACTTGAAATTGTGGAGAACAAACATGCAACTTCATATGTGTAATGGGCAACTACAAGTTTGCACTTGTAATTGGACCTTAAAGACTCATTTTCAAGTGTTTTTAAGTGCATTTTGGACCAATTCTGGGTTCTCGAAGGCTGATTGCAAGTATGAAAATGGGAAAAACTTTGCAAATTCACAAGTTGTATTCAAAGAGCAAAACAACTTTGGAAGATCATATAGAAACCTGAAATCTTGCTTAGATCAAATTCCCTAGACAAGAATAAATGAGCTTGGGATGAACCAAAATTCTCTATAAATAGATGAAGAAGCTACCACGTTATTTTCCTTGCAGCAAGTAAAACGGTTTTGCATTCAACTTGGAACACAAAAAAAAAACTTGGAAGAAGAGTCACATTTGACGCCAAACACTCTTCATTGAATGCTTGATACAAAACGTGTGCCAAACATGGCAACAATGGCAGAATATGGGCACCCAAAACGTGAAGTACACACAACAAAAATTAGAAGCAAAACACCCCACATTAATGTGCAAAACGTGGCAAAGATCATCAAACCCCCAAAATTGTGGCAAAGAGGTAAACGGATTCAACCAAGACTACTTCTTGGGTTGGATTTCATATTGAAAGCCACAAATCGATGCCCTTGGAAAAAATGTGCTCGGGTTTTGGAGATTCAATAGCAAGCAATGGCACAAGACTTAGAAAAAGAGATGTAATCGGGTTTTTAAAAACCCTCTTACAAGTTTTAAATAAAACTTACTTTTCTTTCAATCTTCCAAAATCAGGTTTTAGAGGAGCAAGATCACATAAAACATAAAAAACACTTAAAAACTTGCAATTGGGTTTTAAAATCCCTATTACAAGTTCAAAATAAAGAAAGTAGGAACTTTTTAAAGAACTTACAAGTTTTCATAAACTTGTATTTTTAAATTTACTTGTAATTTGACCAAAAAGTTCCTACAAAACAACTTAAAAGACAAAAGGGGAAAATGGAAAAGAAAAAGAAAATTATAAGTTACACATCTTTTATAAACTTTCACTTCTAATTGCTTGAAAAAAAGCCCTACAACTTAAAAACACAAAGGATCTTTTAACTTGCAAAAGAACGAAAATTTCCCACTCGCAATCTAGAGAATAAAACCTGATTTTGAAGAAAAGACCAAGCAAATGAACTCAGAATGCGATGAAATTTGAAACATGGATCAAGGATGAACAAAATATTAGTCCAGTTCAAAAAAGAACAAAAAATTTGCCTCAAAAAGTGTATCTTAGAGTAAAATCTCCAACTTGTAGTGACTTCTCTAAAACCCGAAATTGCATAGAAAGCTCGGAAAATGAAGGCCAAAACTCACCAAAACTTGGACAATGATGGAAAAGACAACCCCTGATGATTTGACACTAACAAATTTGAGTTTTGCACCTCGTAAAACATGCCTTAGAGACAAAAATGACACATTTTGAGCAAAAATTTGTAGGGATTGTCATATTTTTTAAAATTAAAAAATGAGGACAACACCATTAATCTTTGTTGGCTACTGTTAGGATTCTAAGGCATACAAATTGTTTGATCCTATTTTTAGGCAAATCTTGTTCCGTCGAGATGTCTCTAGTTTGATGAGCACTATCCTTTGGTAGACTCTCCACCACTAGCTTCTTTGTCACTTCCTACTCCTCCTTCTTCACCTCTTGAAGATTCTTTACCTTATATGGATGGGGAAGTTATTATAGTTCAATCCCCACCACTTGTTGCACCACTTCCTAAGTGGGCCCATAGTACTATTGATGCAACTATAATTTGGACATGTCATCCTTTAGATTCCCATCACACTCATTCATAGAGTTCTTGGGTCTCTCTTACGAGTCAGGCTATTTTGGTTGATCCTCATAAGTTTTCAGATGCAATAGGTATTCCAAAGTGGGACATGGATATGGCAAAGGAGTATTCTTCACTGATAAAGAATCACACTTGGGATCTTATACCTCTTCCCAAGGGAAGAAATTTGGTTCAGTGCAGGTGAGTTTATTATACCAAGTATGTTGCAAATGGTTCCATTGATAAGTATAAGACTCATCTTGTTGTTAAGGGGTTTTGACAAGTCGAGGGCATTGATTATTCTGAGACTTTTGCTCCTGTTGTGAAGATGGATTCTATTTGCCTTGTACTTTCTATTGTAACTTCACAGGGATGGTCAGTATATCAGATGGATATGGAGAAAGCATTCTTAAATGGCGATCTTCATGAGGAAATCTATATAGAGAAGCCACAGGGTTTTGTTTAGGACTCTTCACTTGTTTGTAGGCTTCGATGTTCGTTGTACAATCTCAAACAGACCCCTCAAACTTGGTATGACAAGATGGACACATTCTTGCTATCTACTAGTTTCACACATTGTCATTTTGATCCCACAATTTACACTCAATGTCAGGAGGGAGATCTTTTGATATTGGTCGTGTATGTGGATGATTTTATTCTTATAGGCTATTCTTCTTTCATGACTCAAAGTGAACTCTAAGAGCATTGATGGAGAAGTTCAACATGAAAAATATTTGTCTTTCACATTACTTCCTTTGTCTCTGGGTTACTCAGTCTTCAGATGGGATTTTCATTTCCCAGCAAAAGTATACTCTTTATATGCTTCAAAGATTATGCATGCTTGATTGCAAGGTGTAGTGTGTTAAATTGTACTCCCTTACAATTTAGTCCACATTTGGGGCCCTCACCTTAGTGTTTGTCTCCCAATGCTTAATTAAGACCTGATTATGCTTGCATCATGCAGATGTGACCTTATTTTTATTTTACACATTGCATGACCCCTTGGTCTTGCCCCAAAATAGGGTAGGACCAGGGCATGGTGCTTTGGTCCTCACTGGGACCAGGGTGTCATGCTTTGGTCCTCATTAATTGGGCCCTAGTTTGAATCCCTCTTGCATTATCAAATTTGAGCAGGAAATCTCTCTTTGTGTTAGCTCATGTCAGGATATTAGCATGATTTTCGACAGACAAGTATATAAGGAGGCTTTCTACTCTCACTTGCATAAGACGGACATCATAAGAAGGGTGAAATTATAATCATCAAATATTCAAGCATTGAAGCATTCATCATCAAGCATCTCTAGAGTTATTCAAGGTTGCATTCCTCATTCATCAATTGTGGAGAAATATTACATCTTTCATTTGCAAGAATGCACGTGTGATTAGGGTTTTGTCACGTGCATGCCATTTCATACAATATATGTGATTATATTCAAGAAGAAAAACATTATTATCAGTCATTGCAAATCTAAAGTATATCCTTCCATTATTTATTTCAGTATTTACAATAATTCAATCAAGGTTAATTCCTAAACCAGGGTTTGACTTAGGCAAGCCCCTATTCCCAACCTATTTCCCTTTCTTTCTATATGCAGGAAACAGTTACAAAGCTACGATCTTCAGAATAAACATTATTCACAGAGTTGAATCAACCCCTTTTGGTGTGCGAAAAGTTAGGAGGACCAAAGCGACGGGCATTCCGGTCTTGACATTTTTAGAGCTTTTTTGGGGATTAGATTTGAATATGCTTATAATCCTCAGATCCAAGTGTGTGTCTCAATCTCGCATTTGTAGCTCACTGTTTCTACATTTTTACCTTCATTTTCAACACTTTACCCTAATTTCAACAATTCAACTCACAAAAGAGGGTAAATAAATACACCACCTTGAATCCAATAAGTATTTAGTCCTTATCCTTGCTTGTTTGTGATTGAATCTATTGGATCTCAACCCTCTTTTGAATGTAATAGGCCCCTAAGCAAAAATTAGTAGTTTTTCATCCTTCTTGTGGTGGAAACCCTAATTTTTTACCCATTACATTTTGGTGAACCCAACATATTACACCCTTATTTCTGATTTATGTTCTTAGATCTGAGTGTTTATGCAATTTCAAATTCAAATTTACATTTACAAGTTTAATTTCCAATTGAATTTTAAAAATTTAGAGGTTAATTTCACAAAAATTCTAATTTTTAATTCTAAAATTGAGCTTGTGATTTGCCTAATTTGGATTAATTATTTCAGATCTGAATTGGAAACATTTCAAAGTTAAAATTCAAATTCATAGATCTCATTTTAATCAAATTATATAAATTTAGAGGTTTAATTCATAAAAACCCTAATTTATTTTGATTAATTTGATTTGTGGGTTGCTTCTTTCTTTCAAAACAATTTTTAGATTTGATTTTAAAACATTCACAATGGCATTTAATATATCTGATTTATTTTCTATTTTACAAATGATTATATTTATTTTCACTTATATTTATCAAAATCATGTGTTGGATAATGGCTTCTTTCATTTCACATTGCTTCTTTTCATTCATAACACTTTGGCATATTGTGTTTTTAGACTTTCCAAATTCCTCCCTTTCAATCAATTTGATATCAAAGCTTTCATTTATAGTGCATGTTGTTTTATGGTGATGTTTTTAGGAAAGTGCATTTCATATGTAAGTCACATCAAAGCTTTTGTAGATCCCAATTCTAGAGATGCTAATGGAAAACTTAACACTTGTACCTCTCCTAGGGTATCTAATCTGAATGAAGAAAGAGCTAATACCCCTATCAATTATCTCTCTAATGGAGAGAAAGCATTGAAGAGAAACATGGCCTCATCTTCTTCTTATACATATACCCTAGTGCAAGGGGGGCAAAAAATCAAAATATTAGTATTTTCATCTCTCTAGATCCTCCTTATTCTCCTAGAGCTTATCTTAATCATCAAAATATTTGTAGAGAAGATGATGTCATGCATTGTTAGGATTCTTAAAGATACTGAGAGGGGGGGGGGGAGGTGTGAATCAGTATCTAACCGGTTAATGGATTTTATAAACTTATTAAATGAATTGCATGCCAAAATAGTGTACCGATAAACCATAATTAATGTAGTAAATAAGATCAGTAAACACAACATAGAAAGCACACCATAACACAATATTTTTAACGAGGAAACCCGATGTGGGAAAAAACTCGATGGGATTTGTGACCCACAATATTCGCTCACTGGCCAATAAGTGAATATTACTGATACAATAGGGGGCTGCACATGCAGGAAGGCCAACTGCCTAAAGCTCACTACTTAAATACAAAAAGGGAAGTCTCACTGACTTAAAAAAGTGGATTATGTAAATCCAATGTCATGTACTACTTCGGTTCAACATCTACTATGCTAGATTCAGTATCGGTTTAAGCTCGACAACTTCCAAAACCCTATTCTAAGGTATGCCTTAATATTCGCATTTGTCTATTACATTCCTTCCATGTATTTCTCTTCATACAAATGATTTACAAGATCTCATACTTATATGAGTCCTAATACAATTCGCCTTGTCGGCTTACAAAAAGATTTTACAATTAAATACAAAATACAATAAACAAAATCCTGTTGGCCAGGGTGCCGGTAAACATCTTTGCCGCTACCGCTGCCGGTGTCTGTGCCTGTGTCGGTGCCTACCGCTGCCATAGGATTGTAAGGTTGTCACCAATGACAATACCTTCAATAACCTACAATTTCTCATTGGAGTGTGCATTTGCCAACAATCTCCCCCTTTGGCATTGATGGCAACACTCATGAGAAAAAGCCAAAATTGTATCCAAAAAGTGTTGTCCAAAAATCTTACCAAAATTGTGTGCTCGCCTTGAGCATATGATCTCTTATGTCTTACTCCTTTTTCTCATCCTCTACTACTCCCCCTTTGGCATCAATGACAAAGGCTGCCATTCAATGTCTTGATCCCTGTAACCGGTTGGTTACAATCTAATATAGCTCTGCTAATGCAAAATTTAGGCTGTTATAGAATCTCTCACTATCCTTTAGTGCTGCTTCAGTCCTTTGGATTGTACTGGTGAGTATGTGCATTTGTTCTTCCGGTGTCTTAATTCCTGGAACAAGAGCCTCAGAAATCTCTTTTCTCAAAGAGATGAGGATATCTAGTTTAGGACCTAGTCTACATTTCACTTCCTTTCCTTTAAACTTTAATCTCTCTTTATCTTTTTCAAATTTTTCATTTTTCTCTTCAAGGCCAGTAATTTCCTGTTCTACTATCGATATTGAATCTGATGAACCTATTAAATTGTCAGCAATGTCATTGATTTCCTTTTGAGCTCTGCTGATCTCTTTATCTATATCCTTTGTCAAAATGTTTGTCTTGCATGTGTCTCTGTACGATTTCTTGAAGTCCAAAATTGTCTTTCCTAGTGCCGGTAATAATGTGTCTATATGTTCCTTACTCTTCTTTACTGTTTCCTCAAAGAATTTTTCCTTCTCTTTATTAATTTTCTCTCTGAAAGTCTCCTCATTGATTTGATCAATTGTTAGAAGATTGTCGGTTATATACTTAGACAATGTGTCTAATTGGCCTAAAGAATCTTTATTCTCTATGTTACACTTGGGTGCAATCATCTTCAAAATTGGTATGGTGCCATCAATTGCCTTATATGCAAGTGCATTGCAATCAGTTATTTTCTTAATTGAATCAAGCAATACCTCTGTGACATTGGTTGGCCAGAATTCTGTCAGTGAAGAATCAAATGATTGACCAACTATCTTAACAATCTGTAATCCATCGGTGTGAGGAACCTCTTTGCTTATGGTGACCTCTAGTAGGTCAGTTTGAATATGCATTTCTACAAGCAAGGGTTTAGGTTTCTTATTTGTTGCCGGTGGCACAGTCTCTGCATTAACCTTTACCTCATCCTTCTTCTCTTCTGATTTCTCAGTATCTACCTCAGAGATTTCCACCACCGGTTTTTCTGATTGTGACAATGTGTTTTCTACATGTTTCTCTATGTTTACCTCTGAAATGTCTACAACCGGTATCTCAACAAATTTGTCAGTACTATCAGTTGTCAGTTGCTCAGTAGATACATCAGTATGTATACTAGTGGTATCTACCTTTCCTGTATCCGGGGAATCGGTTGCCTGTTCAGTTTGTTGTTCAGTCCCAATTTCAATGTTTCCAACTGTATCCTCAATATTTGTCTCAACTATAGTGTCTTCTACTGATGACTCAGTTGCCACATCTCTCTTCTCACTTGATTCCTTATCAACCACAATGTTAACTTCCTGTGTGTCAATATTCATTGTAAACAATACCTTAGAATCAAGATTTGTGTCCTCATGTGTTGTCTCCATACTCTCTGTTGCCGGTGGTGTATCAACATTTTGTGCCGATGGAGTATCAGAAGGAGGTGGGGGTAAGTTATCTGTCACCTTTATACTCGGAGGAAAACCTACCTTACCTTTACCTTTATCCTTTTCTTTTTGATAGACTTTAAAAGTCTTTGGTCTCTTAAGCTCTTCTTGTTTCTCTTTCTCAACAAGAATATATCCCATTTATCCATTGTCTCTTATGTGATCTCATTAACTCTGCCAACCATTAGTGCTACATGCCGGTGACCGGTTGAAAATATGGTCCGATTAGCCTCACTTATCAGTTCATCAATTTCTTCTATTGAATTCACTGGGTGAACTGCAAGTAGTTTCTCTACCTTCATCTTTTTATCCAATTCAACAATTGCTTCTCTTCTTGCTTTTTACCTTATATACAACTCATTGGGTAAGTCATCTACAACTTCAATAAAAAATTTCTTGTAGATATCCAAGTGTAGGATAACACTGTTTTCAATGCTTTCCTTTTCATCACTGTTAAAAGTATCCTATAACTTGCCAATGTTTGATAAGTTACCATTTTTTGTTATCTCATTCAAAAGGTTGTCAAGTGGAGGAACAACTTGTTTTTTCTTTTCTTTTCTTTGGTGTTAACTTCTTTGCTGGAGTCCTAATTGCCTGTTGTTTCTATCTTGTTCTTTTAGGTGTAGGAGCGGGTACCGGTGAAGGTTTCCTTTTCCTTACTACCCTTTTAAACTCTGTCGGTATTTCATTGTCAGAGGAGGTACCAACTGGTGAAAGATGTGTTTCTGGTTGTAATCCTTCCAAGTCACTCTCCTTAATACTATTTTTATTCAATATGTCTTCCTTGATTGCTTTAGCCCGCCTTGTTCCTTTTCTAACTATTTGTTCAGTTTTCTTTATTATTTTATGTGATTGAACTTTGCTTTCAATTGTTTCCGCATTTCCAAATATTTCTTCAGTTGGTTCTTTAGGGGCTTCTAGAAGTGCTTTTGCATAAGTTTTTATTATGTTCTCATCAGCCTCATATCCCATCTCTGTAACCCAAATAGTCCTCGAAACCACTGCCTCCATCCAGATTTCATCTTTCTTTATCACAAAGCATATCTCCTTTGGGTATTTTTGAAAAAGCTCCCAGGGTGTCATCTTTCTTCGCAATTTCGGGAATAATTTTAAATACGGGCCTAGGGAACTTAACAACTTCAATTATAGTAGGATTTGCAATGAATTCATGTGCAGAGGAGGAAGCCATTGTATAAATACCTTAATCTGCCTTTAGGTATAACTGCTTGAATGATTTGCTTCACTTCTCGTTGTGGATGCCTTCGCTCAAGATTTTTGCGATCTTAGGAAATTTGAATGCTCAGTGAATAAAAAATAGCCAAAATACTAGCTTTATAATGTCATTTCCTTCAACTACCACATTAAATGCCTACCGGTTAAGTGAAAATTAACACATCTGCCGGTAAAGAAGTATTTCAACTTCTCACCATCAACTGAGGGTAAATTAGCATGTTCTTCAATTCGTTGCCATACCCCCAAAAGGTTTCTTTTCAGTTAGATGAAGAATCTCTTGCCGGTGGAGTGATACTCTATTCTACCGGTGAAGGAATAGCTTCATTAACATTCATATTTGACTTTTTGATCCATTGTTTTAAAAATTCTTGCTTTACTTCTTCAACCTTCTCTTTACCTTTCAAACTGGGTCCTTTGTTATTTGTCAGTGATGCCTTACTTCTACAAAATTTTGCAATATGTCCAATCTTGTTACAAGCATAACAAGTCACATTGTTTTTCTGAATAGATTTTCCATATCCTATGCCGGTATGTGTCCTGCATTGATTAGATAAGTGTTCAAATCTTCCACAAACATAACATCTTACATTCATTCGGCAGTTTTTTGAATTATGTCCAACTTTGTTGCATTTAGAACATTGACCGGTGGGTGCATTGGTATTCTGATAATTTCTAGATCTACACTGATTTGCTCTATGACCATACTTGTTACAGTTAAAGCATTTTCCATTAAATTTGTAGGCATTAGGTTGTCTTACCAGTTTACTGTGATCATGATTGTTTGTAGTACTGGAGCTTTCACCAACTTCAAAGCCAAGGCCATTAGTATCTCCATTAGGTTTCTGATTTTTCAACACGTCATCAAGTTCTTCTGAACTTTTGTTGAATTTCTCCTTGTGTTGATTTGCAATAGCCAACTCATTTTCTATGAAATCTTTTTGTCTCATGAGTTCAGTTTTATCATGCTCCAAGTAAATTATATTTGTCTTCAACATATCATTTTCATGACTAAATCTTAGATTTTCATTTCCAACATCATTGATTCTCCTAGCCAAGTCATCTTCATTCTTCTTTCGGTCTTCAACGTCTTTACAAAACCTCATAGTCATATCTTGCATCTCATTCCTCAAGGCCATGTTATCCTACTTCATCTTGCTTACAAGATCATTAAGAGTTTCTTTTTCATCATCATCACTCTGTATCTTCTCATGAAGTTCTCTTCTTTTGTTCCTATAAATAGTGAGATTTTCTTGAATTCCTTGAATGATTTTCTGTGCAGCCTTCAGATCATATCCAAGTTTCATATTCTTCAATTTTTCTGCATCATAATCTGCAAGAGCTATTTCCAATTGCTTTCTGAAGTTTTCCATCTGTACCGGTGTCAGAATCTTCCTCAAGCTATTAGGCTTTTGAAAATAGAGGACTAGGCTCTGATACCAATTGTTAGGATTCCTAAAGATACTTAGAGGGGGGGGGGGGGGTGAATCAATATCTAACCGGTTAATGGATTTTCTAAACTTATTAAATGAATTGCATGCCAAAACAGTGTACCGGTAAACTAGAATTAATGCAGTAAATAAGATAAGTAAACACAACATAGAAAGCACACCATAACACAATATTTTTAACGAGGAAAGCCGGTGTGGGAAAAACCTCGGTGGGATTTGTGACCCATAATATTCGCTCATTGGCCAATAAGTGAATATTATTGATACAATAGGGGCCTACACATGCAGGAAGGCCAACTGCTTAAAGCTCACTACTTAAATACAAAAAGGGAAGTCTCACTGACTTACAAAAGTGGATTATGTAAATCCAATGTCACGTACTGCTTCGGTTTAGCATCTGCTATGCTAGGTTCAGTACCGGTTTAAGCTCAACAACTTCCAAAACCCTATTCCAAGGTCTACCTTAATATTCGCATCTGCCTATTACATTCCTTCCATGTATTTCTCTTCATACAAATGATTTACAAGATCTCATACTTATATGAGTCCTAATACAATTTGCCTTGTCTACTTACAAAAAGATTTTACAATTAAATACAAAATACAATAAACAAAATCCTGTCGGCCAGGGTGTCGGTAAACATCTTTGTCGCTGCCGGTGCCAGTGTCTATGCCTGTGCCGGTGCCTACCGGTGCTATAGGATTGTAAGGTTGCCATCAATGACAATACCTTCAATCACCTACAATTTCTCATTGGAGTGTGCATTTGCCAGCATTCATGATCTCTCTTTTCACATAACATTAAGTAAAGATGAGGCCTTAGATGATAAAGATCTTCCTTCCCAATCTACCAAAGATGATATGCATGATGAAAGAGAGGAAAGTTCTTCTCAACAAGATATTCCTCCTTCATCTACTAATCCCTTTGTTCCTTCTAAACATCCTTCCACTACAAACTTCAAAGAAATTTATTACAATGTTCCTTCGCCTTATCAATTAAAGGATTCTTATAGGAGTAGCTTTGACATGAATCAAAACAAGGTTTTACAAGATGAGGACTTGGAAAATCTGAACAAGTAATTAGAGTCCCTATAAACCATCTTGCAAAACAACAAGCCATTCGTGCAACTAAAAGTGCTTCTTCTTTAAAAAATTTTTTTTGTTCATTTCATCAAACTCATGATCATCATGCTAATGATTGTCCAAATTTTCAAAATGAAATGAAAGGACATTGATAGTGGCAAAGTTAAAATCATAGATGATAATCCTTCTTCTTCTAATAATAACCCTTGTCCTCAATCTCAAAATAACAAGCCTACACCTATTGATGATCGAGAAAAATTGGCTACTAGAATCTATTGGAAATTGAAGTATGACAAGAATGTTGTTTTCCCTTTTGTAAAGTTTATCACCAAGCATAAAGAAGGAAGTGGATATTTCCTTTCACATTGTGGTAGTTCTTGTGCTGACTTGAATCTCATCATCAGAATACTACCTGCAACATGTTAGTTTCACAAAATACAAAGGAAATGCTACGGGAAATTCAAACTCAACCAATGAAACTACATGAAATACATATAAATAAAAACATTATTTCTACCTTCATGATTTAAGTCTCATTGTGTCCTAACTCCACTGTTCCTGGTTGCAGATGGTGTGCTCTCAGACAAGCACTAATAGCTTCCAAGATGGCATATGAAGAATGGAATGATAACTGATAGTTAACTGATACTATGATATGCAATGCTAAATGACTATGCTAAATGATTATGCTAAATGATTATGCTATTTGATTATGCTATTTGCTTCAATATTAAAACTCATGGACGCATAAGTTTTCACAAATGATTAGCTTTGAAAACTCACTTGAAGACTAACTCTCTCTCAACTCAAACTCTTGATTTTATAGACTTTGTGAGGATAAGATGATATGGCCTGGATCAATGGTCATGATCATATCTGTAGATTTGGATGGTTGTGAGAAAAGGTGAAGGTTGAGAGAAAGGGGGAAGGAGAAGACAAGTGTCACTCATCTCACCTTGATTGGTTTGCTGACTGAGAGAATCTAGGGATGGTTGGAGAAGATTTGGGCATGAGAGGACAAGTGGACTCAAGTCCTTCCTAAGATGTAGGGATGTTGGAGAGAATATAGAAGAAGGTTATGAAATATGTGTACATACATAATATTTCATTAAATTTGGAGGTTGAAGATAAGTGGCTAATAAATGTTTTATATATTTTAATTTTGTTGAATTAATTTAGCCACATGATGGATGAGTTGGCAAAGGAAAGAGGAAGTGGAGATGGAAGGTGAGTTGGACAAGGGATTAAATAATTTAGAATTATTTAATATTTGAGACTATAGGATAGAAGAATAATCATTAAATATTAGATATTTAAATGAATGAAGGAAATAATTAAATATTTAGATATTCAATTAATTGATTAGAAGAATAATTAAATATTAGCTATTTAATTAATTAGAGGAATAGGATAGATGAATTAATTAATAAAATATTTCAATTAAATTAATTAATAGAAAGACACGAAATGAATTAAATAAATTAATCTTTTCAAATTAACTATTTAATAGAAGAATAAACATTAAATAAATAAAAAATATTTATTTAATCGCTCATAGGCATTTTTATGTGTATACATTTTGCCCCTCTTTGAAATGATGTCAAGACAACATTGTTTCAAAGATTAAATCAAGTCTCGATAGTGTGCCTGATGGAAATAAAATGATAGGAGGTAGGTATGCATTCTTTTTCTCCTTCCTTTCTTTTGGTAGAAGATGTTATATTGTGTTCAAGAAACTCCTCTTGGAGGTAGATTTATTTTGAGCAAATATCTCCTCTCCTCCAACGATCTCCTTTACACTTGTTGCAAGATATCTCTTTTTCAACTATCTTATCCTTGCTTGAAGAGTATTTCCTCTTTAGCTTGGATTTACGACATTATTGCCTAAAGGATATCTCCTTAGTGTTGAAGGTGGATATCCTTGTTTCTTGCTTCCTTAAGACATCAACATAGGTCTATGTTGACATCTCAAGGGGGGCACCCATATCGCTGCATATCATTTTTGCATGTCTTAAACAGGGTGTTCATTCTCAAAACTAGAGGAAACAAACTCGAAACTAGACACAACATTGATATATATCTTAAGTGTGGTTACACATCACTGAAACCAAAGAAAACAAACTCTTACATGGGATGTCCTTGAAACCAGACATGCATCTATTTCAATCGGGGTTACACATTCTCGGAACTAGAGGAAACTCTTAGAGTGAGATGTTCCCGAAGTTAGACATTCGCCCCTTGGCATTCACATAGTCGCCACTTGATATTTTCATTTACATTACATGTCTTAAATAGGCTGTTGCACGCTCGAAACCGGAGGAAACACATTCTTATTCAGGGTGCTATATACTTGAAAATAGACATCACATGCACACACACACGAGGATGAGTGAAACTAGCAAAAAATAGCTAGACTATTCCTACTCTCCTCGCCAACATGGATCACCTAGATAAAAACATCTAGGGGTGAGGTATCTATGTCCTTTCACATAATTCTTCTCATGGATCACTTGGAAAAGCACATCTAGCGTGTATCCATGTTCTCTCTTTCTTTCTTCTCATGAACTTGTAGCTTTTCTATTGATAGTTCATGGATGATGCATGATTTTCTCTTTTATGTGATCACTTGTGTTAATGAGATGACATTTTTCAAGAATTATATTAGTTGTTGAGACATTTTGATATCAAGGTCTCTTTGTCTAGTTGACTTGAGGTCTTGTTTTTAGTTCTTAGCTTTTGTTGTGTGTATTTTTGTTCCTTTTGCTTTTGTTTGTCTTTCTATCTTTGTTTGACTTTTTTGTCTTGTTTTTGTGTGCCCTTGAATATGATTGAGTGAGTTAAGATCCTAAGATTGGGGGCTTGGTTCCTCAAAATTAGTGATGTCTTATACTCCTTATGATCATGCTCCACATTCCTCCTCTTCTTCATCTCTCTTTCATCTACTTTACCGTGAGTATTTGCTTAGGCTCATTCTCCCACTAAAGTGGGGGCTAAATGTAGCTTCCTAAATTGTACTCCCTTACAATTTAGTCTACATTTTGGGGCCTCACCTTAGTGTTCATCTCCCAATGCTTAATTAAGACTTGATTATGTTTTCATCATGCGAATATGACCTAATTTTCATTTTACACACTGCATGACCCCTTGGTTTAACCCCAAAATAAGGCAGGACCAAGGTGTGGCACTTTGGTGCTCATTGAGACTAGGGCACCATGCTTTGGTCCTCCTTAATTGGGCCCTAGTTTGAATACCTTTTGCATTATCAAATTTGAGTCGGAAATATCTCTTTGTGTCAGCTCATGTTGGGAAATCAACATGATTTTCTACTGACAAGTATATAAGGAGGCTTTCCCATCTCACTTGCATAATACAAACATCATTAGAAGGGTGAAATTATAATCATTAAGTATTCAAGCATTGAAGCATTCATCATCAAGCATCTCTAAAGGTCTTCAAGGTTTCATTTTTCATTCATCAATTGTGGAGCAATATTACTATATATGGTAAAAATGGATAACAACAATGTCGAAAGACTAAATGGATTCAACCACAAAACCCTAGCCTAACAACAACAAAGATCCACCATAACATATGAAGATTACCTAAGACAATGCAAATCAAATGAAATCACAAAGATTATACCATCACATGTCCAATAGGGTTTGGATCTTCATTCTTCCTATCTCCATTGATCTTGCTTGATATATTTGCTCTCAGATTTTATATGTGCACAAGAGCTCAACAAAGAACGAAAATGTGGTTGCAAGTAGGATCGCATATGAAAGATCGAATGCTAGGTTTCTTGAATAAAATGCATAGTATGTGTAGGGTTGATAATGAAGGAAGCATCTCCTTATATAGAAGACACTATAAGAAATGGAAGGATAAGATTGAGAGGTGTAAAAGATAAATGGTCGACTATGATTAGAGGGTAGGTAAAGGAAATAAGAAAATAATGAAAGGGTAGGTAGTGTAGGAATTAAGAGATGAATGACATGTGTCATGAGTAGAAAAGGTTAATGAATTAATTAAATAAATAAAGATTCATTTAATTAATAGAAGAAGTGGGATCAATTAAATAAATAAGATATTTATTTAATTTAGGAAAAGGATAATTTAAATAAATACACACAATCATTTAAAATTATTAGTTATTTTATTTTAACTGTTTGGATAATCAAGTGTGAATGTCTTATTTTAAATGCAAAAAATAAAATTTAGATTGTATTTTAGTTAGAAATGAAAAATATTAATATTATGAGAAAATCATTTATATTTTAATTTCTAATAAGATGAAAAGATGGAATCGAGTAACAGACAAGTCAAGATTCTACCATTGAAAGTATGCATCATATCTTGACAATAGTGACTTCAAAGATTTAAATAAAAGAGATGTTAGTGTGGTTTGCTTGACATTTGCCCTATTAATCAATGAATTTTGCCCTACAATCATGGTCATCCATGAGATCGTGTTCTTTGAGTCATTTTATCAAACGATTATCTGTGCTATCCATTTTGCAACATATGGCATTCCATTATGACCTGCCATGAAAGTCTCCAAATCCCATTTTGTATATAGCAACAATCAGCCCATCTATTATGTTATCTAGCCATCACATTCTATTTCTTTTGATATGCAAGTTTATCTAGCTTTCACTCTTCTTCGTATTCAACAAGTATCCATAGAATATGTCAAGGGACGAATTCTCTAGTCATACATTAGTTATATGAATTTTAAATTCTAATTCTAATCATATTGGAAAAGTGATTCTAAGTTCTATTGATTACTCTTAATTTTAAATTCTAATTCTAATCATATTTATATAATATGAGACTACCATGAGGTTAATTTTACAATTACATTTTGGTTTTAAAATAAAATCAAATAATATCAAAGGATTAATAAATATATTGTGTTTAGAAAGATCATAATATTGATATGAAATTTGTATAAAGGAGAGGGGGTGATGAAAAGTATTGATTTGGCAATGTCTAAGGTGTTATATATTAATACAAAAAAATAGAAAGTATGTTTCATTAAAGTTAATTAAGCATTCAACTTTTTCTTTGCTTTACACATAACGACAATCAATTTATATATATTTTGGTAGTCACATTGTTAGATGACTATTTATCATGATGTTATTATTTCTAGTTGATTTGTTATCCATTTAAATAATAACGAGTTATGCAACTCTTTAGAAATAGACATTAAATTGTGAACTACAAGTACATGGGCATACCTTATGTTAATCTTAGTTTCAAATCTAGTTAAAATGTATTTATATTATTGTTTCATTCCATGTGATTATAAGCATTAAATTAACCTATATCATGAGCCTGTTGTGATTCCACATTTTATATAAATGCCTTCTAGGGCCATTACAAATTCAAAATCTAAATAATCCCTCTATATTTTGTTAGTGATATGTTCTTCTTGTTTCAAACTTCCATTTGACACATGATAGTTATATGTTATCAAAATTAAGACATAAAGTAAATATGTTCATATATTTAATGGTATTATTCAATCATTTAACTTATGCTTACAAGTTATGTTTGCATGCCTATCTAGATACTCTCAATTTTCAACATCCATTAAATAATCCTCTTATTTTTACGTGATAAACGTTTCTCTATTATTTAATAAGCCTAATTTTAAGCTTCACCATATTGTTCGTCAAGAACATTGTTCCTATCTAAAATGATGGAACAATTCATATATCTCTAAAGATAGTTTCACTTGTACCAAAATTAGTCATTTGACTAGTAACTTAAATTTTCTCATAGGTTCTTATTTTCCCTAATAGGTCACTTTTGCAAATATTTTTTCTTAACAAACTAAATATAATTGGTTATTTCCCTTCTCTTCCACCACTTTTCAATCTAAATATATAGTTGTAGACATACATTAATATTTCATCTAGTTAAACATTAAATAGACACTAAATCATTAACTAGTATCACCTCAAAACCTAACTTCACTACATCTACAGTGGAGTGATCCCACTCTCCCACTCTGCAAGTTCAAATTTTAAACCTTCGTTGTTCATGGTGGTGTCTGCTGGTGGGGATCTCCCCCCCCCCACCCACAGATCTCGTTTTGGACCCTACGATGCTGACACTGTCTATCACATCCTCTCTTGGTCCCATGACGGTTCCTCCTTCCGGTCCGGTGGTGCCTCAGATTGACGGTTCTTCTTCGGAGAGCTCTCTGGCCACGCTCGTGGTATCTGATTCCAATCCTATTCCTGACGTGTCGGTTGTTCTAACCACGAAGCCTCTGGTTGTTAACACGAATCTCAAAGGTTGGAAAAACGTGTTGGTTGGAAATATTGAGACTGTGGACCCCAACTTCGTCCCCGTCTACTCACAATTTGAGGAGGGAATGTCTTTAGAGCTTCCTGATGTTGTTTTGGACCATATTTTATAGAACATGGCCAATACTCTGGTGGGAAAGTTCTTCTCCTTGCGCCCCACAGTGGAGATGGTCAGAAAATGGGTCAAGGACAAGTGGAAACTGAAAGGGAGTGTTTCTGTTAGTGCCATGCCTGACGCCCTCTTCCTCTTCCAATTCACTACTGAGGAGGATGACACCCTTGTCCTCTCTAGATGCTGGTCCTATGGTCAAAACAACCTTTCCCTCTATCGTTGGAAGGCTGGATTTGACCCTACGGTTGACTTGCAGAAAACTGCTCTGGTGTGGGTTCGACTCTCGGGGCTTCCCCTTGAATACTGGGATGAGTCCATCTTTAAATGGATTGGGAACTCCTTTGGTCATTTTGTAGGTGTTGATGATATCACCAGAACCAAATCGTGCCTGGTCTATGCTCATTTCTGTTTTCAAGCTACTATGAGCATGAATCTCCCCAACTTCATAACCCTCAAATCTAGGCTTGGTAGCTAGACTCAAGCCCTGGTTTATGAAAATGCTACCCTCTTTTGCCAAAAATGCCGCAAATCTGGGCATTTTATTTCCCAGTGCAAGGCTTTGGCCCCCCTATCCCTCAAGCTTAAGGGCCTGCCCTGGTGGAAGATTCAGTGCCAAATGCTCCTATTATTCATCAAGACCTAGTCGTGGGGCCTGTTGTGACTCCTACTCCTGGCCTGGACCTACCTCCCTTAGTAGTTGAGGACCCAATTATGGAAGAATACCCCTTTTCTTAGAGTATCAACAACCTTCTCAAATCTCCCGCAAAGATTGTGGAGGAAGCCTCTAATTCGGCCTAGAAGGAACAATGCACCTCCTCAACGGTCAGCTCAGTTTCACTGGTTGATCAATTGGAAGATGGTGAGATTGCGAGGGACCCCTTTCTCGCCCTAGAGACAACTCGCTCCCCATTGGTGCCTCCCACCGTGAACTAGGGTACCCTCTCACCTGGTGCAACTGGTGTGTTATCGAGTGGTTGCATGACTCCTGTTGATGAGGGCTAGATTACTCAAAGACACAAGACTAGGAATGCAAAGCCTGATGTGGGGATGGATCTCAAAGCGATCCGGTCATCACAAAGACTATCATGACAAAAGGAAGAAGCAAGGGATATTGCTAATGGCAGGCAACGGACCTTGGAGACGTCCATAAAATGTAAGAAATGAAGGTCCTCTCTTGGAACATGATGGGCCTTAACAACCCCCAAAAGCAATATGCTCTTAAGAAGTATATTTTTGAAAATAAAATTATGGTCCTTCTTCTCCAAGAAGTTAAGATGTCTATGTCCTCCTTTTTCCTTGTTGCTGGGAAAATTTGGCTTGGTACTAAGTTAGTTATTAGTGATGCTACTGGAGCCTCCAGTGGCTTGGTCACCATGTGGGACCCCTCCCATTTTTCTGGCAGTCTTCTCTCCTCCTCGGCCAACCTTTTGGTCTCTGAACTCTCTTCCTCGATGGACTCCTGCATTCTTGTTAATGTTTATACCCCCAATGTCAGATCTGGTAGATTAAAGCTCTGGAATGACATAACTACTCTAATACAAAATAATGCCAATGGCCACTGGTTAATTGCTGGTGATTTCAACTCTCCTTTGATCCCCTCTGAGAAGTTGGGAGGCCTTCTAGAGTACTCTGACAACATGACTAATCTTGCCGACTTCATTGGTAGGAATGGATTGATGGATGTGGAACTAACAGGGCAAAAATTCACTTGGTCCAATCTTAGAAAGGGAAAGGATCTTATTCAGGTCAGACTTGACAGATTTCTCATCTTGGGCAACTGGGGAATTGGTCCAACCTTGAAGCTCATTGCCCTTTCTAGAACGGTCTCTTACCACAACCCCCTGCTCCTTTGGAATACCACAAATGCTGCAAGGAAGAATTATCCTTTTTGATATAAAATTATGTGGAACTCTCATTTGGAGTTCAAGGATTGCATTAAAATATGGTGGAGCACCAACATACCTAGTGCTCCTATGTTCAAGATTGCCCAGAAGCTCGACTTGGTCAAAAGAAACATCTAGGGCTGGAACAAATACACCTTCAGGGATATCTTCAAGCAAAAAAAGGAGCTAAATAGTAAACTAATTGTTATCCAAGAGCATATTGATCAAGGTGACTCCCTTGAAGCCACCCATATGGAGGAGGCTTCCCTCCGAAGAAAATGGAAGGAAAATTCCCACAAATAGGAAGTCTACTGGAAACAAAAATCCAAGGATCAATGGCTCAAAGAGGGTGATAAAAATACAAATTTCTTCCATAGATTTGCTACTATCCACAGGCATAGAAACCACATCTCTTCCCTCATGGATGACAACAATCAGGTGGTCAACGATGTTGATAGTTTGAGTAGACTGACTAGCAACTATTTTGCCACTTTATTTAGGGACGATGATGACCTGGAAGCCCCTGTTGAGGAGGACCTTCTTAACTGCCTCCCACCACCCCTCTCGCTGGAAGATAACAACCTTATTTTGGCCCCTATTTCTAAGGAGGAAGTCAAGTCTGTTATTTTTTCTATGGGCCCCTTCAAAGCCCTGACTCTTGATGGTTTCCCCCGACTTTTTTTCAAGATTTATGGGATGTGGTGGGCCCTGATGTTGTTTTGGCTACTATAGATTTTTTCAGATTGGGAAAGCTCCTTAACAAACTCAATCATACCTTCATTGCCCTTGTCCCTAAAACTCAGGAGGCATCTACTCTCAAGGACTTCCACCCTGTCAGTCTCTGCAACACTATTTATAAAATTTTCAGCAAAGTTCTTGTCAATAGGCTCAAACCTTTCTTGGATCCTTTGATTAGCCCCTCCCAGAAGGGTTTTGTCCTAGGTAGACATATTCTTGATGCGGTCATCTCTGCTCATGAGATTATCCACTCCATGGATAAGTGTCATTAGTCAAGGATGTTTCTCAAGCTTGACATCTCCAAGGCTTATGACAGGGTCAACTAGAACTTCCTTTTCAAAGTTCTCAAAGCTATGGGGTTTGGAGACAAACTCATAAAACTTATTGGGGAATGCAAATCTATTGTCACCTACGTTGTGTTGTTAAATAGGAGCCCCCTGGAGAAGTTTAGGGCCTCCAGAGGTTTGCGGCAAGGGGATCCTCTATCCCCTTACCTCTTCATCATCCTTGCTGAAGTGTTGGCCTCTAACTTGAACTCTATGGTTCGTACGGGCGCTCTTTTGGGCATCAAACCTGCCTCTATGATGACCCCCAATGTTCTACAATAGTTCATTGATGACACTATTCTTTTTGGTATCTCCTCTATTTGGGAAGCAAAGGATTGGAAATCCTTTCTTAACGCCTATTCTCTGGCATCTGGCCAACACATTAACTATGAAAAGAGCAGCATTTACTTCTTTCACACTAATGACCAACTCCAAGATAAAGTCTGCAGAATCCTTGGTTGTCAAAGGGCCTCCCTCCCTAGCACCTACCTAGGCCTCCCCTTGACTGTTAAAGATGTCTTGAATTCCTTCTGGATCTCTATCCTTGAAAGAATGCAAAAGAAGTTGGCTGGTTGGAAAGGTAGATTCCTAAGTAGTGCTGGGAAATTGCAGCTTCTTTCCTCCTCCCTCTAGGGGATCCCTGTGTACTTTCTCTCCCTATTCAAGATGTCTATGGCTATGGCTCCTAAGCTGGAAAACATTTAAAAGACTTTCCTCTGGACGTGAATGGATGAAAAGAAGAGGCTCGCCTTGGTGGGCTGGGACAAAGTTTGTCTTCCCAAGGCCATGGGCAGTTTGGGAACCCATAAGATCTCAAGGTTCAATAAGGCCCTTATGACTAAAATTGCCTAGAAAATTCTGAATAAGGATACAGATTGGAGTAGGATCATTAGGGCTAAGTACCTAGGTAATGAGGACTTTTCCTCTATTTTGAAAGAGGAGGGCCTTCCCAGTGGTTCCAAAATTTGGAATAACATCTTGAGTTGCAGGGACCCTTTATCTCATGGTTTGAGGTGGCTTATTGGAAATGACAGGAAAATTCTCTTTTGGGAAGATTGTTGGTTAGGAGAGAGACCCCTTGCTTCTTCCCCCTCCCTGAGACAGCTACAAGATGCCACCAAAGGCTTCTTTGGTGAAAGGGTCAGTGATTACTTCAGTAATTGTACTTGGAGGGCCTTGGAGGACTATTGCATTGACCATCCCTTCCTCCTCCCTGCTACTAGAGAGCTCCAGAAGCTTTTGGCCGGTATATTTTTCCCCTGTTTCCTAGGGAGGACAAACTTATTTGGAAGTGGGACCCCTCTGGAGACTTCTCTGTTAGAACTGCCTACACAGGCATACTTAGGGAACCTATTTACTCTTCTATCTGGAAAGAGGTCTGGAATCCCCAACTCCTCCCCAAGGTTAATTTCTTTTGGTGGACTGCTCTCCTCAACAAAATTTTGACCCAAGACAACTTGGTCAAGCGGGGATTCCATTTCCCTAATAGATGCATCCTCTGCAAAAATGATGAAGAAAGTCCTGCCCATCTCTTCCTCCACTATGCCTTCACTCGAGAGCTATGGGGGATGGTCTATAGTAAGCTTAATAACTATTGGGTTATGAATGATAATTTGTTAAATCTGACTCAGGAGTTTTAGGGCCCCTCTTCCAACCCCCTTATCCAACAACTGTGGAAGCAGAAATCCCCCCAAGTGAGCTGGTATATCTGGAAGGAAAGGAATGACAGGATATTCAGAGACAAAGAGGCCTCTATGGAAACTGTTTGCTCGATTCCTTAAATTGATTCTTGAGAATATCTCTATTTCTAAAACCCAGATGGCGTCCAAGCCCCCCTCTACCTGGGACTGGGAAATTGCTAGATGTTGGAACCTTCCCCCCTCGTTCTCTCTTGTTGAATTCTCTAAGAGACTTCTTAGACAAAGCACGGTCTGGTTCCCCCCGGCTACAAATTTTAAACTCAATTTTGATGGGGCTGCCAAGGGGGGGCCTGGCTACTGGTGGAGAGGTTATTAGATCCCATATGGGGGCCCTTGTTGTTGCTTATGCGGGTAACCTGAATGGGCATTCCTCTAATCAAGCTGAAGCGATGGCCTTAGCCTGGGGAATCCGCATTTCCCTCTCCATGGGAATCAAGATTATGGACATTTAGGGGGACTCCAAGCTTATCATTGATGTTGTCAAAGGTTGGAATAAGCTTAATTGGACAATTGAGGGAACCATTAGGGACACCTTGAGGCTCATCTTTGGGCTTGACTCATTCAGAGTTATGCATATCTATAGGAAAGGTAACTGTATGGCAGATGGCATGGTGACCATTGGCCTAAACCTCTCAGGGTTGAGAGGTTGGAGGAGTCACAACTTCCTCCCAGACCATGTTAACTTCCTTCTCCAGGAAGAGATCCAAAATCTTCACTAATGATTGAGCGGCTGCCAAGTGCTTCCCTTACACTCCTGTCTTCCCTCGAGGCAGTCTGGAGGTGGTGGTTTCATAATTCAAATATTGGGAATATCCCTCTGATCCCTTCTAATGTGGTGGTGAATCGTTCGGCCAGGTTGGCGATGATGCACGCGTTGTTGTGCTTGCATTTCACTTGGGCTTGCAGAGTCATGATGAGGTACGACTAGATTGGAAACGTGTTGGTTGCTGCTCGTATTTGCTGGCTCTTAATGTCTCGTAACCAAGAAATCATTTCTAAAAGTGACTTCATTTTTTCTCATGCACCCAACTTCATTTCTCATTTATTGACGTCGGGCTCGCACACTTCCCATTTTCTCTTCTTGGCTTTCTTGTCGAAGGGTCTCTTCAACTTTCTCTATTTCATGACTAAAGAAGCTCTGTTGGTGGAGGACATGGAGGGCGACATAGTTATATATGAACCGGATAATTTGGATGATTTTAAAAATGACCCCCTGGTCCAGAACTTCTGTGTTGAAGGTGGGGTTGCCGATTTTCTGGATTGCCTGAAGGGCCATGATGAGCAGCTCTCGGCTGCTTTTGCCTCCTCTTGGTCTGGGAGGTGGGTCTCGATTAGCGGAATTGCCTTTGATGTCTCTAAGGAGACTATTGCCCAAGCTACAAAGCTGACCCTTGATAGCCACCACTAGAAGTGTACCGGTCATGTTGCAAACAGTGAAGGTTTGAAGCGGTTCTTTCATAACCGTGAAGAACCCATCAAGCTGCAAGGTGGGTTTGCTCGGGAGGAGCTCAAGCACCTGTGGAACATGATCTGCCTCATGATCATGAAGTACTTCACTCTTGAAGGCAAGTATAAGGTATTATACTACTACCATTTCCCCCTCCTCAATCACTTCTGTAACAATAATTTGCTTTGTCTACCGTTTTATTTATTGCACTCTATAGAGAGCTTTGTTAAAGACACCATGCACCCCAAGCATGGGGATAAGCCTCCCTACCTCCTCCACCAGGGCCTCATTTATAGGTTGTATAAATTCCATGAGGCTCTCTGCCCCCCCAGAATCTTTCACTCTCTCAGCCCCCCATGTTGACTCCCCAATAGCTCGCGGCCCTGTTTATAGCTTTCCCTAGATTCTTCCAATATCCCCATGAGGGCTTTGCTACGACCACCATGTCCCTGCCCGCTTATGCCTCGACTATTTCCTTATCGGTAGTATCCCCTGGTTTAACTCTTTCTGCCTCTCCTAGTGCTTCTCTCTCCCTGTCCAAGGGAAAAAGCAAAACCCCTGCTAAACGCAAACGCATTGTCTTTGATGAAAATTCTTTCTCCGAGGATGCTGAAAATGACAATCCTTCCCTGGATTCCGAGGTTAAAAGGAGATCCTCCAGACTTGCTTCCAAAAGCCACAAAAAGAAGAGCCCGATGATTGAGAATCTGGACTCTGAGGAGGACCCCATTGGGGACAAGGAGGAGGGCCCTAATACCACTATGGGGGCTCTTGATGGGGATGCTGTGGATGTGAATGTGACTAGGGACCCCATGGTTCCGACCACTGTTGGTGCTGCTGACATGAGTATCTCTGAAATTCAAACCCAGGACCTCATTGATGATAAGGATACGCCCCCTATGAACACGAACACTGAGGGTCTTATGGGCATGGAAATCTTTGATAGCAAAGCACTGGAATCTGGTAATTTGGACTCGGATTAAAAAATGACTGAACAGGTGATGCATTCTATCCCTCTGATGGGTCTAGTTAATGATAGTGATAACTCCTTTGCTGGTGGTGTTCCCAAAGAGACCAAAGAAACTATAGATGACATGGATGCTGAGAACCCCCAGGAGGTCCCTACTCTCCAACAAATAGAAAAGTTGAGCACAAATGTGCTAAACATCACGCAGAGAATTGAAAACCTCGGCTGTGTTCTTGATTTGCAGACTATCAAGGAGGATGTCAACCGACTCAAGAACAAGATGGAGGATTGGGAAGCCCAAATGCTAGGCCTTAACAAATTCCATGTGCAGGTTTTACATAGCTCCGCGCTCACCCTCTCTCTACTGAGGGAATGCTATGCGGACACTGAGGAGGACAAGTAGGAGGCTAGAGACCTTTACAAGTTCCCGTCAAATGAATGGAACAGTGCTATGGATACCAGTGGGGTGCGCAAGGCACCCCTTTAGTTTGTTTTTTGTTTTTTGCTGTTGTTTCTGATTTCTAAAGACTTGGTTCCTTTTTGCTGATAGTTGTTGTTATAGTGTTGTTTCTGCGCTATGATTTTTAATAGTTTTTCTATGTAAAGGGTAAGTGCCCTTGTTCTCACTTCTTTATTAATCAAAAACTAGTATCACCTCATGTCATGGTTATTATTTAGATAGGCATGGATATTGCATAGGAATTGTTGTAGAATATTTATTAGTTTGTTACTATGACATGCTTTAGTTTTTAAATTGTTATGTTACAACTGTTGGAAACCAATAACACTAAGAGGGGGGCAGGGGTGAATTAGTGTTATACTGGAATAATAGATTTTAGCCTTAACAAAACATGCATGCACCAACCAGTATACCGGTATAAACAAAATTGAAAGAAGTAAAGCAACCAATAAGCCAAATATGAGAACCATAACACACAGATTTATATGTGGAAAACCTCAATGAGGGAAAACCACGGTGGGATTTGTGACCCACAATATCAATCCACTGGCCATATGAAGAGATATTACAATATATGATGGGCCTACACTTGTAGGAAGGCTTATAGCCTAGAGCACACTGCTCAGTCACAATAGGAGCCTCACTGACTAGATAAAATTCTAGACAACAATCCAGAGAAGTGTGAACTGCTAAGATAGCATCTTCTATGCCAAAATACAGTTTCGGTTTAAGCTTTGTTTGTTCTGGTTGAAACCCTAAACCCCTTTACCGGAATAAACCTTACAATAAATTCCTCACATACATAATCTCTCTAAATAATTACATTCGCATATCCATCGCCATATTCTTATCTTTCATCTATATCAAAATGGTCTATTCAATCTGCCCTATATACCCTATACAAATTTATGCCTTATGTCGGCTTACAAAGGTATATACAATATTAGATTACATGTTGGCCATATAACATAAATGAATAAACATTAAAACAAATTGTTGATGCTGGATCCAAGATAAGTCGGCCTCCAATACCGATAACCTTAATTATACCATGTCGCCCTGTATTGTTGGTGACCAAATAAATATTTCTGACCTGCCGATGGCGGTGTAGAATCTGTGAAGTGCCTGTCGATACACCATATGAAGCCAGAACCCAAAAACATGTTGCCATCAATGACAACATAGTGAAACCAACCAATAGAGTGTCAATTGCAACAATCTCCCCCTTTGGAATTGATGGCAACACTCATGTGAAAAATGGTCATGGTTTCATCTACCGGTTTCATCCTGCCCTACTCCCCTTGAGCTGAATATGCAAAATACTCCATATCTCCAAAATTTCAAAAAATCTATAACTCCCCCTAATGTATGCAACCCTTTTATCCCTTTTCACATCTATACTACTCCCCTTTGACATCAATGCCCAAAAATTGTAAAAATAATGTCAAAGAATAAGTACTGTACATTGAATACCTCCAAAAATGTCTTACCAGAGCTTGACCAGTTTCAAGATTTCCAGATAAGCTTTCTCTAGTAACTCCACATAAGTGTCCCAACCAGTTTTGAATGTGTCGGAGATAGATACAAGACCACTCAATAAATATGAAAAAGATTCTTTCTCATTGACCTCTTCCGGTGTGGGCTTTCCCAGTATATCCATGCATTCCTTCTTATGTACACAAAGTGAATCCAATCTTGGACTCACCAAACCTCTCAGACTTATGGCTCTCTGAATGATTTTATCTCTTTCCTTTTCAAGAGCAAAAGTTTGGTTCTCCAAAGTCAAAATTTGTCCATCAATTGATGTTGTTAGTGAAATTAATCCATCAAAAGAGTTAGCAATACTAGCAATTTTCTCCTGTATCTCTTTTATCTTTTTATCTACATTTGTTGTAAGTATCTCAGTATTGCAACATACCCTGTATATGTTTGTACATTGTTTTAAAGAATTTTCTATCAAAATTATCTTATCCTCAATCTTTTTCTTCTCTCTCTCAATGATCTAATCAAAAGCAGCTCTTTTAGCCTGAGTGAATCTTTCAAGTGCTTGTTGGTTAGAGATCTGCTGTAAGGATTGAAAGTCTTTTGATATGTGCTCAGTGATTACCTTAAGCTTTTCGGAAGGGATAGCTTCATTTTCAATGTTACATTCTGGGACCAATCCGTGCAAAATAGTTATTGACATCTATAATCCCCTTGTCTGTGGTTCCTTCCTTCATCAATTCTATGGGACTTATCTTTGTGATGGTTTTATTTTCCACTAGAGAAGTGTCAATTGTCAATAATGATGTGCCAGCAACTAGTTCCCTACTAGATTCCCCTGTTTTCTCTGATTATTTATCCTTTATTACCCCCTCACTTGCACTGGTGGCTTCGCCACTTGGTGCAGTCTGTGCAACTGTCGGTTCTTCTCTAGGAACAATATCCTCAACCTGTACATTAGTATCCAGGGGACAATTGTCCTCAAGGTTAGTATCCTGTACAATTTTCTCAGTATTAACCAGTGTTTCAGTATTTGTCTGTACATTTGTGTTTACCAGTGGCTCAATTTCCACTATCTTGATATTCTTCAAAACTGAGGGTGGAGTACCCATGATCCCTTTTCCATTCCCTTCAACCGGTGTATCTATAGTATCTGTCTTTGTCTCCAGTGAAGTAAAGAATCCTCTGTGTTCTCCCAAAAATTTAATCCAAGCTTTCTAAGTTTCCTTTATTATTTCATTCATTCTCCCTAGCATCAGGCTAGTTATCCTGTGTTTGCTATTGAATACCTTTCTATCTACAACCTCAATTGTCTTATCCATTTCATCAGGAGTTATACTAACACAAATAGATAAAAGTTCTTGCATTTTAATGTGTTTATCTTCTTGCATAACAAATAACCTTCTAGCATCTAACATGTTATATAACTCAGTCGGTAATTCATTTTCTATCTCTATTAAGGCTTTCTTATAAATATCCAAATACAATAGAATTGCTTCCTCTACCTCTCTCTTCTCATCAACCTCTAATTTGTCATAATAAAACTTAACATTCTCCAACATGCCATCTTTAGTTATTTCATCTACAATTTCTCCACAAGTTTTGGGTGTAACCTTACCAGAATCAGTGTCATCCTTCTTCTTCCTCTTGACAGTACCAGATGTAGCTGTAGGTGTAGCCTTAGGTGTTTGCTTTTGAGCCAGTAACTTGATGGTGACCTTTCTAACTGATTGCTTCTTTGCTTCTACCTTAGGT
The DNA here is from genome assembly GCF_030272615.1 of Cryptomeria japonica. Lineage (NCBI taxonomy): Eukaryota > Viridiplantae > Streptophyta > Pinopsida > Cupressales > Cupressaceae > Cryptomeria > Cryptomeria japonica. The sequence goes on from NC_081414.1 coordinate 464,282,744, forward strand.
TCTTTCGGTTTCTTCCTAACAACCCTCTTGAAGGCTAAAGGTGTGTCATCCTTTGATTCCTGCAGTTACAGGTTCAATGTAAACTACCAGATCCTTCCTCTATCTCCCTTTCTCTGGGATAGCATCAATAAGTTCCTTTATGTCCTTTGAGACCTCCTGTACAAATTTGCTTGCTTTTCCTTCTTGTTTTTCGCTTCTCTTCTGGTTGAACTATGTTTCAACCTCTAGAGTCTTCTGCTATGCAGTTCAATAGGGTTTCTCTGCCTCATCTATTTCTACATCAATCATAATTTTTGCATAGGCATCAATGATTAATGCATCTATCTCATATCCCATTTCCTCTATCCAAATCTTCCGGGGCTTGACTACCTCCATGAGAGTCACATCCTTCTTAACCATGAAAGAAATGCCGGTAGAGTATTTCTCTACTATATGCTCAGGTATTCTTATCCTAGACCTCATAGATTTTTGAAAAACCTTGAAATAACCCCATAGCTTATCATCCCTTTGACTTCCTAATGCAGCAATTGATTGTTTTAACTGTCTTCCTATCGAAATGTCAAAAGCCCATTGTTTCCTACCAGAATGGGGTGTATCATTCAGAAAGTATAACATTAAGCAAACTAACAAATTTCCATACCAGAAGGTTCCCTTCTTCTCACCTTTAATCTTCCCTAAGTTGATCAATAACTCTTCAAGCATCCAACCGCAAAGATCTAACTTTACATTTTCTCTCATCATCTTATATGCAACCAAAATACATGAACTGGAAATAGAATTCAGTCGGTTTGACTAAGTTACCTTGTATCCTATGACCAAGCTTCCAAATTTGATGTCGGTGTCGGTGATAGTGCTCACTTTCATCGATCTCTTGTCAGATGTGGCATCAGTGATCTGTCTCACAAAGTTGTTTGACACTTTCTTATCCGGATGTTGCCCTACTGATGGTAAACCTGTAATTTCTTAGATGACTTCCTTAGTGATCTTATAAGGTCTGTCCAACCATATGAATTCCCCATGTACTCTTCTTAGTACATATCTGATTATTTCATCCTCAAACTCTGGAGTATCCAGAATATCTGTAAACCCTAGATCTTCAATGTGTTGATATGTTGGTTTAATCTTTCTAGATTCTCCCATTAGTTCATTCATATACATTCCCTTGATCTCTGAAGTTCCTAAGTCCTCTATATGACAATGAATGTATGCCCTAACATCTTCTACATACACCACTCCCTTGGAACGCAAGAAAATGCTCCAATCGAATCTTCCTTGGTAGCCACATGCGGATACCACTTGAAAATTGGCCTGGGGTCATCCTTAACCTCCACTATAGTTGGATTTGCAACAAAAATAGGAACAAAAGATGATCCCACTTCCATGTTTCAAGAAAAATACCTTTTGTTAGCTCTCGGTAGAAACCTCCAACAAATTCCTCCAGATGCCGGTGTGATCGCTCAAGAAGAAATCGGATTGCCTCTAATCACACTTAGTCGCTCTGAATCGCTCTGAAATTGCTCTAAATGCAGGGTGATTAACAATAAAGTGTATTTGACCTTTTATCCTTCGAAAGAAAAACCCTAATCTTTCATTGACATAAATGACTGCCGATGAAAGATATCGAATCTATCTCAGAACATATCCATGCCAGATAATCCTCTCCAATATCTGGAACATCTTCCAGAACCTCTTCCCGGGGCATATGCACCATCTTCATGAATTTTGCCTACCCCTAAGACATTTTCCTTAGTTACTGGATGAGCTCACTGCCGGTGCATGAGCAACCTCTTCTGCTGGATAGGTAATTGGGACATTCCCATCTGATGATTGTTCTTCAGTCTTCCTAACCCATCTCTGAGTATGATCTTGTCGGATTTCACTAACCTTCTCTTTTCCTTTTTCATTTGATCCTCCATTACCAACCGGTGGATTTCTGCTTCTACAGAACTTTGCAATATGTCCAATTTCATTGCATTCATAACATGTAACATTGTTCTTCTGAATTGCTTTGCTAAAATTGGTAAAATTGCTTGACTTGCACTGATTAACCATATGTGCAAATTTTCCACAAGCATAGCATTTTACATTCATTCTGCAATCTTCTATCTTATGACCAATTTTATTGCATTTAGAATATTTACCGGGAGCAAAACCAGGGTTCTGATTTGCTCTGTTTCTACATTGCCTAGCCATGTGACCAAATCTATTGCAAACAAAACATCTACCATTGAATTTATAAGCATTGAATTGTCTTATTGGTGCCTTATGGTTTTGATTTTCATTAGCAGTACCGAAACTCTGTCCTTGCTCAAATCCAAGTCCATTGGAATCTCCAATATGATTCTGTCTCTTCAGTAACTCATCAAGCTGTGCTGAGCTGATCTTGAATTTTTCTATGTACTCACTTGCAACAATTAAATCATCTCTTAGTATTATCATTTGTCTCTCAAGCTCTTTCTCATTGCTTTGGGATTGTACCAAATTAGTTCTCAACATATCATTTTCATGAACCAACCTACCACATTCTTCAAATTTGTTCTTTAGGGATACAACGAGATTTTCTTCCTTTTTATTTCTGTCCTCAATCTCCTTAGACATCCTCATAGTTATAGCTTGCATTTCATTCTTCATAACCATGTTCTCTTGACTCAATTTCTGGCATTGTTCTTTAAGTGAATTTTTCTCTTCATCATCCTGATTTTGCAAAAGTTCCTTCCTCCTAGCTTGAATAAATGATAGCCTCTCTTGTAGGACAAGAATGAATTCCTTAGCAGAATTCAACTCATCTTGTAGCTTTAAGTTCTTCAATCTTTCAACATCATAATCTTCAAGTTCCATCTCAAGTTGTTTCTCCAAAGCCATTTTTAATGATTCCAGTTTCAGGATCTTCCTCAAGCTATTAATTTCCTCCGAGGCACAAGGCTCTGATACCAATTGTTGGAAACCAATAACACTGGGGGGGGGGGGGGTGAATTAGTGTTATATTGGAATAGTAGATTTTAGCCTTAACAAAACATTCATGCACCAATCAGTATACCGGTATAAACAAAATTGAAAGAAGTAGAGCAACCAATAAGCCAAAAATGAGAACCATAACACACAAATTTATATGTGGAAAATCTCAATGAGGAAAAACCACGGTGGGATTTGTGACGCACAATATCAATCCACTGGCCATATGAAGAGATATTACAGTATATGATGGGCGTGCACTTTCAGGAAGGCTTATAGCCTAGAGCACACTGCTCAGTCACAATAGGAGCCTCATTGACTACATAAAATTCCAGACAACAATCTAGAGAAGTGTGAACTGCTAAGATAGCATCTTCTATGCCAGAATACAGTTCCGGTTTAAGCTATGTATGTTTTGGTTGAAACCCTAAACCCCTTTACCGGAATAACCCTTACAATAAATTCCTCACATACATAGTCTCTCTTAATATTTACATTCGCATATCCGTCGCCATATTTCTATCTTTCATCTATATCAAAATGATCTAATCAATCTGCCTTATATACCCTATACAAATTTATGCCTTATGTCGGCTTACAAAGGTATATACAATATTAGATTACATGTCGGCCATATAACATAAATGAAAAAACATTAAAACAAATTGTCGATGCCGGATCCAAGATAATTCGGCCTCCAATATCGATAACCTTAATTATACCATGTCGCCCTGCATTGCCGATGACCAAAGAAATATTTCTGACCTATCGGTGGCGGTGTAGAATCTTTGAAGTGCCTGTCGATACACCATATGAAGCCGGAACCCAAAAACATGTTGCCATCAATGACAACATAGTGAAACCAACCAATAGAGTGTCAACTACCAACAACAACCACATGTGAGTATTTTGTATACGTGGTTTTCAATCAACATTCATGCTAAAATTAGTTTTATTTTAGTTTGGATGGGTGTTGAATATTGAATAATAGATATCGATAGGTTTCCAAATGTAACCTATATGTCGAACATGGCTTAAAAGGATGCTTTGGCCAAAGCTTGCAAATAATTAGTAATGGTCTTGTTTGATTTTTGTTCTCTGTCATATCATGGTATAAATACCACAACATCGAGTATGCAAATAATATATTAGATCTTTCATGCTATACTATATTCCATTACACTTGTTGGTTTCAATTTACTAGGCCCTTCATGGAGGATTGAGATTTTTTTAGCAAAAGAATAGTGGGGAAGTGAAAGCTTTATGGTAGGATAGTAAAATGTTCTGATGATTTTTACGTTCGTGTGTACCTACAAGAAGGAGCACTTGACATGTTAAAACATCAATGTACATTTTGTTGGAAAGATGAAAATGACCATTTCGTCTATTTGTAAATAAAATAATTCTCTATTGTAAATTTAAGTCTATTTACATATATTATAAACAATTAAAAAATTACCTTTATTATATATATTTGAACAAGTTGGTTCTATATATATGTATATTTTGCAAAACCTCAATATGTATTTCTAATGTAAGATTCAACCTACTTAAAATATGAGTTATGCAACTCTTTAGAAATAGGTCTTAAAATATGAGTTATTCAACCTATTTTGCAAAACCTCAATATGAGTTATCCAGCTCTTTAGAAATAGGTCTTCAATTGTGTATGCCAAGTACATAGGAATACCCTATATTAATATTAATTTCAAATCTACTTAAGATGTATTTCTATGATCGTGGTATTCCTTGATATCACGAGCTTAAATTTAACAAATTTTATGATCTTGAACTGTGATTTCATATTTTATATGAATGTCTTATAGGGCCATCACAACTTCAAAATCCAAATAATCCCTCTATATTTTGTTAGGGATACGTTCATGTTTCAAACTTCTATTTTGGCACTTGCTAGTTATATGTTATTAAACTTAAGACATAAAGTAAACAAGATCATATCATTAATGGAATCATTACAATCTTTTCACTTATGCTTCCAAATCATGTTGACATGCATATCTAAGTATTCTCAAGTTTCAACATCCATTACAAAATCCTCTCTTATTTTACGTGATAGACATTTCTCTATTATTTAATAAGCTTAATTTTAAGCTTCACCATATTGTTCCTCAATAACATTGTCCCTATCTAAAATGATGAAATGATTCATATCTCTCAAGGTAGTTTCACTTGTACCAAATTTAGGCATTTGATTAGTAACTTGGATTTTCTCATAGGTTCTTATTTTCTCTAATAGGCCACTTTTGCAAATAATTTTTTTTTATCAAACCAAATACAATTGGTTTTTTCCCTTCTCTTCTACCACTTTTCAATCTAAATATATAGTTGTAAACATACATTGGTATTTTGTAGTTAAACATCAAAATAGACATTGAATCGTTAACTAGTATCACCTCACGCCATAGTTATTATTTGGATAGGCATGGATAATATTTCATAGTAATTATTGTATCATAGTTTCCAAATTGTTTATATTAGAACCACATGTTATCATTTTATATATGTGGTTTTCAAATAGAATTCATGCTACAATTAGTGTTATTTTAGTTTGGACAAGTTTACAAATGTCACCTATCTACCAAATATGGTTTAAAAATATGTTTTGGCCAAAGCTTGAAAATCATTACTAATAGTTATTATTTGAATTTTTTTCTCTCTGTCTATCATATCATGGTATAAGTATATTAGCATCTAGTACACAAATTAAATGTCAGATACATCATGTCGCACCAATTCCTCACACTTATCAATTTCAAAATTTTATGTCCTTCGTGTAGGGTCAATAATTCTTCAATGGAAGAATATCATGCAAGTGAAAGCTTCATGGATGGGTGGTAGTACTTTGATGAAGTTATTTCCATCATGAATACCTATGAGGAGTAGTTTGATAGATTTAAACATTGATGTACATTTTGTTGGAAAGATGAAAATGACTATGTGATCTATTTGTGAAGGAAATGGTTCCCTATTGTAAATGCAAGTCTATTTACATATATTTAAATCTTTAAAAAAAAAATATCTTTATTATGTATATTTGGACAAGTTGGTTCTATATATGTAATTTATTATTTTAATTTTATGGAGGTCCTTACAAACATAAATATGAGATTAAGGAATTCTTAGCTCTTAATAATGATAATAGTTGATGTGATTGATTTAGACTATCTAGATGCACTCGGGGGCCTCTTTTAAAAATGTAAAAGTCATATATGAAGTACAACTCCTATAGCCTATAAATCTCTAATGTGTGTAGTGTAGTTAGACAAACCCACATGCAATTTTGTGATGTATGGTGTGATTTTTTATGTGATGGTTGCCTACCTTCAAATGTGCATCTTTGTTATTTACTTGAATAAGGATAAATACATTGTTAGTGAATGTATTTTGGATTCCTTTGACATAGGACTAAATTTTAAGACTTCCTCACACCTTAGTCAAACATCTTATTATTGTTGTTAAGAAAACTAGTGAAAAATAATATTGGTAATATAAACTTAAAAATGTATAAATTTGATTAGCACGAGTAGAGGTACTTGTGATTAGCCACTAAATATGAAATATAACATGGATAGATATGTATAATAGCAATAAGAAATTAGGAAACACACATGACACTAGATATACATGAAGAAACACTTTAAAGAAAAAACTCTTCCACTAAAGAGATATCAAGCTTGTATTAATCAATTAGAAACAAGTACATCTCATACAATCTTCTTGAATCTCACTACGTCCAAACAACATCTCAAAACTAATTCCTTAATATATAGAATTAAGGAGGCTAAAAAAGACACCATAAAATAATACCATAGGTCCAAACAACATCTCAAAATACCATGACAAAAATTATCATGACCTACTAAATGAGAGTGGTCTATAAAATAGATAGTAACTCTTATTATACACTAATGCATCAAATATTCTATAACATATCATTAAGCCCACTTTTCAATTTCTAAGGATTCCATGAGTGCAATAATTACACTACAAATACTTATTTTGAGAAAGATGCTTCATAACCCCCTATCTTTGACTTTCTTGTGTAACCTCTTGTATTAATGTCATTACAACAATATATTAAATAATTACAAGAATAATAATAAAAGAATATTTTTCAATTTTTGAAGGGCATCCAAGTTACCCATTCAAACAAAGTCAAAGACTTAGCCTTATCAAATTAGGATTGAAATTTAAACATCACAATACCTTAATATTTACCCTGATATAATATAATATAATAATGACATAAATAAGATGTGCATAAAATGAATTAAATACATAGCACAAGGCATGTGGCCTCCTTGCGCAAAGGGAACTTATTTTCACTCATTGAATTTCATGAATTACTCTATAACATTATCCCTAGCGCCAACCTTCAAAATCACGACTTTACTAGTCTTTAATAAACATCAATATGATGTGTATGAGTATGGTACATAAGATTCTCAGTTAAACAAATAGCACTCTAAATATCACATCTAATTTGAACTACCATATAATCAAAACCAACTCTTAAAGAGATTTATAATAAATTTGTCTCTTTATATGCATGTGTAGAAACCATAAACTACACTCTAATAATAATAATAAATAAATAAATTGAACTACCTTTAAATCATCCAAAAAAGTGATAATAAACATCGATAAGTTTCATTTGAGTATGGTACATAAGATTCTTAGTTAAATAAATAACTCTCTATTGCATCTATTTTGAACTACCATATAATCAAAACCAACTCTTGAAGAGCATTATAATCAATTTTTCTCTTTACATGCATATGTAAAAACCATAAACCATGTTTTAATAATAATAAAAAAATTAAACTACCTTTTACTCATCCAGATAATACCACTATTAAATAAAGAAAATTTATGACCAATAATGAACCTCCATGCATCTAACTTACCTATCCAATACATATCAATAAAGTCTCACTGTCCAACATATTATCCACATCATTAGAACTATGATAACCTAAATAATAATCAAAATCTCCTCATAAATATCTATGTACCCCTCTTAACACAAGTTTGGTTCTCTTTCCTAATGTTAGACATAAACTTAGTAGAACTATCATAAAGATAATATCTTATATAGTGGATACCATTGCATACATGAGGCTCCCTATAACAATGAAATAAGATGTATATTATCTATATCCTTCAAATCATTGTAAGAATCTACCCTTGTTTACCATAATTTTTTTTGGCACCTTTCTCTCTACTTTTCAACGGTCTAGTATTATGCCAACACTTGGTCTACAATGTCTTGTGAAAGAATCCAAATTGCAATTAATCTAACTTGTTTGTAATAGAATTTTCTGTATGATGCTTGTTTTCAATCATAACAGGTGATGGTCATTCAAAAGGTCTAAACTGAAACATCATTAATCAATTAAATAGCTTCATTTTGTCAAACAATTCTCATGCTCAAGAAGGAATTTGTTGATTCACAATGTAATAGTCTTATATAACATTCATAAATCAACAAGGACAAATGTATTCAATGGAATGATCGATACATGAACAAATGCTTACAAGTATATACATATAACATATTTCAAATTAACCATAACAACATTTGTTGAAATAGACCACCCGATAAGTAAGAATGCAACTACTTGGTCGATTTAGAGCATGATTATAACCTTTGAAGTCACCTAGTCAAACTGGATTAGACTTATTTTTATGCCCTTCTAACTCTCTATTTTAGCTTCTTAATTTCCTTATTGTAGTGAAGTCCAAAGAAATATACATCAGTTTGTCATACAATTAGCAACACTCAAAAAATCATAAGCAATATTAGTCTCCAACTTGACGGTCAGCCTTAAATCACACACACTGAGCAATATATTAAGTCTAGAGAATGTTAGTCAACTCTAAATGTTTAACACTTTTAAGCCTAGAAGTCAAAGCTTAGTGTGTGTGATTTAAGCCGTCAAGTGATACTCCCAAATGTGCAACCAAAATGAAGTTCTACTCAAAATACTCCCATTCTGTCAAATATTGTGTTCCACCTTCTAGAATTAAGCAAAATTTGACTTCATACTTCTGGTAGGATGAATCTATATGGTCTAGATGGAGTCTCTGAGCTGGGTTGCCATCAATGACAACTCCCATACACTTATCTACACTTATGCAATGTCTCTTGCCAACAATCTCCCCCTTTGGCATTGATGGCAACACTTAGTGAAAAAATGACTAAGTGTCAAACCAAAAATGTCATACATTGCAAACTTACAAAAAGGAAAACTTCTATAGACTCCCCCTGAGAGTATACACCATTTTTTACTTCCCTATCTCCCCCTTTGACATCAATGACAAAGGCAGGTATTCGCATATCAAAATTTTCTCAAAACTTACAAATTTTAAAAGATGTCTACAAAAATCTTCTTCAATGATTGCAAATGGTCATCCCATCCCTTCTTCAGATTCTCCAAAATAGATATAAGGGTTTTGAATAGATATGCATGCATCTCTATTACCCTAAGATCTATAGGAGCACTTTTATTCAATGCATTATGAGCATCTTGCATATTGCTAAGTAAAGTGTCTAACCGAGGAGTGATTAGATTCCTTAGCTCGCCCACTCTTCCTACAATCCTATCCTTATCCCGACTCAGACTCTTCATTTTATCAAGTAGCAATATCACCTGATTTTATCTGCTGCTTGCAAAAATGAACTGAGGATCATAAGATTGAGATAGGCTGACTAGCTGTCCTTCACATTCCTTTATCTTCTTGTCAGTCTCAATAGTGAACTTAGGCAATAAGAGGCATGACTTGTAGATTCTTCCTCCTCTGACCAATGCATCTTGAATGCCTTTAACATAGGTGACCAAACTTTTTATATCACCTTCAATCATTTTCAGAACCATCCTCATCCTCATAGAATTAAAATTTCTTAGAACCTTTGCCTCAACAACTTTCTCAAATGATTCAAAATGAGAATTAACTGACTCAAGAAAAATCTTTAGCTTACCAAAGGGTGTGTCAGATGAGTCTTGCTTGAAAGATGGCAAAATTTTCTCAAGAACACTTGTTGCCAATGATATCACCTCACTGTCCTCTGTGTGAGATTTTAGTAAGTCTTCACTTGCTTTGGCTTGGGAAAGTGCAGCCAATTTGAGCGCCTAGACAAGAGATAGAGAGTCAAGATTGATTGGGCCTTGAGTAAAGTCTATGTCACTTATGATCTACTTCCCCTTCTCAAATTCCATAGTCTCTCTTGCCACCAAAATTTACTCAACCTTTCTTTCTATTTCCTCTTCTCCCTTCTCTGTCTCTACCACCTTCTCTACTTTATTCTTAGGTTCAATAGTTACCATCGGAGGGTTTTGAGTTCCCTCACTTGCATCAACTTTCTTCTGAATTACATTTGCTCCCACAGTTGTAGTATCCTCAACTCCTACATGTCCTGGAGCATCTATGTCAACCTGTTAGGTTGTTTGTTCTCCCAATTCAACAACTTTTGGCTCATCCCCTAGGGATGGCATTCCTAGGACTTTCAAAATAGACTTTTGAACATCTTCTTGAGATTTCTCAAGAATCACCTCATACCGATACTTCGAAAGAATTTCCCTCAAAATTTGTTCAGTTTCCTTGTGGACTTCTTCATTTTTCCCAATCATTAATTTGTTCACCCTTGATTTGCTTATGAACTTTTCCTTGTTCTCTTTAAGAATTCTATCTATTTCCGCTTTAACAATTACCGAACAAATTTGCACTAATACATATTCCCTTATCCTCTCTTCCTCTAATCTAGCTATCTCTTTCCTCACTTCTAAGAGATCATATAAGCTCTTGGGAACTTCTGATACAATCTCAATGAGAGCTCTATTATACTTATTCAAGTATACAATTGTGGCCTCTTCCAATGATATTTTCCCTTTGTCATTCAATAGATCATAAAATTGAGAAAGTAGTTTGAGATTACCTTGTTCAGTTATTGCTTCCTTTACTTGTTTGAGTATTATTCCGGTTGTTTTGCTTCAGCTCTTGGCTTCTTGCTAGGCTACTCCTTACCGAATGGTTTCTTCTTGACAACCCTGGTAGCTGTAGCACTTTTCTTCATTTCTTTTACTGATTCATTAGATTCAGTTTCCTCTTCTTCTGCAGGGGCTGTCACATAAACTCTATGTGGTTTCTCTTTCTTCCTCTTCACTACTCCACTAGATGGCTGGGATTGAGGCTTAGGTGAATTCAATGGTTTCTGAGTATCGAAGGAGGGTGTAGAACTCATTTTTTTCCTTCACTTAGGAGGAGGGGTTTTCGGTTTGGCTTCCTTGGGCTTGAACATATCTTTGTCCTTCAAGACATTCTTCTCCCTGACTCTCTAGACCACCTCTTTGGTGATCCCCAAGTACTCCGACAACTGCTTCACCTCCTTCCTTACCTTCTATATCACAGGTTTCTTGAATTGAGAATGCAGGCTCAAGCTCTTTTCCTTATATGTGTTGAACCTCTCCTCAAACTTGTCCACCGGTTTTATCAATAGGTGGTAAGCACATGCCTCAAGTAAATGACCTTCAACCTCATACCCCATGGGCATTATCCTGAAGTCCTTGGCTCAATGACTTCCATAAGGTATTGGTCAATGTCTACCATGAAGCAGATAGTATCTTGATACTTCTCAACTCTCTTTGGGAATCCTTTCTCTTCTTTGTATCATGCTTTGAAAGGTCTTGAAATATCCCCAAAGTATGCCTTTTTGCGCTTGTAGATCTCCTAGACCCCGAAGTGTCTCTTTGATCTACACAGTCATCAGTCTATCATAGGCCCATTGAACCTTTCCTACTCTTGAAATCTCATTCATAAAATAGAAGTATAAACAGATAATCAAAGTGCCAAATTTGAACACATGCTTCTTGTCTTGCTTGATTTTCTTTAGATTGCTCAAAAGATCACTCTGGAGCACCTCACACAGGTTGCACATCTTACCTTCCTTCAAGATTTGGTAGGCAACATAGATGGTCATACCAGATACTGAATCATCCCGACTGGATTGATAGAAATTGTATCTTGTCACCATCAATGCAAATCTGACATCATATTTAATTATGTCACTGATTGTCATTTCCCTTTTGTCAAATTGTGCATCGATTGCTTTTGTTACGGTTTGGTTTTTCACATTTCTTAGACTAGGTACCTCACAAGTCCAATTCAGATAGGTCATCACCTTGATTGTTGTCTTGGTGATCTTGTGTGGTTTGACAAGCTACATGAACTCGTCATGCATTCTACTCAAGATATATCATACCCACTCAGGTTCATCAAAAACTGGAAAATTCACAAATTATGAGAAACCATTTTCCTCAAGCGCTTTGAATTCTAGCTTTAAGTTTCCCATCTCGTCAATCATATGATCTGTGTAAAGTTTCAACATTTGGGCACTCCCAAGCTCCTCAATATTATAGTGATTGTAAACCCTAATGTCCTCCACATGTAAAACTCCATATGGGACTGATAAAAATGCCCCGTTCGGATCATCTTCCATTGACTTGTAGGGGTGCTTCTTGAAGTTCGTTCTAGCTCATTCATTTACATCAACTACTAGTGGGGTCACAACACTAGACGATGTCATATTAGAAAATTTAGGTTTCAAACTATAAAAGTTCAGAGAAAAACCTTTTCAATCTTCAACCAGATGCACAATCTCTTTATCAAATCTCTCTTTCACTTGGAATCACCTTCACCATGCTCTAATTCTTTCTCACATCAAATCTAAAGTGAGAAATGAGAGGTTGGCACACTTTTTATCCATCACATACCTAACTTTTTAGGTATAATAAATGCTCTCAGACCTAACTCTTTCGGATACCCTACATTCACAAAGTTCTCTTATGTGGACCTTCAGTTTGGCTCAAGTCTTCCAAAAATTCATCTATGACCATCACACACATCTCTACTACATGCCAAAACTAGGTATAGATCTCTAACAAGGGGTTTGAAATATTTCCAAGAAAACCTCCCCCTAAGGTTGGATGCCTTAGCTTAGTTACTGGATGTGGTTCCAACACCAGAATCAGGTGCAAACCCATTCACTAAATTATCATCGCTCTTCTTCCCCCAAGTCTTCTTCATCTGCTCTTTGATCTCTTCAACTTTAGCTTTTCCCTTCTCATTAGATTTTGCATTCTTATTCTTATCTTCTAGAGCCTTCTTGTTTGCATTCTTGCTTCTGTAAAGCTTAGCAGTGTGACTGGATTTGTTGAAATTATAGCAAACAACATTGTTCCTCTAATTAGGTCTATGTAAAGTGGAAAATCGGATCCTAGTGACTCCCCACCTGGGAGAGAGAAAGGAAGCCACTAGGATGATTTTCACTTGGGAGGAACTTTACATTCAAAAGAGGGGCTTGAATCCGCTAGATCCAAATCTGAGGGAAACAAGGATGTGAATTCTGAGTGGATTGCAAGTGGTTGAAATGTGATTTACCCTCTTTTATAAATGAGAAAGTTGACTTGTTGACTATGCAGAAAAGAGAGAGGAAATGAGTGAAATGAGGAGCTACCAGTTCGGGATCTGCAACTTGTTGATGATGATTTCTTTTCTTCTTGAATGTAACCACAAATGTTGTATGAAATGGCATATAACATGACAAAACCCTAACACACACACATGCTTGCAAATGAATATTGTAATGTTGCTCCAATGGATGAATGAAGAAGACTTGAATGCTTGATGACGATCTTGAAATTTGGTACCTTCTCCTTATGCTCTTTATCTGTCCTTTTATTGTCCATCAATCCTTGAATGAGGGTATTTAATTCCCTTTTATACATGCCTCAAGGATTAATCTTCAACCACTGAAGGACGACAAAGAGGAATAACAAACCTCAAAGACAAGAAATACATAGGAGATCGGGCAGACGTGACATTGGGCCACCCTAAGAGGTGAGGACAGGGGCACCACACCCCTGTCCTAGGGGGATAGGGGTGCCACACCCTTGTCCTAGGGGGGGCAGGGGTGACATGCCCCTGTCCTATCCTATTTTGGGGCCTAGATAGGGTCTAAAGTAGACACAAGACATGAAGGAGGAAGAGAGAAGGTTTGGAAATGCAGAAATAGGTCCCGTAGGAAAGAAGATGTCATCGCCAAGGTGAGGACCTAAAATTGCAGGGGTCACAATTTTATGACACTACGGTCTAAAATTTCCTTGGCTTGTCCTTGATCTGCATTGATCAGCAATATGTCCAAAACTTCCACAAGCATAGCATTTAACATTTCTCCTATTCTAAAATTTATTCATCTTACTTCTGCATACATTTTCCTTATGACCATACTTATTGCACTTGAAACATTGATTGATAAAAGATGGACCATTATTGTTTATCCTATTTCTACACTGACTAGCCATATGACTAAATTTATTGCAAACAAAATAGTTAACATTGAATTTATGAGCATTAGGTTGTCTTACCAGAGGCTTTCTTGAGTTGTTCTTGAGCTGTTGAGTCTTAGGATTGCTTTGACCAGATCTAGAGCTTTCTCCTTTCTCATATCCAAGACCTTGAGTATCATTCAGATTATTCTAACTGGTAAGCATCTCATCAAGCTTGGTTGAGTTGACTCGAAACTTTTCTTTGTATTGATTTGCAATATCAAGGTCATATCTAAGAATAATGATTTGCCTTTCAAGATCTTGCTCATGTTGTCTAGCATCTTGAAGGTCAAGCTTCAGTTGTCCATTCATACTCTCAAGTCTACAACAATCTTTAGATTTGTCTTTTAGGGATTGAGAAAGCTTCCTTTATTCATTCTTCTTTCACATAATAGCTTCCTCATTCTTCTTCCTTTCCTCATTCTTCTTCCTTTCTTGTTCCTTTCCTAATTCTTCTTCCTTTATTCAATCTCTTTTGTCAATCTCATCACATAGCTTCCATCTCAATCTTCTGGACTGTATTGGCTCTTGCAAGTCCGTCACATTCTTCTATCTTCTCCCTCAAGGATTCTTCATCAATGCTATGACTTTCTTTCTGCTTAAGCTGATCAACAAGCTCCTTTCTCTTTTCCCTTGATTTGTTCAACTGATCCTTCAATTTTCCAAAGTATTCTTCAACATCTTTGAGATTTGCTTTCACTTGCTAGTTCTCATCTTGTGCATGATCAATATCTTCAAGAGCAACAACCAACTGCTTTCTAAGACTACCGAAATTCATTGATTCACTTTGACGGATCCACCTCAAGCTGTTAGGCTTCCTCTGAGGAACTAGGTTCTAATACCAAATGTTGGAATCAATGAACACTGAGAGGGGGGTGAATCAATGTTTTGCAACTTTTAACTTTCTTAACCAATTCTTCAAACCATTTAATGCAAATGAATGAGAGAGATAAGCATAAGCAAAACACACACAAAGATACCACCATAACACCAAGATTTTGCACGTGGAAAACCCGATCAAGGGAAAAACCACGATGGGAATCCTATCCACGGTAAGATAATACTCTGTTAAAAGTATGTGAAAAGTTTATATAGGAATGCACATGCATTCATGCACATTGCCTAGAGATCACTGCTAAAATTACATTAAGAGCTACAACTCCGGAAGGCTCATTGCCTTACAAAGGAATTACAAAAGGTAACAATAGGATTGAACTATAAATTAGCATCTATAAATTCCTGGGATAGTTCTGGTTTAAGCATAAAATACAACTGTCTCATTGCTCTGTTTTGTTGATATGCTTTAATCTGAAGCGAAAAATCCTTCAATTGTGCACCTGAAACTGCACACAATCGCACATACATAACATTCACACACTCTTTGATATACAAAATGAACTTACCAATCTCTTATATATATCCGCAACATGAATTTAGCTCACCAACAAGTTGGCTTCAAGAACACTTGCAAAATATGAAACGTGTAAGATGTGTCACTAGAATTTGATCATTAATGCATATGCGGACCAAAAAAAATTGACTACACGCTTCCCACATGTCAGCCAAGCAACCTTGAACACAAAATCAATCACCAAAATCATTCCAATAGTTTCGCACAACACGTTACATCACTAGTCGACCAAATAGCACTGTTCTTCTTGAAATGCCAAATACTAGGTCTTCAATCATGTACGGAAGACAACACCAGAGGCTAAGATTATGGAATAAGCTACTCCAGACATCCAACCAACTAACTGTATCACCACAAAGAAAAATCTGCAACCAAAGTGAAGCTCTACTCAAAATACTCCCATACTGTCAAATATTGTGTTCCACCTTCCAGACAAGCAAAATTTGACTTCATACTTCCGATAGGATGAATCTATATGGTTTGGATGAAATATTTGAGTTGAGTTTCCATTAATGACAAATCCCATACACTTATCTACACTTATGCAGTGTCTCTTGCCAACGCGCACGTGCACGCACACACACACACATGCACATATATCGCCTATTTTAGTGTTCAAGTTAAACAATAAAGAGAAAACACTAGCCATTTGAATGTATATATTTAGTGATTAATCGATCTTTATAGACTTCTTGCATAAGAGAAATTTTCTTTTAAACTGAGGCTTTAAGTTTTTCGTATATGTTTCAACTATAATACCTCCTATTTCAAAATTTCAGAATTATATAAAATTTAATGTGGATAAAATGAAAACGTTTTAAAATGATATTTGTATTAAAATTGGTGATCATCAATTGTAATTTATTGATTTTCATATGTTGCAACATATTTAGCCGATAGCTTTTTATTGTGGATTTGCTTGTTTGCAATTGACCAGCAAACCTGTCTCATGCTCTTATACCATTTTCTGACACTACAAAACCATTTTTAGATACCTAAAATTTGTTAAGTGATTTGCAAAATTGGAAATAAAGTCTATGAAATTAAATTGATAATTATTACAAATTTATGACATACTTGCATTAGTTTTTTGATGGCAAGCCTTGTTGGTCCCCAAATGTTATGAATGCATTGTGACTTCCAATAAAAAAAAATGAAAATCAATAATGATGGAAAGTTGGAGACATTTAACCAATATTTGAATATATAACAATCCTACTTTAGTTGTAACAGGAAACAAGTTTCGACTCATACAAACATCAAACAACTACATCAACATTATCTGCACCAATATTTATTCACAATGAATTCACGAGTCATTACAAAGAAAGGGAAGGAGATGCCCCTACATCAAACTCCCCAGGCAGAGAAATAATCATAAGTTCTTACTCATGAGTTATGTAATAGAATAACGCAACTTATTGAGTTCAAATTTGATGAGACAAGAATAATCTTCTACTGGATGATTTTGCCACTTCACCAAATATCTGAAGTATTTATGCTATTGGGTTTTCTTCCACAACCGTGTATCCAGAATGCACTCTATGTCTTGAAGAGAAGATGAAGTTCCTTTCTTTTTTCTAGTGTTTGACAACTCTGTCTCTGCTACATCATCCTCGACATCTCCTTTATAAGGATATAGATCTGCTACATTAAAAATGGGTGAAATGCCAAGGTCTGAAGGAAGAGCTATTTCATAAACATTGTCTAAAAATCTTCTAAGAACTCTGCGAGGACCAATTTTTTCATTTTCAATTTATTGTACTCCCCTGCATTATTTTCTTCAATGGGTCGTCTCTCATCTTTGCCTGTGATTGTATTCTTTCATGAGTCTGTAATGCTTCGAAGAATTATAATATTTTAACACATCTATAAAAAGTAAGTACATTTATAGTTATATAGCACTGGGAGGAGAAAACCCCAAAAATCCTAGACAAGCAAAGTATGAGCCAATTTCATTCTAAGTATGTCTCTATGTAAGCATGTTCTTGAGAAAGCATCTCATTGTCAAACTGCTAAAACCATGTGGAACATCAAGGTGGATTTTAAAAATTTTTTTTTGCTTCTCATGATTTCCATTTCTTGGTAACCAACTTGCACTTCAATGACATTTTTCGTGTTGTATTGGATTTTGAAGTGTCATACAAGCATAAGTTTAGAACTAGCATTTGCATCGAAAAGAGGTGCAAGGGTTATGCCGATAGAAAAATATGTTAGAGAGTACAATTCTATTTATGCTAAATTACTGACATAAGCACATTTTATGATAAGCACATTTGTGTTGAATTTTTTTATATGCTAATCAAGACTTTTAGTTAACACATTTTATTCATTTTTCATTGTCTTTACATGTTTCAGTATTAGTCTTTTATTTCATAAGCTATTGAAGTCAAATTAGTTTTAAGTAGATATTGTAGCATAAATCAACATATATCTGTCATAGTGTATGATAACAATGACATGGATCATTATAGGCAACTTATTAGATGAATTTGCCTTAAATTTAAACTTGATGTTATGATATTAAAATCTAATGTAAAATTAATTCCATAAGAACTTGCTATTCATGTGTTTTAGGTATATATAATCGAATAATAATAATAATAATTAAAGCACCCAATTTATTTTGATAAACGTTTGAATTTTTAATAATTTTTTAATAAGGGTCCTTTGTGAGTAATCATTACCTTAAAGGAGAGGCCAATATCTAAGTGGTGTTGGCTTCGAACCATTCCAAGCAACTTTAATCTTCCAAGTTTAGTTTTTAAAATGTGCTAATACACATTAATTCATATTTTCCAATGACCCGAGCATTTTATTTTAAATAAAAAGTAGTAGGATACAAAAATGTTACTTCCTAACCACGTTTCTAGGTCAAAAAATATGCATTGACAAGTTACAGTAAGGATTTCCAAATTGATGTTAAAGCTAAATAGTAGTAGATTTAACTCTAGAAGTGTATTGAAAGATAATGCTTAACTATTTCTCAAAAATGTAATTTCCCAAAGATTAATGACCAAATATATCTAGAAACAAACTTTGTAATGACTGATGATACCAATTCTGTATACTAATAATAACATAGCACATACCACTATCATTGTCTCATAAGACCACTTGTGGGATACAATAAAAGAGTTATTAAGCACCAAAGAAACTCAAATAGAACCAACCTTCAAAAGCTTGACATGTAAGTTTTCTTGTTGTAGTGTCATGAAATTGTGACCCTTGCAATTGTCGACCACATTAGGGTCCTCACGCACGCGATTCAAATCCCTAAGTCAGATCGGAGACCAGAGACTTGCTCGACACCTAGAAACTGCATCTTGCTTGCCCTCCGCACTGCCTAAACTGCATCCTGTCCTGCAGAAAAGGGTAGGATAGGGGCGTGACGCCCCTATTCCCTGCCCCATTTTGGGGCATGACCCTTTTCAATTGTGCTTTGGTGGTTATGCATTGAGAGGGAAAACTCCCCCAGTGTTGGCCTGCAATGGAAAATCAGTTATTTAAACCTAATTGACGAGTATATAAGTTGCATTTGTGCTCTCATTTGCATAAGTGGGGATGAGTGGGAAGTTTACATGAGATCAAGCATTCAAGCATTCAAGAATTCCTTTCCAGCCTTGAGCATTCTCAAGTCTCCTCTCAAGGCTAGGTGTTGCATTCAAGTCAAGGATTCAACCATTGAAGAGGAGATTCATTCCAACATTTAATTCCACACAAGAAATTTTATCAACATTTATATCACAACCTCCCTTGAGGTGATTTATAGTTCAGTCTTTCATTTACATTTACTTGCAAGTAATTTCTTTCACCATTTGGTTAATTCCAAAACTGGGGTTTGACTTGAAGGAAAACCCCCAATCCCAACACCTTTCCCTCTCTTTTATGTCTGTAGGTTGCAGGTGCACAACTGTACTTTCGGATTTGGACTCCATTTGCAGAGGCAGAAAAACCCTTTTCGTTTCGCGAATTTTCGGAGAACCGTGTACATTCTCGCCACGGTCTGGGCAGCTTTTTCTCAAATTTGCAGGACGGCTTTGTCTCAACATATTATTGCCAGATCCAGGTTCATAGCTTCATCCTACGCTTCCATCTTGAGTTATAATCAGATCTTTGTCCCTTTTTCACTTGGTCATAAGTACACAATTCAATCAATTCAAATCTCAATCTCAGAAGATGGGATTCCCTTACCATCACTCAGAATTCAATCTCTTTCTCTAGAGGTTGAATCTAGTGTATTTTCCTCCCTCTTCTAATGTAATGCGTGAAAAGTGTAAAAACTTTCCTCTAGATCTCCATCATTCATCCTTTTTCCAACATTACATTTTGGTGAACCCGACATCTTACATGCTTTTTTCTGAAAATCATTGCATATTTTTCATTTACAAGTTTAATTTTTATGCAAACTTAGTGGTTAATTCATTCAAAACCCTAGTTTTTAAAATTGAAATTGAACTTGTGTTTTGTAAAAATTGCTTGTTATTGTCTTTGATCTAAAAATTGATTTGTTTGTCAAATTGAATTTCTTCACTGCCTTGTTCAATTTGCAAATCAAATTCACAAAATTAAGAGGTTAATTGTCAAAACCCTATTTTTTAACAATAATCTTGAAATTGTGCAAAAATTGAATTTCCATTTAGTTTTCAGATTTGTGACTGTTTTCAGACTTATCTTTTGTCCTACAATTCAAGTTTTCAATTTCCCTCCTTTTTCAAAATTCAAAATTTTAAAAATTAAGTAGTTAGCCCATAAAACCCGAATTTTCAAATTTCATTGAAATTTGTGCAAATTTCAATTAATTTCATTCATATTCAGATTTCTAAAATATTTTTTGAGGCGTCCCTCCCCTTTAGGTTTGACCCTTTTCAAATTTCCAGATCAATTCCTTTTTTTCTTCAAAAGCCTAATAGGGTCCTATTCTCACACGTGAACCTTAATTTTGCCTATCTCGAAATCGTAAAATTTGCCAATATTTGGGGTTAGCTTTAAAATCATCATAATATTCATCCCTGAAAATTTTGAAAAAAGTTGGTCAGACCATGTGCATTCTCGCCACGGTCCTCGACATTTTTCCCAAAATTTTGGGAGACTGTTATGATTGTATTTAATAACCTAAATCCAGAAGATTGGCTGATTTTGTAAATTTTTGATCCCTCTTACATCGGAAATACCTCCAAAATTCAACATTTTAAATTTCAAGAAATTTTTTAAAATTAAGAGGTTAATTATAATCTGCCCTGATTTAAAAAAAATTGATTTTAATATTAAGTGGTATCCCCTTGGCCCTAATTTTCAAATTCTAATTTCCTTTGATTTATTTATTTGGAAATTGTGTCATTTTCTTCTTCCAACAAAGTTCAAATTGTTTAATCATTATTTTCTTAAATTTTGCATTACTCAATTTTGTAAGCTTTGTTCAAAATTCAAAATTTTAATTTTCCCTCTAGTGCATGAGTTTCACCACTATTAGTCCTACCTACACTATCCCTATTAGACGAATAATTATAATTAAGGCTTTCCAAGGTTTAATTACCGAGGAAATGGAGCCTAATTTGGGTGACTTCTTTAATAAGGATAATGCTAATTCTTCCCATCCTAATCACGTCCCTATCTATCCCATTGATGAATTCCATGATGAAGAAGAAGCTTTAACTAGGGTCTCCATAGATCAACTTTCAAAATTGGACAATCAATTTGATAACTTTCAACAATGGATATCCCAAGAGTACCCTAATAGTGAAGCTCTTCCATTAATTGAATGCCTTAAACACATGATTCAAAGTGATAAGAATGGAATTGATATATTGTGTGGCATTACTCATATTGTTGATTCTAATTTCATGCACATAAAGAGTTGTGCTGAGAACTTAGGTTATTCACAACCTTCAAATCAAATCAATTCTTCTATTCCTTTGACCACTTCAATGGCTAGAATTCCTACCTTCACTTCAAACATCATGGCTACATCAACTCAAAATGTCATTCCTACAACCATTGGTCATGGGGGCAATCCCTCTTCTTCATTTAATCCTCCATATTTATCTATGTCTAGCATAAGTATTCCTATTATCCCTCAACCAATCAATGTGACACAAGGGGGGGGCAATTCATTCAACGATTTTGTTCCTCCTTTAAGTGTCCTATTTCCTACGCAATCATCACCTATGCCTACTTATCATAATGTCCCACCACCTTATTCTCAATTGATGCCTTCCTTCAATAATATCACACCACCTTCTCAATCAACCATGTCTAACATCAATTCTTCTACTGAAGCAACAATCAACAATCTTGCTCAAACTGTGTCTTCCTTACAACAACAAATTGCTTCCATGAGTCAATCCAAGTTTAGTATGCCCACCTTTGATGTTGTGAGCCCACTTTCTCTTGATATTGTTAAAGCTATGCCACCTAAGCATGTTGAGGTCCCTCAATTGGAACTTTACAATGGAAAAGGTGATTATCTTACACATGTTAAAACATTTCAAACATTGTGTACTGATTTTGCTTACGATCAAAGATTGCTTGCAAAACTGTTTACAAGAACATTAAGAGACAAGTCTTTACAATGGTATTTCTCTTTGCCTTCTTATTCCATCACTTCTTTTCAACAACTAGCAAATGCTTTCATCCAACAATTTCAAAATAACATTGGTCCTAAAATCACTTTGACTGATTTAATGCATTGTAAACAAGGTGTTAAAGAAAAAGTGATTGATTTCATTGGTAGATATAAGCATTTGTGTGCTCAAATTTCTTTTCCTGTACTTGATAATGATATTCAAAGGATTTTCATTTTTAATTTGCAAAAATATATCGGGGAAAAGTTTCTTTTGTTTGAGTTTACTTCATTTTTCGCAGCTGTGCGCAACACTCCACAATTATCAACTGGATGTGAGTCAAATGGAGCAATCTACTCCTATGGCTCCGAGTGATAAGGGGGAGAGTGTTCAACAACTATTTGTGAAGTTCAAACCAACAAAAAGCTTCATCAAGTTCAATGATACAATCAACAACAACAATTGGAATGCTACAACAGGTGTGCCTTCTATTTCTAAATTTTTCAAAAGAGAAAGACAATATCCTCCTTTGAATGAATCTTTACATTGTATTATGTCTCAGTTGTTGCAAAGAATCCTTCTAAACTTGCATCGCCTTATTTTGATAACAATTCCTTTTGTCAATTTCATCGTCAACCTGGTCATGATACTGAGAAATATTTCACATTGAAAAGTAAGATTCAAGATTTGATTGATAACAATACTATATATGTGGCAAGTGTGAATGATAAGGGAAATAAATCAGTAGCTCCTCCTAATCAAAATCTTAAATTTTTTACCGATCCTTTGCCTTCTCATATCTCTAACGTGATTGAGACTGAGTATACTTCTTTCT
Organism: Cryptomeria japonica; assembly: GCF_030272615.1. NCBI lineage: Eukaryota > Viridiplantae > Streptophyta > Pinopsida > Cupressales > Cupressaceae > Cryptomeria > Cryptomeria japonica. Next base: position 464,305,910 of record NC_081414.1, read on the forward strand.
CCTCTGAGGAAGTCACTTCTATGGCTCCGAACTTGGTAAATATGGTAGAAAAACAAGATATGCCTAAGGATTCTTGTATCACATTTGATCCTACTGAGACCATTAGAGCACCCGATGGCCCTTTATACATAGTTGCGAAGGTTAAGGATATACCTTCCCGTGGCGCTCTTCTTGATCCCTCTTGCGTAGTTAACATCATCACTGAGGAATATCTTTTCACTTTATGATTACATAAACCAATATATGATGCCTCTAATGTAATTGTGAAGTTATTTGATGGATTCTCTTGTAATACCATTGGCTCTATCACCCTTCCTGTTGAAGTTCATACTAAATCTATGGATGCTGACTTTGTTGTCATACCCTCTTCCGAGCAATTTCATGTGAAGTTGGGCTATCCTTGGCTATCTTCCATGAAGGCTATTGCTCCTCCAATCCATAAGTGTTTGAAATTTCCTCACAATGGAGAAATCATAACCATGAACCATAGCTTATTTCGTCCATCCAAAAGAATCCCTAGTGTTCCTATTGATTTCTTTTGGCCTAAGCAATTTCAATCTCTTCCATCAAGGAGCGATGCTCTTTTTCAATCTTATCAAAAATGGAAGAAAGATACGATCCTATCCTTAAGTCAACCTAGATCCCCAACACTTGACATTCCTATCATACTTGAAGATGAAGTTCTTCCCCTCATGGATAGAACTAATCTCCCTCCTAAGGAAGATCTTCAACCTACTCCTATGGATGTGATTATGCCTTTATCTAAGAAGAACAACACTATTCCTCCTAAGGTTAGAACTGGAGCTCCTCCTCATGATGGACCTGGTCTTCTTCCTACACCTAATATTCCTCCTTTATATGGTGAAGTTCCACCTCTTTCCTCTTATCAAGAGAAGAGGCCTGCTTCTCCTCTTGTCCAACCTAAAAGACCTCAACCTAAACCTTCAACTATGAAAGAGAAAAACATCCCTACTTTTTCAAATGTTCCTTCTCCTTCTCATTCTTCTGCTAAGACTCGACGAAATTGTTGTGCATGAGAACGCCGACGAAGACGTGTTCGAGATCGTGAAGCTATCCTTCAAAATATTCAATCTCCCAAGACTCCAAGAGTTGATAGGATTTCCTTTTCTCCTAAGCAATATGTCCAACCTACATCTCCAAATCATAAGTTGCATAAAACATGTGATGGTTTTACTTCTATTTGTGTTCTTGCTCCTCTTTCTTTAAATTTTGATGAAGAAATGAGTGAAAATGTTATTCATGATGGAAATACAACTCTCAATGCTTCTGATAGTGATTATGAATATGTTGATGTGGACACGCATTTATCAACTGAATTTTCACAAACCCTAATCCTAGCTCCTAGAATCAAACAAAGTGACTTACCAAATGAGCATAGTCATTGTTTGGATCTTGTGATAGCTCCATCTATTGTGCTCAATGTCGCTCCTGTGTTATGTTGCTCACCTTCCCGAAATAGTGATCAACAAGATCGGGAGGCAGATGTCGTGCTAGATTAGCAATATTAGCACTTTAGATCTTCTCTCTCTATCCTTTCTTGCTCTTTTATGATCATTCTTCTATGTGTATCCCCGTTCTTCTATTTTTCCCTCAATGTCTACTTGAGGACAATGCAAAGCATTGAGATCTCTTTTGTTCTCTTTCATGTTGACTCGAAAGACATCCTCTCTTCCCTTTCTTCTAAGGTAGTGTCCTTTCTTTGGGGAATGACGATTATTATATGCATATACATATATGATATACATGAGTTATCATACAACATACTAATCCCGAGGAAATAGAAACTACCTTGCACTTTGTGTTTTGTGTTCATTATCCTTGGGTTTACTGCTCACTTGGGGGCTAAATCCTTGCGATAACGTGCTCCTTATCTTCTCTCTATCTTGGGTGTATCCTACCTTAAAGCAATTGCTCTCGATAAGGTGCACATGATTTCTTTAATGTGGGGGCATAGAACTTGGCTTTGCTTCATAATTTTGGTATCTTTTTCGTGACATAGTGAGGGGAAACTTGCTACTTGCAGTCACGGTTTTCCCTTCTTGATCTTCCCTTTTACTTTGTCAATTGATGTCGTAAGATCGTAAGTCCACTGGGGGCTTGGTGCATCTTGCCTCCTTAACATGGTAGAAGTCTTTCAATCTTGTTTCCTTGTACTTTACCGATAGTATTGGCGTATGCTTATACTCCCTCTAAAGTGGGGGCTAAATGTAGTGTCATGAAATTGGGACCCTTGCAATTGTCGACCACATTAGGGTCCTCATGCACGTGATTCAAATCCCTAAGCCAGATCAGAGATCGGAGACCGGAGACTTGCTCGACACCTGGAAACTGCATCTTGCTTGCCCTCCGCACTACCTAAAATGCATCCCGTCCTGCAAAAAAGGGAAGGACAAGGGTGTGGCGCCCCTATCCTCCCTAGGACAGGGGCATGGCACCCCTGTTCCCTGTCCCATTTTGGGGCAGGACCCTTTTCAATTATCCTTTGGTGATTGTGCATTGAGCGGGAAAATTCCCCCAGTGTCGGCCTGCGACAGAAAATTAGTCAATAAAACCTAATTGATGAGTATATAAGTTGCATTTGTCCTCTCATTTGCATAAGTGGGGATGAGTGGGAAGTTTACATGAGATCAAGCATTCCTTTCCGACATTGAGCATTCTCAAGTCTCCCTTCAAGGCTAGGTGTTGCATTCAAGTCAAGGATTCAACCATTGAAGAGGAGATTCATTCCAACATTCAATTCCACACAAGCAATTCTATCAACATTTCTATCACAACCTCCCTTGAGGTGATTTATAGTTCAGTCTTTCATTTACATTTACTTGCAATTACTTTCTTTCAACATTTGGTTAATTCCAAAACTGGGGTTTGACCCGAAGGCAAACCCCAAATCCCAACACCTTTCCCTCTCTTTTCTGTGTGTAGGTTGTAGGTGTGCAGATGTACTTTCAGATTTGGACTCCATTTGTAGAGGCAGAAAAACCCTTTTCCTTTCGCAGATTTTTCAGAGGATCGTGTATATTCTTGCCACGGTTTGAACAACTTTTTCTCAAATTCATAGGGCGGCTTCGTCTCGACATATTATTGCCAGATCCAGGTGCACAACTTCATCCTACGCTTCTACCTTGAGTTATAATCAGATCTTTGTCACTTTTTCACTTGGTCATAAGTACACAATTCAATCAATTAAAATCTCAATCTCAGAAGAGGGGATTCACTTACCATCACTCAGAATTCAGTCTCTTTCTCTAGAGGTTGAATCTAGTGTATTTTTGTCCCTCTTCTAATGTAATGTGCACGAAAAGTGTTTGAAGGGGAATCCAAAGTGAAAATTTTATCTCTCCTTGGAGGGAAGAAAACCTTTCCTCTAGATCTCCATAATTCACCCTTTTTCCAACATTACACTCGTTATCGTAATATATGTTCATCCTATGCTCAATCCACATAAAACCTTCCCTTCCAATATTTTTTGGACTTGTTGGACAACACATTATTTAATTAGTTTTGTTTCAATAGATATTTAAATCCACAACTAGATTTATTTGGTAAAACCAAGGTAGCATATCAAAAGAATTTAAACAATTAAGTAACTCTCAAAATAATATAGCCATCACACAAAATACAACCACAATCCAAAAATTCCATGAGGAATATAAATGTTTTGAATAATTATAACTCAAAAAAATCAATTGCGCTAAATGCATTGAATACACATTAACACCACCATGATACAAACTCCCTACAACTTTTGCATATAATTAAATAAACCAATCTCCTTTGAGGTGGGTAACCCTATGTGACAAAACACCAATATATGAGAAATATAAATGTTTTGAATAGTTATGAATTGAAAAACTCAATTGCGCTAAATGCACTGAATATGCATAAATACCCACTATGATGCATCATAGTTATATATATGCATGTAGTTAAATAAACCAGTCTCCCTACAACTACTACTTCAATGTATTAACAATATATGAAAAAGTAGATCTAAAGAATATTAGAACTTGAGTAAATATATTGTTGAACTCTGATACAAGAATTTTGCAGCCCTTAAATAAAAAAGTTAAATCTAATAAAAGCATACAAAAACTTATTAGAAGATCTAATAAATGGAAATGAGACACTCTTAAATCTACTTAAAAATATATATATGTCCCTATTGTAATGCCTAAATGCCATTATACGGTTACTAGTCTATTGACAAAGAGATGCAAAGTAAATACTTCTCTTGCATAATAATTAAAATACTAATGTAAAAAATAGTAGCATAAAGATTAGTTTTAGCTTGTGAGATAGTGAGAAACGTATGAAATGCAAAACATTTGTTTAACCTTATAGAAATTCCCAACTAAAAATTCTCTCTATATATTGTTAAAAGTTGCTATGGAATTGAGTAGAATGTAATTTTAGGCGTGGAAAATAGAAATCATGATCTTTTTAATATTCTAATCTACTAGTAAGAATTTTATATATGCTACATAATTATTGAGAACAAAGGCAATTGGATTAAAATGAGCAAAACAAAATAAAATGCATTCATTCTTTTACCTATCAGAAAATCAACATAATGGTATGGAGATAAAGAGGGCATATAGATACGGAAATTTTTTCTCCTTGCTTCTTTATCTTCCTAGGCTTGGGAGAAAGTGTATCAAATCCTAACCTAACTTAGGAAAACTTATTGTAAAGAGTCTTTCAATACTCTAGTAGGTCTTTTGTACGTTATTCTCAAGAGGAAAGGGTGGATCGTGTTTTCTTCCATTGCATCTTTTCTAGAAACATTTGCTAAGATGTGTATCTCAAATTTGAGATTAATTTGGTTATGGTTCATGATATGAACACCTTTGTGGATAGTTGGGTTTTCCCTTCATAGTATCCAATTACCAGGGAATTTTGGCACCAAACGCCCCCTCATACTATGACATCTTATCAGTAAAAGAAAACTATAAAAAAGTGAGTTGTAAATTTTCAAGATGCATACCCTTGTCTAGATAGTGAATTCCATAGAGCCAAGAAGGGTTGCAATTGTCATAAGAGATTGCTAATGATGTCAGATATTTCTTCAATGTAGATTTTGAAACAACCCTATCTCCTTTGAACCAATTGATTAATAGAATAAAATATTAGAGAGAAAACAATGATAGCAACAATAATCACTGATAAAATAAATCTACTTATTGATCCCTCATAATTGACACAATAAGGGATTGAATATTCATGAATTTCAATATAGCAACAACACAGAAATTTCTTTTTTGCAGCTTCTATATTTTTTATTAGAGCTTAAACAAAATCAAAACAAAATGATTGTTAATAGGATTTGCAGCCTCTATTCAAGCAATAGAAAGATATGACATGAAAAGTATACGAACAGTTCAAAGTATGCACACATTATTCACATAAAATAACTAGAAGATAATCGTGCTAAACAAAGGAGAAACATGGCCTACAAACTAGAATTTGCAAACTAAAATTAATCTAACTGAAAGTCTATGCATGTGAATGGACATGCATTATTTGGATTTAAATAACTAAAACTAAACTAGTGTAGATCACAATTGTTGTCCAAAAAGTGTAACTGAAGATGTTATGGTGGATCATATGATACTATGAGAAATGACATGTTGGAATTATTTCTATACATTCAACTCTCTACCCTTTCCCTTGCTAGTACTAATATTCAGAACTCTGTAAGTACAGAGAGGGTCATCCAGACAGTTTTACCCTCCAACAGTAAACATTACTGTTTTTTCTTGTCCTTACAAGCTTTGGTCTACAACTATTGCAACTTTATATTCTCAACAATTGTTTTACTATGTTGGCACATCTTTGTCTGCATGAATTGCAATATAAGTTGGGTTATAATCCAGTTGGCCATTGATGCAATGTAAGCACCAATTTGAAGACCAATGAATGAATTCCCATCTTCACTCGTCACACATATTATTATACAAGGATCTGCACTATATTTTCTAGAATTCAAGGCAAATCAAATCAAAAGGAAAATCTAATATGATCAAGACAAATCAAATAGTATGTAAGGTTGGTCAAGTCACATTCAATATGATGTCTTCCAGCTATTGACAAACAAACGAACAATCTTTATTAGCATCGGACAATTTTCCATCTCAAACTTCGCTTGTTTTCTGGCTCACATTACCAGATACAAGATGGATTGTCGGTGTGAAAATTTCACATAATATAGCCCTGTCCGCTAACTATCAGCGGATTAAGTGTCATTTTTTATGATTTTTTTTTATTCTTTTGAGTTTTAAGATTAAAATAATTTTTATTTATTTATTTGATTGGTAATGGGTCGAAGTCGATGAGGTGTACATATCGTACCCTCTTGTGGGATTTGAACTTGTGACCTTTCTTTCAAGAGCACAAGTCACCACTAGGCCAACTCAAGCTGTATTTTAAGATCAAAATAGTTATTAATAAATAATATATTAAAATAATATTATTTTTTCAATTTCAATTTAAAAAATGAATCTTTTAATAGTAAGTTATTCATAATTAAGAATTTTTTTAATCAATTATTAAGAATTACTTTTAAATATATTTTTTACAAAACAATAATAAATTCTTATTAAAGATAATTTTAAATTTTTACACTTTTAAGATTTAAAAATAAATTTGTAAATAGAAAATTATTCAATTTTGTTTTAACCAATTAGTAAGAATTATTTTTATGAAATATTTTTAGACAACAATAATAAAGTAATGGCAATCAATAATTATTAAAGATAATTTTTTCAATTACAAATAATAATAAAGTATTAAATAATTATTAATTGACTGTGATGACCCGAGAAGGTGAGAGATGGCTCTGCGTGTGCGTGGGTGTCGTGCTAGGGCCGAAGTGCCCTAGCCTGTGACCTGCGCTTTGCTTGCTTTGTTCCGGGGGGGGGGGGGGAAGGGGGGGGGGGGGTTCTTGCTTGCTGGGGGTCGATTTTTGCTTGCCCGCAGTCGGGTTTTTTGGGCTACCGCAGGGTTTTTTTGCAACCCTTTTCTGTTTCTTCTGCTCTGGGTTGTCGTTGGGGTTTGAGGGGTTTTGGGGTTGGGTTTTTCCCCCCTCTTCTTTTTCTTCTTTTGGTATTTTCTCTGGATCCATGGAGAATAGAGGAGTATCCTCTTCTCAGATGGTCTTTGGAGATCTGGATATGGCGGATCCGTCTCATTTGATGCATGCATGTGGAAAGGAAAACATTGGTCATTCCCAATCAGGGGCAGGCGTTTCTTCTTCGAAAGAGACTTTTCGCATGAAAAAGGTGAATTATTGTTTGGAGAGATCACAAGATCGTCTAGTTCTGGTTATTCAACCTGAGCAAATTTCAGAGGATGTTGAATATTGGTGCAACCATGCTCTCATATGAAAATTCATCAGTCTTCGCCTCTCTATATCCATTTTAGAGTCTTGGGCACGCCGTGTCTGGAATCTTGAAGGAGACATGGAGCTACTTATGGTAGCCAATAACTATTTTCTAGTTATTTTTTCCAACCTGGCAGACAGGAACAAGGCTTTTGAGGGTGGCCCTTATTTTTTCAACCAGGTGGGACTCTTTATCAAACCCTGACATATTGGCTTTAATTCTGCTGAGGAGCTTCCCTCTTGTGTGCCCGTGTGGGTTCGATTGCCGAGGCTTCCATTGGAGTTCTAGAGAGAAGATATTCTTCACTCAATCTCATTGCTTCTTGGTAAACCTGTGGGTTCAGCTGCACAAACTCAAGATCGAAAGGCAATTTCCTACGCTCGCATATGTGTAGAAGTTGATTTAAATAATCCTTTGCTAGACTCTATGAAAATTTGTTTGGGGACATCTTCTTGGATCCAACAGTTGGACTATGAGACCCTGCCATTTAGACACAAAATTTGTCATGAATATGGTCATTTACAATAGAGATGTCCCAGAAATAATTCTTTTAAACCGACTGTTTCCGATCCTCCTCACTCTATTCTGGGGGAAGATAAGGGGAGAGCCCCTTTGCCTAATGGTCTTGCTAATAAAGATGGCTTCATTCCTGTGAAACCTCTAAATAAAGACAAGGGAAAGAAGAGAACTTGGTTGGATAGGCAAAATGATGTCACCCTAAATAGGTTTGAGGTTCTAGAGGATTTGGTCCAAGAGGGAGGAGTTCTAGTTGAAATGTCCTTGGGTGCCCAATTTCAGCATGAGGTGTTGGATGGGGATTCCAAGAAAGAGGGTCGGTCCCTATCTTTGGAGAATCAATAGGATGTTCAAATGGTTACGGATTTGCCTTCCCATGTTCAGGACAACAAAGATCTTAGTGAGTCACAGGTCCCTGAAGGTGCAGTGGTCATGGCGTCTACTCCTCCTTCCACTATAGTGGCCTCAAGTTCAGTGAAGAGTAACAAAACTCCACCTATTTTAGGTTTGCAGCAAAAGATCCTCAAAAAGGGTTCTTTAGACAAACCTTTAAGGAGTGGACGAAAAAGGGATCAGAAAAAGGTTAAGCTTATTGGTGATACTTTGGTTGAGTCAGGGTCAGTGAAGCCCATTGATTCTCACTTCTCTCAACCACATAAATTATTGTGCTCTCATGGAATGTAAGGGGGTTGAACAACATCCTTAGACAAAAGGTTGTTCATAGATTAATTGACTTTGAGTCTCCTGATGTTGTTTTTATTCAGGAAACCAAGATTTCAGTGGATGGTTTGGCTAGTTGTGCTTTGCATGTCTGGCCTCAGGGCCTTTGGAAGGGAGTGAGCTCTCATGGCAGTTCAGGGGGGGTTGCTTGCTTCTGGAACCCGAGGAAAGTTTCCCCTTTGTGGTGATTTCTTAGCAGGTCTTCCATTTCTATGGTTGCTTCTAACTTTGAGACAGGAGAAAGATGCCTCTTCTCTAATATTTATGCTCCTACTGATCTTGTGGGTAAGTCTCATCTTTGGACTCACATCAATTTTGTTCGGGCTCAGGATCCTTTTCTCCCCTGGATTTTGGCTGGAGATTTTAATGCTATTACTAGTTTGGAGGAAAAGCGAGGTGGGTTATTTAGGCTTGATCCTTCCTCAAATTTACTCAGAGATAATATTGGTCTCTTGAATCTCATTGACGTGAAGCCAATTAATGGTGTCTTTACATGGAATAATAGGAGGAGTGGTGTTGAGGCTATCTCTGAAAGGCTTGATAGATTTTTGGTTCCTGCTTTTGGATGCATGATAGGTGGTCCACTAGTTCAGAAATTCTTGATTGGAGGGGTTCTGATAATTGGCCTATTAAGCTTTCTATTACATCTTTTAGAACCTCCAAAAATTCCTCTTTTAAATTTCAATTGATGTGGCTTCGTGATCAGTCATTGAGGGATCTTATGGTTGATTGGTGGTATGAAGGGGTGCCTGCCCATGGGTGGGCTATGTACTCCTTTGGGAAGAGATTACAACATGTAAAATACAGGATGAAGAGGTGGAATAAACAATGTTTTGGGAACCTGCATAGACACAAGATGACAACTCAATCCAAGATGGATGAGGCTACGCATCAAATTAGGGATCAAGGGATGACTGTGGAGCTTAGTATGGCCGAGTCCCTTGCTCTAAAGGACTTAGAAGAGTGGGAGTTGCGTGAGGAGATTTTCTGGAAACAAAAGTCTCGTGTGGATTGGCTCCAAGAAGGTGATAGAAACACTGCTTTTTTTCATAATTCTGTTAAGGCTCGTAGGTATGGTAACTCTATTACCTCTCTCATTTCTTCAGAAGGGGTTCATCTTTCATCTAAAGAAGAAATTGCTATGGAAGCTGTCAGTTTTTTTTCTAGTTTGTTTACCAAAGAGGATCCTGAAGCTATGGTGGAAGAGAGGGCCATCCTGAACTATATTCCCCCTCTTGTCTCTGTTGAAATGAATGATGCTCTCTTGCACCCCATTTTGTTGTCTGAACTTGAGGGGGTTGTGTTTCAAATGAAAAAAAGGCAAGGCTCCTGGCTCTGATGGGTTTCCTATTGAGTTTTTTCAAGAATTTTGGGAGATTATAAAGTATGATCTTCTAGATGTGGCTCAAGAATCTCATAGGAATAAACAAATGCTCAAATCTATGAATTCTACCTTCTTGGATCTCATTCCTAAGAAGGAGGGGGCTAATAGCTTGGATCAGTATAGGCCTATTGCTTTATGTAATGATGTCTACAAGATAATCACTAAATTGATTGTCGAATGACTCAAACCTCTCCTCTGCACTTTGGTTTCTAAGGAGCAAGGTGGTTTCATTAATGGAAGACAGATCCTTGATGGAGTTGTGATAGCAATGGAGGCTATTCATTCGATGGCTTCCTCTAAGGAGAAGGCTATGTTTATTAAACTTGACATGACCAAAGCTTATGATAGGGTGAGTTACGATTTCTTACAAAAGATCCTTTTGGCTTTTGGTTTTGGAGAAGAGTGGGTGAATTAGGTTCTTAGTTGTGTGACTTCTACCTCTTTCTCAGTTCTTATTAATGGGGAACCCTCAGAATTGTTTAGCGCTTCGCGGGGGCTTCGGCAAGGGGACCCTTTATCTCCCTATTTATTTATTCTCATGGCTGAAGGTCTTGGCAGATTTCTCACTTCCCAGGTGAGACATGGTCTTATTCAGGGCTAGAGTTGGAGTAATGCTCTACCTCCCTACTCCCATCTTTAGTTTGTGGATGATACAGGTTTGATGGGCAAGGCCAGAATCAATGAGGCAGTGAATTTCAGGGGAGCTTTAGATATCTATTGCAAAGCCTCAGGTCAGAAAATTAATGAAGATAAATCATCCATATATTTCTTTAATACCCCTCGGCTTATTCAGAATAGGATTGCCAGGATCCTCAGATTTTAGACGGGGTCTCTTCCTTTGTTGTACCTCAGGTTTCCTTTAGATTTGGGGGTTCAACGCGAAGATTTTTGGCAAGGAATTTTGGATAAATTTTGTTGTAAGGTTAATCACTGGACTTACAGGTGGTTATCCTTTGCTAGAAGAGTGATCCTTCTGAAGACTATGGTGCAAGCACTTCCCATTTATAGGTGTTTTGTGTAGGCTCCCCCCTCTAGCTTTGTGAGAGAGTTCGATGCTCTTTCTCGTTAATTTCTTTGTTCTAGTAGTTTTCTTTCATCTAAGTGGAGTTTAGTTAAATGGGACTCTGTTTGTAGACCGAGACATGCTGGGGGTCTTAGCCTCAGATCTATTGCTTTGGTTAGCAAGGCCTTGGTGACTAAGCTATATTGGAGGTGGTGTAACAGTCAGGATCCAGACTGGGCTAGGATTTTAACCCACAAGTATCTCCCTGGTGCTAATGATCATGAGGTGCCTCGTCTTAGTTTAGTGGGTAGGGGCTCTTGTATCTGGGATACTCTTAAAAAAGGTGCCTAACTTATTAAAGATGGCCTTTTCTGGATTTGTAATAGAGGCTTTGAAGCTCTTTTTTGACAGGACTCTTGGGATGGTCACCCTCCTATTCTGTCTAGTTATCCACAACTTCAGCCTGTTTCCAACATTTTCACTGATGCTGGATGGGTTAAGGTGGAGAATTTTAAAATAGTTAGGCGTATTGGATAGGTTGAGGTGACTTGTTGGAAGGATCCCCTTGAATGGCCCTTGGGTGGTTCAGATGAAGATCGTGTGGTGTTGGTTAATATCTTGGAGGGTAGGTTATGTAGTTCCCTCAAGGAGAGAGATATTCTGGCTTGGGGTCCTAATCCAAAAGGCAAGTTTTCTGTTGCTGAAGGTTATGGTCAGCTTGATAGGCAATTGCATGGCCTGACGGATGTTCCCTGGTGGAAGAAGGTTTGGAATAGCTTCTCTTGGCTGAAATGTAATTTCTTCGTATGGCTGGTTGCTTAGAGAAAATGCCTCATGTGGGAGAATCTTCGTAAGAGAGGCTTCCAGGGACCATCTATCTGTTATATTTGTATGAATAATGAGAAAGACTACTCCCACTTGTTTTTTCTATGCCCTTTCTCTAGGGATATTTGGCACAAGTGGTGGAAGGCTTGGCAACATGCTTGTTTTCATGCTACCTCCTTAATTGAATTTTGGGATAGCTTGGGCAGACCCCCAGCAAAGACCTCTTTTCTTCAAGTGGCCTGGGCTATTGGGCCACCTCTTATTATTTGGAATTTATGGCTAGAAAGGAATCAAAGGGTCTTTTGTGATTCACATATAGGGAGTCCTCAGCTGTGGCAGAAGATAGTTAATAGGCTTCAGGAGACAATCTTGGCTAAGTGCAATTTGTCTGAAAATGTTGGTCCGGGTGATTATGCTATTGTAAGGAATCTGCAATTGGAAAACATTAAAATGGGCTGTGCTGCTGGAAATAGATCTCGTCATGCAAAGCAATGGATAAGTAGAGATGGAAGGTGGATTCCCCCTCCTATGGGAATCTTAAAAATTAATACTGATGGCTCTTCCCGTGGGAATCCTGGACATGCAGGTATTGGAGGTATAGGTAGAGGTGATGATGGTTGTGCATTATTTTCTTCTCTATTTATATTGGGCAACACTCTAACAATCTTATGGAGGCCCTAGGTATTAAGATTGCTGTTGAGCGAGGCTGTTCTTTAGGATGGAGGAAGATTATTTGTGAGTCGGATTCTCAGATTGTTGTGGACATGTTGAACAAACAAAATTTGAATGATGTGAGTTGGCAATTAGCTTCTGTGGTCAGACAGATTTTACAAATGTGTAATACATTGGAATTTGTCTCCTTTTGTCATATTCCCAGGGAGTGGAATAAAGTGGCTGATTGTTTGGCCAAGTGGGCTTCAGAGCATGTTGATGGTTGGGATGGTATACCTCGTGATTATCTTGAAACTTTAGATAGGTTAATGCTTGAAGACAGGATGATGCAAGAGCACCTAGTGGTGTAGGATCAATTTCCCTTTTATGTTTGTTTCATTTTCATTGTCATTTTTGAGGCCCTTCAAGGCTCCGGATGAGCTTGATTTTTTGTGTAATTCCAAAGTAGTTGGCCTTTGGCCCTATTTTGTGCAACACCATCTTTCTGAGGGCTTTCTGAAAAGGTGTTATCAATGGAAATCCGATGGTCAGATCTATTGCTATGGTCACTGGACTTTGTAGTGGTGGTGCTGGTGGTTCTTTTAGGATCCTTTTAGTTTTTGTTTCTGTCTTGGTGGGCCTATGGCCTGTTCTTTGTAATTCTATGATTTCTGAATAAATCTTTACCCCCTTTTTTCAAAATAAATAAATTATTAATTAAATTTTAATTAAATTTTAAAATAATAATCAATAATAAATGATTGATACATAAAATGTCACAATATTTGTGTTATCTTAAATCTATCAAAATCCAAAATAATCAATTTCTAATAAAATCATATATAATTTATTTATCAATTTTAATTTTAAACAATTTAACCAATAATTTATTATTATTATTTGATAATTAGATAGCTACAAAGGGGCAACACCCATTATATTAAACATGAAAAGTTTATGCATTGTTGAACAAAGAGTCTGAAAGGAAGAAACTGATAGAAGCTATATCCCTGCTATATTTTTTGCTAATTTCCTTGACTAAGCCTTTCTATCTATTATATCACCCATAGACTTAACAAAATTGGGCATTCTAATCTACACATTCCATAACCCAAAACTATCATGCAGAAAGTATGAAAAAACATGTCAAAATCCTATAGACCACAAAATTGGGCGTAGCTACCATAAGATAATTACAAAAAATAGTCACACCTCCTTCACTTCCTTCGCCACCTCCACTACCTATTTTGCTACCTCATCCCGAGCCACAGGCGCCCTCACCACCACCGAGCACTCCAAACCACAATTAATACGGACCACAGAAGCTGCTACCTCTTCTACATCCTGAGTATCATTCGACACCCATTCTTTGCCATGACTTGAACTTGAGTCATCGTCTGGGGTCACCCCCATTCTCCTGCACTCCAATATCCATGTGTCCTTGCAAACCCTCCTCCTCCACAAACCTCCTCCACCACTCATCATCAAACCCAGACAAAATACCAGTAACTCACAAAAGAAAGGTGATATTTCGATCTTTCTCCACCCAATTGGCCACCAACATCTGTGGATTTAGGGTTTGGACAATCACATATTTCTTTACCTCTACACCCCTACCTTGCGACATGTAGTAGCTCCATGGTAGAGGAATACAAAGATTGTCATCCACATTATCTAAAGTTGCATCAATCTCCCCAAGAAAAGCATGCTGGAAGATCATTTGACAAACTTTCTTAGCGATTAAAATTGATTATTATTTAAAAACACAATTAAAATTACTATTTAATTTTTTTACTAATAATTATTTAGTATTTTATTATTATTTGTAATTAAAAATTTCATTCAATTACTTTATTATTGTTGTATAAAAATATTTAAAAGATAATAATTTTTTTTTGATTGATAACCTGGATATTTAATATTGCTTAAAAAGGAAAGATTACAATCATAAAGCTGTTCAACAACATACCGCTACATGGGGTCTCGCCCCTACAAAATCACCAGAACCTGACAAAGACACCAGATCTACAAGTCTAATCCCCACAAAAACAAACCATTCTTAAAGACTTCCCCACCCAAACCCTGACAACCCCAAGGGACCAACCTATCTAAACCAACCAAGGGCCTCTTCCCTTGAAAAATTAGGAATGCCCTGACTAGGGCCTGCCACATGAGTCTCTCGCCCACCACCTGGCATGGTTCCCGGCCTGACAACTCGAAGCATACTGTGCTCCACCACCTTTTCTTTCTTTTGAGGAATTTGATGTCGGATCAGAGGCCACCCATCATCATCCAATGGCGCCTTCGACTTGATTGGAGTCTTCTTACCATGGATTTTTGCTCTTTCCGCTGGTCCCAACTCCCACACAAAATTCACCACGTCCCTCCACCCCTTTCTTGCATCCTCCATCTGGACCTCCACAGTTCGGGAAGCCAACAAAAGCACCAATGGCTGCACATCACCCGTTTCCACACTAGTCCTCCGCCACGGTTCTTGCTGCATCCTCAAACCTTTGCCAATTTATTCATGCGCCACCACATCCTCTATCCCTCCCGACCATTTAGGTCTCAACACCAAGGACGTCACCTTCAACACCTCCTCAGTCGAGCCACCCACCATCAAGGCGAATGCCACAAACAATGAAGAAATGTCCAGATTTGTTCGTGGTCTCCAATCGGACACCAGAAATTCTTCCCCAACCATCAAGCGCACAACCCTCCAAAACACATCCGCATCAACCCTGCAAACATTTGATAACTGATTACACGAAATAGAACCATAGAATGCTAGCATCTGACCGTCTGTAGACAAAGAGAAATTGGCTTCCATGCTTCCCCACACTCTCGTCCACAACCTGCACTCACAAACCAAACCAAAACCAAACACTACAAAGTGCCAAAAAGCCAAGATGCAAGAGCCAAGAGCCAAGACCCTAAAATAGCTAGCGCCACATCAAGGAATAATCACTCCACACGTAGCACCTCAAACCAAGCATCATCAACTGGAAAGCCCTCCAAATGCCGCCATCATCACTCCTACGCCGCCGTTGCAACTTGCTAGTTGATCGTAGATCATATTCCACAAGAAACATCACTTCCCACAAATCCAATGTCAAAAATAAACCAAACCGGACTCAAAATATAACTCGGGTTCTCTTCCCACATCTTAAGAAAAATCAACCAAATTCACTATTAGTTAAGATGAGAGGGGGGGGGGGGGGGTGAATCATAAAAAACTCACAATACAATATATTCACCAGATTCAACCTCGGTAGCCTTTACTGATATGCAACTATGATTGTAAATCATTCAATACTCATAAACATATACACTTAAAACATCATAACTCAGTTAACACCAGATTTAATGTGGAAACCCAAATAGGGAAAAACCACTGTGGGATTTGGGACCCACTAAGAAATATACCCTTCTAGAGTATGCTCGGTTAAAAGCTAATCCAGTTACAGATTACAAAAACACATTGCTAGATGTGACCCAGTTAAGGGATTTCCCTCAGACTTGTTAGAGTCTTGCACTTTGTTAGAAGTGACCTTTGTCAAAGGATTTCAAACACTCATTTAGAATGTTACCTTGCTAGAGGGTTTACAAATAAGACTGTTAAGTCCACTCGGTTAAGAGATTTCCTATCACTTACAAAATAAATAACAGTAATAAAATATATCTGCAACTTCACATCTGAAATGCTAAAGCAAATTCTATATGCTCAAAACAATCTTGTCATAAGACTTATCTTGCTTCTTGCTGGGATTCTCAATCTATTCTTCAATCAGATCTTCAATCTTCTGTGCTCGGTGATCACTACTATCGTGTCACTGTTCTTCTATTTTTGCCCACATGCATTGTTCATCAACAGTTTCTTATTTATGAACAATACTTAACCGCTTAATCTCCTTGATCACATTTCCCATGATCAATCTTAGCCATCAGATCTTAAAACATGACTAGGTTCATTGTATCCTTCGATCTGAAAACACTTTACCTCGCCTTGGAACTTGTGCTAGGTTATGACCGTTCAATCTGCGCTGTAGATCTTATCTCTTGTATTTTTGATGTCGTAGATCCTCAAAAAACTTCTTGCACAACATACCAATCATCTGATCAACTCCAGCTCATTGGTATTCTACATTTAATAATGTATTTATCCATCCAATGCATTCTGTTATTACTCAGTAAATACTGAACTTCACTCGGTAGATGTTCTGCCTTCTTTAACCGATAGTGATAACCTTAGGGTTTACCGACTAGCATCTTGCTCGGTAACATAGAACAGTATCAAGCCTTAACTAATTCTATAGCTTGAAGTCTTTTCTCCTTCTTAATCAGTCTTTGAATACTCATATATAGGATATCAAAACAATCAAAACAACATAATCTCATCACTGTCTAAACTCGGTAATAGTTTCCCATTGAATAACTTATTATTCCCCTTCTATTTTCACATTCATTATGTGTCTCTTACCGACATCTTTATACTTATCAAAACATACTCATTAAGATATGGCAACATCATACTGAATCAGAAAATCAATTGCTTGACATCAATGTCAAAATAATATTATTAAGATAGTAATCATCCTTTCTCAATTATATCAACAATCTCCAACAACCTTCTCAATATCCTCATACCAACAAACTTACTGAGATGCTAACAATCTCCCTTTGTGAAAATGCTAACATTCACAAGGACCAACATTTCATAGGTCCTCAAATAAATTAAAGTTGCTCTCCAAAGAACCATTAGCTCCAACATTCGAAAGCTTGTCAGCCTCGACATTTGCCTCCCTGAGTACATGCGACACCTTGAACTCATCAAACCCACAAAGAAGGAGATTCATTCTTCTAATGTGTTTATCAAGTTGCCAGGCCTCCATCCAACCTTTGGCAATCCCATTCAACACAATCTGGGAATCCCCCTCCAAATGGAGTCTCTTCACTTCTAATTTCTTTACCAGAAGAATGGCCTCTATAGCCGCTTGACACTCGGCCTCATTGTTCGAACCATCCACCAACCTTTTGGCTCCAAAGGTTAGAATGCTTCCACATTCGTCACGAGCTACAACCCCTATCCCGAAGGTCCCGAGATTCCCCCTAGAAGCACCATCAAAATCGACCTTAACCCAACCCTTTTCTGGTGGAACCCATTCCCGACTTTTTTCACCCTTCATGTGAGGATTAGCCCTCAAAAGCCCATTAGCAGGCCTAAAAGATAATAATTCTTACTAGTTAATAAAAAAAATTGAATAAGTTACCATTAAAGATTTATTTTTAATATTTAATTTATTGAATTATTTTTATGTTACTATATTAATTATTAATAATTATTTAAATCTTAAAACTCAAAAGAGTAAAAATAATATCATAAAAAATATATAACTATAAAAATATACATTTTAAATTATTCTTGCTAGTTAATTAGAGAAAAACTTATTTATGAAAAACTTACAATTAAGATATTTATTTTTTAAATTTAAAATTAAAAAAAAATTCAGTATGTTCTGATGTGGGTTAAAAAAAATGGGGGATAAAATCATTTGAAATGTTGGACGAAAAAAAAAAAGGAAATGCAAAAAGAAAACATAAAAGTTTAGTTCAAGCAAACTGTAGGCTAAACACCTAAGCAGTCAATGCGTAGAGTGTGTGAGTTAAGGTTTACCGACCTTTGTAAGAAGTTGCATTTTAATATTGAATATAATCCACCTACATTTAATTGTTCAAATAGCCAATTGATCATAGATCCTATCTCTTCAATCAAGATTCACCCAATTAAGACATCAAAACTACCAAATAACAAGCAATTAGGTATCAACATTAACACCAAGATCAATTGTCCAATCAATAGTTTGTCATACTTGTATGCAAATCAATAAAATTACAAGGCAAGAAAGATATTATTATGCTATTGAATGTTGTTGAAATAATGAAAGGTGCAACAATATAAAGAAAAGAGAGATGCACATAAATACTTCACACTTTCTTTATTGATAAATAGATTTGTGTATGCATAAATTCAACAATAAATTCTTACTAGAGATCTTTTACATTAATGAACTACCCTATTATAATTCATTAATGTACAACTAAGATAATCTTAAACTTGTATATGAACTCTTTATAACCTAAATCAAGATCTCTTAGAGATAGTGTGGTTTATCACATCGTTTCAAAGAAAAACAAGTAAGCATAGTACATGCCCCAACATGCACCAAGTTCGTGGTTAGGTATTCCCCCTCGAGAGATGGGACAAAATTTCAAAAAATTGGGCGATCTCTCAAAAAATAGAAAGAGATTAGGGGACGGTAGAGCAGATGAGTTTAGAGGAAATGGCGAGCAAATGGAGGAAAACGGGGGTAAAACGAAGAAAGGGCAAGCCTTGGAAGTATGCGGGGGTCACGATGGTCATGGGGTGATGTAGCGGTAGGCTATATGTAGGGGAGAAGGGGTAAAATAGTCCTCATTTGTACATGTGTCCATAGCAATCCAAAGCCTCTAACAATGGCGTGTGCAACAATTTATGAGAGTGAAAATGGTGTTTCCCATTGCCGATCATTGATTGGAGTGCATGCGGAGGTACCAACGGCTATTGGAGTACGGTCCCCTAGTAAGTCTAATTCTGACTTTTGCCTTTTGACATCATTTATTTCATTTAATAGCTAGGAGAAAATGTCAGATGACAAAGGCACTAAAATGCTGTTTTAGCACTTTTGTTGTCTAAATTAGTGCATCTGTGCCGCAATGGCGCTTTTGTGCAGTAGTTTTAGCGCTATTTCCAATATAGCGCTTTGGTATAGGAGGTATATCTCTATTTCTTTTGTAGTTTTAGTGCTCTTGTCTTGTTGAATGAATGAGGTTAGTATAGTGCATGTGTCGCACTTTTGATTTTGGTGAGCGCTTTTGTAGGTAAAAATAGCGTGGTTGATCAGGTTAGCGCTTTTGTATGTTTAAAATAGCGTTGTTGATTGTGTTGTGGTGCGTTTGTCAGTGTGGTAGCACTTTTGTCAGTGTTGTAGTGCTTTTGTCAGTGTTGTAGCGCTTTTGTCTATAAGTATAGAAGGATCTGTGTTGGTTGCCCCAAGTTGAATGCCAAGTGGATAGTTGATAGCAACGTTTGCTTTTGCATGTGTAATAGTGACCTATGAGACTTAGTGAACCTATTGAGAATAGGCAAGTGATGTAAATGCCTGTTGGTATTCTAGGTTCAGTGGTGAGTCGAGTTACCCAATTAGACTTAGATACTTTGAAAAAACATCTGATGAAGTCTAGGTAAGAGTCAATGTTGCATAGCAAAGATTTTTGACAGTGTTCGTGTGATTTGTGGTTTTGTAGGAGGATCACCTAAGGGTCTTGCAGATGCATGAGAGGCATCCGACCACACAATGCCTGTGAGATTAGTTGATAGATCTGGAGATAGATTGTATATGTGCAATAGGTTTATATGATATGATGCACCTACCCGTGATTCAGACGAATCACAGATTACTGACAGTGTTGGCTGAGCGATGGCATAGCGAGACATGCTCCTTTCATTTGGTGATGGGAGAGATGATTGTGACAGTAGAGGACGTCTAGAGGATATTGCATATCTTGATTATTGGGGATCTTGTTACGTATGACTGGGCGCTAGGTGAGGTGACAGTACAACGAGTATTCTCATATCCGCATTTAGAGGTGTTTGATGGATCGGTTCCGTGGGAGGATATAGTAGATTCATATGAGGCATTACTAGTAGTGGTATCATGCATCATGGGAGGGATACTATGCCTAGATCGAAGGTTGCATGGGCTTGCAGTGGGCTGGGGGCATGTGATTGAGTGGATGATCAGTGAGGGAACCTGATATGCATGGAGACCATGTGTGCTGGCACATTTATACAGGGATTTGCATGATGTTGTGTACCATGAGATTTCATCGCTGGGAGTAGGGATTACCTTGCTTCATATCTGGGCATGGGAGCACTTGTCGATATCGAGACCAATGTGTTTGAGGTTTAGGGAGATTGACCAACCCTATGTATATATGTATGGAGGTATGATGACACAGCCCCAGCTGGGGAAGCTGGAGTACTGGCGACGTGCATTGGATGAGTTACATACAATGATATGGCGCCCCTACCGGGAGTGTGAGCAGTGGGAGGATGATGCAGAGGTGATGCCACATGTATTCATGGGGCAGTTCTTCATTGGAAAGACAACGTACATGGTAGAGAGGCATTTGCCAAGGTAGGCGATGAGACAATTCGGGCGTATACAAGGTTTTCCCCAAGGTTCAGGTGAGTATGCCAGAGGAGTACAAGAGAGGTTCCAGTGGGGGCCAATATTATCCCACGAGCAGGTTGTAGCATAATTTCAGACATTACATGCTAGGGCATGGCCATACCAAGTAGAGGTTGCAGATGCGGGGGTGAAAGAGGAGTATACATAGTATCAAACCTCTCATCTGATTCCACAGATCTTAGATCCCAAAGCCCATGCCATCATTTTAGGATGACAGAGCACCACGACAGGGGAGGAGGAGGAGATTAGGAAAGGGTGGCAAAGATGGTAGGGGAGGTGGAGGGGGTTTAGGGGAAGAGTTTGGAGGAGGAGGTGGAGGTGGGGGAGGTGAATTTGAAGGTGAAGCAGGTGGAGGAGGGCGGTTACAGAGGAGAGGCAGAGGTGGGCATCCCTTATGACTTTCACAGGGTCCACTGATACAGGGAGAAATGAGAGTAGGAGAGAGAGATGTCAATGGTGGAGAGGGTGGTGATGTAGTGATGGAGATGGGACAGGGAGTCGTAGGTGGGGGAGAGGGTGATCTATGAGATGTGGTGATATTACAGTTGCAGACTCACCTGACGGTGGCAGATGCGCACATATGAGAGTTAGATGTACAACTGGAGGACAGAGATGCATAGATTGCAACCAGGGATGTCCAAATTTTTGCACGGGGGGCCGAGTTGGCCGCAGTTGTGCGAGAGAGAGATGATGTAATGGATACAGTGAGGGAGCTACAGGATAGAGTGCAAGTTTTGGCAGAAGTGTAAGGATAGGGTCCGACTAGGGAGATGATGAGAGAGATGCGGCGAGCAGGGGCATAGATTGACTACTAGCAGTGATTATATGAGCAGGTGGTACCGAGTATGCAATGAGTGATGAGCTATTCCCAGATGCGGTGGGCGAGATTAGAGCGGTCTCAGAGGGGTTAGAGTAGTGGTGGTGTGATGGGTCCTCCTCGACGAGATGGTGAGGGTGGTGGGGGAGTGGCATCTGACCAAAGTGCAATTTGAGGTGTTTTTGTGCATTGTTACATTGTTATTATACTGATACTTGGATGGCTCTTGGTAGCCGATATTTTGGACATCATTGTATTCTGATACAGGTGTTATTTTGATGCGATATATGATGAGATCTCAGTTTTGTGGTGATGATATGATATGCATCTATGTGATGACATGATTTCTTTATGCAGGATGATGATATGATTTATGTCTAGATATATGATATGGATGTGTTTGCTTTCTAGATGTACATGTTGATGATATGATTTCTCTATGTATGATATGGATGATTTGCTAACATGTGGATGCAGGTGAAATGTATGATATTTTTGTGATGATATTAATGTGATGAAATGATGATGATTTGTGCTAAATGATGAGATTAGATAATGAATAATGATATTTGATAGATAATACTGTATATGTTGAAATGATGAGATAATGATATGGATGACATGAGTAAACTATGCATTTTAAAAAAAAATGTACTTAATGAATCTAAATGAATTAAATGATATTAAAATGTCATGTATGATTTAAATGAATGCACTAAATGGATGAGATAAATGTAATACCTGAATAAATGTGAATGAAGGCTTTTTAAAACGAACTAAATGAATTCGTGAATGCACTTAAATGACTAAATGAATTCACTTTATGATTGAAATGCAACTAAATGAAGGAATGAATGCACTTAAATGAATAAATAAATGCACTTAATGAATGAAATGCAACTAAATGAAGGAATGAATGCACTTAATGATTAAAATGCAACTAAATGAAGGAATGAATGCACTTAATGAATAAAATGCAACTAAATGACAATGCCATTCCTACATGATATATAAATGTCAAGTTGGTTGGAAAATGCAGATATGGAATGGAGTTGTGTGATGATGTATCAGAGAACTCCATCGTGATTGTACCCAAGGAAAGTCTTATATGCTTATCTTTCTCATGGAAACCCAAATTAATTGCATGTAGAAAACATGTGTGAACAATGGATGAATGAACAAATGAATGGGTGATATGCAACAAAATGCAATATAAACACATGAGATGAAATGGCGATCCATGGCTTATTCATAATGCTTTATTTCCTCATCAAGCATAGTAGTACCAATCTTGGTTGATGTGTCAGAAACCAAGGTTGAGCGTTTCACTTGTAAGCAAGCGTCGCAGACAAGGAAAGTTCCCCTCCATTTGGGTTCATATACAAATGGTCGAGGTATATGCTGTAGTCAGTAAGCCATAGTGATCTATGACTGTATTTTTGCATAGGATCACATAGCTTAGTGAACTTCCCATGTAGACACCACTAGTATATGCCCCAGAACTTCATTGGAACGATCCACAAACAACAAACAAAAAAGATATCAGGAACCATCCTAGCTACTCTAATCACTTGTGGATATCCTAGAGTAGCGTAGGAACTTGATAAAAAAAAAAAATAGACCAAGTGCTTATCAACCAAAGAAAATTTTCTTGTGAAAGAAAAAATGGAACCATGTCTTGTTTGTAAGGAAGGATGTATTCTAGTGAAGACAGTTGTGCGCAGATGTGTGGTTTGTTGGTTGATTTGATAGGTGGTCATCGTTTGAGTAGCTCAAAATGTTATTTTGTGTCTTTTGCGATGTGGATGTACAAGGAACAATATATTTTGCAATGTTTTTGATTGATTTTGATATTTTTTTGTCATGTTTTTGAATTTTTGAATGTTGTGATTGTTTTTTTTGTGTTTTCTTCAGGATATCTTCAAATGTTTTTGGTATTTTCTGAGATTTTCTGAATGTTTTTGGTATTATTTCAGGACGTTTTGAATGAGTAACTCAATGAATCATAAGCATGGATAATCCACTCCCATCAGTAGGTTTAGGACATTACCCCTAGTTAAGTGTCGGTATGAAAGCATGATGCGGGACACATGAGGCAAAAACCCTAATTGCAAAGCAATAACAAGTCATGTTAGATAGGATGTATGAGTGGATACAATGATTGTGATCGCAACAAGTCTGAGGAACAATGGAGCTATAGCCTTTACGAATGGCACCTATTTGCTAGGTTTTTACCACCATACTTATCCAAGGTGCCACTGAAGTGGTTTTCATCGTTTGGATGAATGATTTTTCTTTACTATTTTTTTGACTTTTTTGTATTTTGTTCTGGACTTTTTCTGATTTTTTTTGGTATTTTCTGATATTGGATGAGCTTGATGCTTTGCACAGCTTATGTATGAAACTTTTTGAGATGCATGTTGTTGACCAGATCTACTAGTGGTTCTCATTTTGAAGTTGCTAACTGATATTTCCCAGACCCAAACACAACAGGGATGACATATGGGCCCAACCAATTGGATTCAAATTTGCCCTGGTGTTCTCTATTCGGCTGATTGCAAGGATTTTCTCTGAGAACAAGATCTCCTACTTCAAATGTGCGAGGTTTGACCCTATGATTGTAGCTTCTTCTCATGTGTTGTTAATAGGCTTTAAGGTGATTGTAGGAAGCTTGTCGCTTTTCATCAAGCAATTCCAAGTCCTAAAGATGTGAGACTCGGTATTCTTCATCATTTATTAAATTGTGCAAGGAGATCCATAGAGATGGTAATTCAACCTCAATAGGTAAGATGGCTTCTGCTCCATAAACCAGTGAGTAGGGGGTTGCACCTGTAGGGGTTCAAATGCTAGTTCGATATGCCCATAGTGCCGGATTCAAACGAATGTGCCAATCATGACTAACATCATTGATTTTGTTTTTGAGGATCCTCAATATATTCTTATTTGATGCTTCTGCTTGACCATTGCCTTGTGGGTAATATGGGGTGGAAAAATGGTGTTGGATATGAAACTTCTCATAGAGTTCATAGACATCTTGGTTTTTGAAAGGGATCCTGTTATCTATGATGATGGACATAGGTACACCATACCGGCAGATGATGTAATTGAGGATAAATGAGGCGATCTTCTCGCTAGTGACTTGGGTGAGTGGAACGACTTCGATCCACTTGGTGAAGTACTCTGTGGCAGTAATGATAAATTTATGACCGTTGGATAAAGATGGATGGATTTTAACCACAAGATCAAGTCCCCACTGACAAAAGGGCCATGGTGTTGTGATAGGTTGTAATTATTGCACTGGGGCATGTATCAGATCTCCGTGAACTTGACACTTCTTGCAATTTCTGACAAAGTAGTAGGAGTCTTTTTCCATAGAGGGCCAATAGTATCCTGACTGCATGATCTTTTTAGCCAATGAAGGGTCACTTGAATGAGCTCCGTAGATACCTTCATGTACTTCTTCTAAGTGTTCACCTCACCTTTCTCTAGACATCAGAGGAGAGTACCATCGAGACCTCGTTGGTATAGGGTTTCAACAATGATGGTGTATCGAGAGGATTGGTGTATGAAGGTTTTTCGTTGATTGTTTGACTGGTTAGGGGGAAGGATTTGATCATGTAAATAGGCATAAAATTCACCATACCATGGGGAATCGAGACCGATGAGTTGACAGACCATCTCAGATTTTAGGATATCATAAGCAGGGATCCAAAGTTGTTCAATTAAGAACTCATAGCGTGTGGAGTTTTGTGGAAGATCAAGGAGAGAGGCTATTGTAGCCATTTTATCTGTAACTTTATTTTGGTCTCGAGGAATCTGCTCAAAAGTGATAGCTGTGAATAGTTCTTTGAAGCTATCAACCATTTTCTTGTAAGCATGACTTTATCATCCTTAGTTTGGTATTCATCAGTGACCTATTGGATTACTACTTGTGAACTGCCATATACCTGTAGCTCTTCTAAGTTTCACTACACCGCCATGCGTAGTCCTGTGATCAAGGTTTCATATTCTGCTATGTTGTTGGTGCATGGGAATGTAAGATGATATGATTTTGGAATGCTATCACCTTGAGGTGTGATGAAGAGAATGCCAGCTCCATAACCATGTCTGGTGTATGAGCCATCAAAATATAACTTCTATTGTCGTGCTGGCATAACTGTGAAAATATCCTCATCTGAAAAATTAGAAATGAGAGGATGGTTACTTGTGAGCGGTGCTTCAGCTAGCTGATCTGCAATGGCTTGTCCTTTGATGGCTTTGCGCTCCACATATTCTATGTCAAATTCACTGAGGAGAATAACCCACTTTTCCAAATGACCGGTTAGTGCTGCTTTATTGAGTAGATAGTTGAGTGGATCTATCTTGGCAATGAGTTGTATCTTGTGTGTCAATATGTAGTGCCTCAATTTGGTGGCTGCCAAAATTACTACTAGACAAGCTTGTTAAATAGGTGTATAATTGAGTTCATACCCTACCAATATTTTGGAAATGTAGTATACTACACATTCTTTTCCTTTTTCATTATGTTGTGCGAGTAAGACACCTAAGGCCATAGCTATGGCTGATATGTATAACAATAAGGGCCTGTCTGGAGATGGTGGTGTCAATAATAGTGGCATCATTAGGTAGTCCTTTAGCTATTGGAATGCTTGCTGGCAATTCTCTTCCCATTTGAAATGAACATTCTTGTGAAGGAAATGTGTGAAGGGATGACATTTGTCGGCCAATTGTGCAATGAACCGCCGAATTGATTGTAGCCTTCCTTGTAATGTTCTTAGTTGACTAATGTTCCTAGGAGGTGGCATTTCTATAATTGCTTCAACTTTTGTGGGATCAACCTTAATTCCTCTGTTTGAAACAATATATCCCAGGAGCTTCCCGGAGGTTACCCCAAAGACACACTTCTTTGGATTTAAGCGTACATTATATTGCTCCAGTCTGTTGAAGATTTTGTCAAGTACAATGAGGTGACCGTCTCTGGTTAATGATTTATCTAGTAAATCATCCACATAGTCTTCCATCAGTGTATGCATCATATCATGGAAGATAGTAGTCATTGCCCTTTGATATGTGGTGCCAACATTCTTGAGACCATATGGCATTACATTCCAATAGTATGTACCCCATGGGCATGTAAAAGTTGTTTTGTGTTGATCCTCTGGAGCAATCTTTATTTGGTTGTATCTTAAGAATCCATCCATGAGTGAGAGCATTGCATGTCCTATTGTGAGGTCCACAATCATATCAATATTTGGGAGAGGGAAGTCATCCTTAGGACTGTTGGCCATTTGGAGGAATTGATTATGTGTTGCATTGATGTTTTGTCATTGATGTTAATACTAGCTATTTGGATGCTTTACCGAAACCATTCTCGTCCCGATAGGTTGAGTGGTTTCTGGTTGGTTTGGATCCAACATGATCCAGTAGGCTTCTGTATGGTTTGGTTATGGAATTGGCTTTCTTTAGGACATGCTTTGTTTAGTTCTCTAAAATCTGTATAGATATGAATGCCCCCAGTCGGTTTTGCCACTGGTAATAGGTTGGAGATACATTATGCATAGTCAATGGGTCTTATGAAAACCACATCTAATAGATTTTTGAGCTCAACTTTTACTAATTGTGCAATCTGGGAATGCATCTTTCTAAGATTTTGTTTTACTGGTCTGGATCCTTTTTCCACTATTAAGTGATGCATCACTAGTTCTGGATCGAGTCCTGACATGTCTGCATAGGACCATGAAAAATTGATTTGTTTCTTGCGAAAGAACTCTGTGAAATCACAATCTTCTGCCGGAGACGGTGATTCTACTAGATGTAGTATGTGTGAATTTTCAGGTGTCCCCAGATTGACCTCCTTTGTTTCTTCTATGAGAATAGATGATCTCTCATGACTAGTGCTAAAGGGGAGAATGTCACACCTTCCATCCTCAAGTGCCTCGGAGAGATTTTCACCATTGGATACGTCGTTTGTTTTTAATCTTTTTGTTTCCACAAGTGCCATAGTTTGGTTTTCACTTGAGGATCCTGTTTTGATTGTAATATTTTTGCAACTGAAAGGGGTGGCATTCTCTCCAAAGTAAGTTTTGCTATTAAGTTTGATAGCATACCCAACTTTGTGATCCCCGCTTGGTATGTAATCCCGTAATTCAAGAAAGTCTATGATTGCATCATCGTTTTGGAAGGTGTCAAGGTGTGGAGGGTCTTGAGGGTTCCACTCAATGAGTTTGGGGTGAATAATTGGCATCACTTCATCGATCAGGTTAAGGTCAAAGGATGCGTCGGTTATGGTAAGTATGGAGGAAACAAGGTCGTCATCAGTACTATCCTCTTCGTTACCAGGCTTGGGAGGTGACCTATTTGAAGCATCCTCATTAACTGGATCCCAAAAGGCCTTAATAAATGCATCTCCTTCAACTTTATTAAACTCAAAAGTGTCCCCATCAGATGATTGTGAAAATGAAGAATCCCACTTGTATTCATGTGAATCCGTCTCTGAATCACTCTCTAGAATTTTGTCACTATGTGTTATAGGGATGTTTGTTGATGTGAAAGGTTTGTCGATAATTGCTGCAGGGGTTTTATTGGATAGGTTTGTTGATGTTGCTTGGGTGTCTGAAGTAGACGAGTCTTATCCCAGGACTGAGAGTTTAGTAGGCAATATAACTCCTTTGCTTACTTGCAACAAATTGAGGAGTATCTTCGTAACTTGAAAATTTAGACCCGGGAGGTTGATTGGCAATAGATATTGTCCTGCTTCTAGAAGGGGTTATCTTTGAAGTGGTCTTCTTATGTTTTCTTGGAATCCCGAGCTTAGAAGAGCTACCTGAACCAGGGTTGAATCCGAGTCCAGTTGTATCCCGTGGTTGTAACAATGGTTGCAATGGCTCTTGTACACCTTTCTTGTGGAATCCCAATGCACTATGGCCATCATATCCCATCTTTTGTATTAGGGTAAAAACTTTACCATACCTTTTTGTCGGGATCCTGACCTATTGTCTAGCTGTATCGGAAGGGTCTTTGTAGATCCACTCCACCAAATCTTCATCAAGAGTTTCTTGTTCTTGTGATTTGCCTGGGATGAAGCCATCAAGTGTAGTAGCATGGGATGCAACAAGTGGTTTGAGTGACTATTGTGGTTTTCCATAAGTCTTAGGCGAGAGGGGTAGTTGGCCTACATAGAAAAGATGGCTAATATTATAGTCTCTTGGGCCTTCATCTTGTACTTTTATTTTCAACTTTTCTTGTTTAGGAGTAGGGATCGGTGGATTGGTGAGGTTTGCTAGGTGAATGTAAGATGATGAGGTGGTGGCTTCTCTATTACTAGGAACTGTGATATCAGGTTGATGCCTTATATGGTTGCAAAAAATGAATGGGTTGGCATCACCAAGGATAGTTATCTCTACTCTGTTATATGGGAACTTGATGCATTGATGGTAAGTAGAGGGTATTGCTTGCAAGACGTGAATCCATGGTCTACCTAATAGGAGATTGTATGGAAGAGGGAGATCGAGGACTTGGCAAACCACATTATTCACCATGGGTCCTACCTTGACTGGTAGAGTGACACACCCTTTAGAGGAGTGTTCTGCATCATCATAGGCCTTGATGGTGATCCTCTTTCTGGCATCTACTGCATCTTCTGTATATCCCAATGTTGTGATTAACTGTAATGTGCAAATATTAAGGCCAACTCCATTGTCAATCAAGACTCACTTTTTTTTTTGTTTATGTATAAATCCCTCAATGTGAAGAGGGCGTTATGCGGTTGTTGAAAGGATGCATCATCATTCTCTGCAAAAGTGAGACATGGTGATGATTTGAGACTCCCTACTATGGCTTGAAATTGATTTGTATTGAGGTCGAGTGGAACTGACGCTTCTTGGAGAGCTTGATCTAAGATGGTTTTATATGAGGGGGATATACGCAAAATCTCTAGTATGGAGATAAGTGTTGGTGTCTTATCTAATTGGTCCACAAGATTATAACGTTTGGGCACATATGCCACTTTTGATGGTGCAACTAGTAAGACAAGCTTGCTATGACTGGTAACAAAATTGCATGCGGGATCCTTGCCTTGGATGGTAAGGGTAGTAACGTGTTCATTGGCATCATAAAGATTATTGATAGTATAGGTATAGGTTGCACGTGTATAATCTATCATGTTATCTTGATTCTTACCTTAATGGGAGGGACCTCCTTTCTCATATGATGGGAGTAGATTTTTTAACATAACATGATCAGTATTGGAATTTTTTGCATTGTGACCATCCACTTCTATGTCACCTCGATCAATGAGGTCTCAAACAATATCCTTTAATCGGTGACAGTTGTTTGTTGTGTGCCCTCTTCCTTTATGAAATTCACAATAATCATTATCTCTCCACCAGGAAGGTTTGACTTGTGGTTCATAGTGGATGTTTTAGGTAATATGATAAGATCAGAAGAGATGAGTTGGCGTAAATCTTTTCTAGAGATTCCCCCAAGGGTGTGTAGGTGCGATTGGATTTGTAAGTCGGATATCTATTTTTAGGTTCCTCTTGTTGTGTGTTTGGAGGTTGATTTCCAGGATTGGTTTGAGGATTACCTTGATTGACAGTGGGGTTGTTGCGATTATCTGCAACCCCTGTAATTTTGATGATGGGTTGGACGATTTTGACAGTTCGTGTGTCCACAACACCATCATTAACAATGTTTTTGTTCTTAGCCCAAAACTTTGGTTTGTCACTGTTGTAGGCTGGTCTTGGACCCTCCTTGTTGTCATTGTATATTTTGACAAGTCCCTTTTTGATAAGGACTTTCTCTATTTTAAGTCCTTGAGCTATGACGTCTTTGAAATTGTCGGAATATTTTATGTCTAAGTAAAATTCCATTTCCTCATTTAATTTTGAAATAAAAATTTCAACTAATTGCTCTTCGGGAATGGGAAAGGAATGTCTACTAGAAAGTTGTCTCCATCTTTGTAAGAATGTTGAGAATAACTCACCATTCTTTTGTTTTGTATTGCATATATTAGACATGGAGACATCTCGTTCTATGTTATGTGCATGATGAGTGATAAATTTTTGTACGAGGTCCTAAAAGGTACTGATCCCATTGGGTAGGCGTTAGAACCATTGCATAGATGAGCCTCCCAACTTTGGGGAAAGAGGTGCATTAAATATGTGTCCTCGTATGCAACCTCTAAGCAAGAGGAGAGAAATTCTCACACATGATCTCTAGGGTCTCCCTTTCCTTTGTATTTATCAAACTTTGAGGTTTCGAAGGTGCATGGGAAAGGAGGCATGTATATGTTTCTATCAAAGGGATATGGGCAGATATCTTCGAGAGCATATTGCTTGTCTGTCCTTCCTAAGTGCACTTGTTGGGCGAGATCTTGCATCTGTTGTCTTAACATATCCATTTCGGTAAGATGAGGGGGGATGTTGCCGTGTTGATAGTTATCATCATAGTTATGTGTATTCCTTGCCTCCCTTTCATCATGATTTTGTTCTTGTCGATGGCTATGTTGGGCTTGTTTTGGTATATCCTTAAGTTGTGATACGTCAAAGTCAGCGGGAAGTTTGGTCCCTTCTTGAGCAAGTTTCAGAAAATGGGCATCAACACTTCCCTTGAGAATTTCTTCAAAAAGTTTGTTAAATCTGGGGTTGCTCAGTGCGTCTTCTATTTGTGCTTGTGTAAGGGTCTCTGGGTATCCTCTTCTGGAAAAGGGGCTAACAGTCGCTTCTTCTTCTTCCCATATTTCATTTTTATTTTGTTGATAACTTGAGACCGAGTCCTAGCCATGTGAAGTACGTTTTTGGGGGTGAAAAAAAAAGTGCGTGGTTGAGAATGAGATGAATAGAAAAGTGTATATGTGATCCCTTCTTATAGTTCCAAGTTTTTTATGATGATGATGATGATGAGTTGAAGTGTTTGTGGATGTTTGATCTCCTACACTAAAGGTTGGGTATCAACAAAGTCCTCTTTAGAATTGCTCGTTTGATGTCTTAATAATTGTGAGATCAGGTGTAGCAAGGTTTGTGTTGTTACAAACATAAGCTACCTAGTAATGAGAGGATGCACTCATGGACTAGTTTTAACCTCAAGATGTTTAGTAATGCCTTTTAGGATGATTGATCCTAGATGTAGAGACACACTAGAAAGTAATTTTGTTGGTATGATAAGAAATATCTAAAAGGACTAAGTAAAAGATCTCTTTGTGTTGAGAGTTGAGTGAATTTTTGATGTGTTTGGAATGAGCATGAACCTTGGAATTTTCTACTAAGGGTCTATGAATTTTTTGGAAATGATTTTCAAGTGAGAAAGTTGGAAGAAAATGTAGGAGGATTATGTGAACTTAGGAATCTCTAGTAAGTGATTGCGGGTTGTGGAATGTATGACGGAGGAATGCGTTGACCGTGATTGTGATGATATGATAGAGCCCTTCTTTGAAAGAAAGCTTGTGATGCAAGTGGTTCTAATTCAAAGTCGTCGGTAAAACCGTGACTAAAATCATGATATCGATGGATGAAAGTGCGATGTTTCAACAACTTACGGTTTTTGTATAAGAAACTTATTCTTTTTTGGGTTTTCTTTTCACTTTGCTTCTTTTTGTTTTTTCTATAAATTGACTTTTTGATGTATTTGAGAGATTTCCAAACACGAAGCATGGGTAGATTTTTGCAAGAATGTGTGAAGTTGTTTTGTTGAGATTGTTGTTGGGGTGTAACTTGTTTCAATTGTTTGAATCCTTTGACAAGAAAATATGTCAAGCACACAAGCACATATTCTTGCCCTTTTCAAAAATGATACAAAAGGTGTGGGTCTAAATCAACCCAATCATGAAATTTTTGACCCTCATAAATGTATGTATGTTTATAGGCCTAAAGTCGGCCCAAATTTTTGGTAGTATAAAACAAGACGAAGACAACTCAAACACTTTTTATCCCTAAGGTAATGGCCAGTTGTGATATTTTCAGCCCACAACTTGATATTTCTTCGACTTTGGTACTACATACCTTATGTATCCTGTCATAGTAGGTAATGATGTGATATACTAAGTCTTGCGTGAGCATAAGAGATAGGTGGTCGCTATGATGGGGGAGTCACCACTTTCATCAAGCTACAAGTAGCCTTTCAAAAAGCCATGTTTCTACTCAAGGAAATATGCATGGAGAGTATTTTGGGAGCAAAACCATATATGCTCTTGCACTGAATTTTTCACAAATATCCTCAATCAATAGAACGGGTGGGATTCTAAAATAAGAGGTGTCTAGTAATTTTTGATGTCTGTAGATGTCAGTTCATTATGCAGTGACTCACTTAAGAGACTTGTAACTCACAGTGGGGCCCATATGTCATTTCAGCAAGTTACACTGTAGGAATAGCTACACCCAAGGCTACAACTTTCACTCTCACCTAATTTCTATAGCAGCTCGAAGGATTTACCACGCAAGGTCATCCCAAGAGTGATGTGTCTCTTGGCAGGCCTCTCTTAAAAATAGAAAATTTAGAGCATTACTAACACTTTTCTCTTGCACCTAGGACCACAAGAGCCAAGGGAGAGGATAGTGTGTTAGAACTGGGTCCACTCTACAAATTTGCACAAGCGTGCCAAACACAAAAGACACTTGTTCTTTTTAACCTTTCATTGCAATGTGATCTATTTTTTTATTTGGAGATGTTGCTCCAACATATATCGTGTTCTTTTTAACCAAGATAAAAACTGTTTTGACACTTGACAAACTTTTGGAAAGCAAAAACCTGGTCAACAAAAATAAAGTCGTGTAGCCTTTGTAGCAAAAAGGTAGATGTGAGGTTCTTTTTATGCACCAAACTGAAAATGAAGTTGATTTTAAGTGCAACAAAAGAGAATGAAGTTCATTTTAATCCCTTTGTTTGAAAAACAAGAAAGATTAAGTTTGTTTTAAGCACCAAAGTGAAAGTGAAATTTATTTTAGTTGCACCAAAAGACCATGAAGTTCATTTTAATCCCTTTGTTTGAAAAACAAGAAAGACTTAAGTTTGTTTTAAGCACTAAAGTAAAAGTGAAATTTATTTTAGTTGCACCAAAAGACTATGAAGTTCATTTAATCCCTTTGTTTGAAAAAAACATGAAAGATTAATTTTAAACTCAAAGACTAAAAGTGTTTCTAATTTAACTCCTCCAAACCTACAATAAATTGTTAGACCTGCAAAAAAAACCACTCAAAAGGTTAGGCAATATGGTGGGCTTTACAAGCCTAAAATTTCATTTTTCTTACAATTATCAGCTCTCTGCCTGATACAAAAGTGCTAATCTACTAGAAGACAGAAGCACTAACTGAACTCAAAAGCGCTATAACTAACAACATAAGCGCCAGACTAAACTAAAAGCGCTATAACAGATAACATAAGTGCTAATATACTCAAAAGTGCTATAATAGACACCAAAAGCGCTAACATAAGACAAACGCGCTACACTCAGAGAAACTAGAGGCACCAGTTCGGGACTAAAGCGCTACTGCGCGCGATGAAAGTGCCAAAATGCTATCCTGTGCATGAAAATCCTGCAATTTCAAAGTGATTAGAAACAAAGATCAAAATGAAAACGAGTTTAGTGGACAATCACAAGGAAATCATGTTAGTAAACTTTCAAACATAAGCATAACATGAAAATGAATCCATTTCAAAAGCATATCAAGAAAGATTAGTAACAAAGCAAATAGGAAAATAAAGAACTAGACAACTCTAATACTCCCCCCCTATGCTTGATGATGTTGGCTCTTCCTTGTTCCTCTCCTCTCCAAGTCCCAAATGAGTGTAGCTCTTAGCTTTTAGCACTATCCATGGATGCCATATGAAGATTCAAGATGGTTGTAAATGAAAAACAAATGCTTATGCAATTGTAAAAGGGTTGCTATGAGAAAGCTCCTAATGTCTATGTGAATTTCACTATAATAACAATGCTCTAATGCTCTCCAATCCTCCTTTTTGCTTGGGGAATGAGGTCCTTTTATAGAGAAAAATGTTGATTGAATGGCTAAGATTGAGTGGGCTTGTGAAGGGTCAAGATTGATGGGTTTAGGATCCATGTGATGACTTTCAACCCAATCCCATGATGACAAGTGTCAACATGAGATGGCTTGAGAGGAGAGAGAAGAAACATTTAATGCCCGAGGAGACATGAGGGTAACCTCATGTGGGTTGGGTTATTGGATAAACCTAATATCCAAGGGATAAACTATTGTGCAAGAGTAAAAGGGATAACCATGGTCAAAGCAATGAATGCTTGAAGAGACCCATGAGTTAAAGGATGGTTGAGCTAGAGAGAAAGTCTCTAACCAAAGGTTAAGTTTGAGTTAACCATTTATGGTCATGTAAGAGCCTTTAATGGTTATTGAAGACTTTTGGGTTGTTTTGAGAAATAACCTTTCTTAAGGGATGTGCAAATGATTAGAGAGGGGGATTAGGCTAATTAGAAGGGGTTAGAAGAGTCTAGAAGGGGGTTAGAAGAGTCTAGAAGGGGTTTAGTGAGCAAGTGAGTGAGGATAAAAGGGGATTTTAATTAAAATAAAATTCATTTATTTCAACTAAAATCATGCAACTTGCATTTGTAGGAGAATGCAAGTGGGAGGGTTTTAGGGATTTTAAATAAATGTTGATTTATTTAAATGTGGAGAGGGGTTATTTAAATAAATATGCTTTATTTATTTAATTAATTGTCAGAATATGGTTTAATGAATTAAATTAAATAATTTATTTAATTAATAGGAGAAGAGGTTTAAGATGATTTAATTAAATATTAATTTAATTAATTGCTGATCAATGGTTAAATAATCAAATAAATACTAAGTATTCATTTAATTAAGTAGACAGATTTGGGGGTCTACAAAAATTATTATTTAATTTTTTTACTAATAATTATTTAGTATTTTAAAATTTTCATTCAATTACTTTATTGTTGTTGTATAAAAATATTTAAAAAATAATAATTCTTACTAGTTAATTAAAAAAATTGAATAACTTACCATTAAAGATTCATTTTTAAAATTTAATTTATTGAATTTTTTATTTTACTATATTAATTATTAATAATTATTTAAATCTTAAAACTCAAAAGAGTAAAAAATAATATCATAAAAAATATATAACTATAAAAATATATTTTTTAAATTATTCTTGCTAGTTAATTAGAGAAAAACTTATTTATGAAAAACTTACAATCAATAGATTTAATTTTTGCATTTAAAATTTAAAAAAAAAATTAAGTTTGATTTGATGTGGGATTAAAAAATGGGGGATAAAATCATTTGAAATGTTGGACGAAAAAAAAAAAAAGAAATGCAAAAAGAAAACGTAAAAGTTTAGTTTAAGCAAACTGTAGGCTGAACACCTAAGCAATCAATGCTTAGAGTGTGTGAGTTAAGGTTGACTGACCTTTGTAAGAAGTTGCATTTTAATATTGAATATAATCCACCTACATTTAATTGTTCAAATAGCCAATTGATCATAGATCCTATCTCTTCAATCAAGATTCACCCAATTAAGACATCAAAACTACCAAATAACAAGCAATTAGGTATCAACATTAACACCAAGATCAATTGTCCAATCAATAGTTTGTCATACTTGTATGCAAATCAATAAAATTACAAGGCAAGAAAGAGATCATTATGCTATTGAATGTTGTTGAAATAATGAAAGGTGCAACAATATAAAGAAAAGAGAGATGCACACAAATACTTCACACTTTCTTTATTGATAAATAGATTTGTGTATGCATAAATTCAACAATAAATTCTTACTAGAGATCTTTTACATTAATGAACTACCCTATTATAATTCATTAATGTACAACTAAGATAATCTTAAACTTGTATATGAATTCTTTATAACCTAAATCAAGATCTCTAAAATAATAGCTATGACATTTAGACTAGATTATTATAATTCGACAAATGCATGATACCAATATTGCAATGGATCTACATGAGGCAAATTGATTACATAAGCTCTTGTTTCTCCCTCGATTGTAAAAAAATTATCATTACATCTTAAGGACAAGTTAGGCATTATAACACATTTTATATCAATAAAAGTAAAATAAATGTTCATTGTTTGATAGATGAGCACTCGATTTTTTCATGTATTTCATTACTTATAAAATTAAAATGACTTTCATTAAAAATTTTATGCTTTTTTGATGTGGAGGTAAAATGAGAGTTATCATGTGGACTAAATAGTGTCATAACGTTTTTAAGTGCATTGTGGTTGAAGACATGGTACTAGTGGGCATAACATGTTTTGCCTTTGGGTAATGTAATTGCTAAAAATCTCATCATTCTTAATTTTGAGAAGCTTTATTAAGTTCAGGTTTTGAAGTATTATTTAAAGGATATTTAGGTTCAAGTTTCGAAGTATTATTTAAATGATATTTCCTTAAATGTCTAGTTTAGTGAGTTTTTCATTGTGCTTGAACTAAGTGTTGGTGAAAACTATTTAAGGGACATACCACTATAGGACTTCAAAGAATCCTATTAGAACCATTGGCTAGTACAATTGAAGTTGTAGTGTAGTACTTCATTTAATTTGCATATATATATATATATATATATTTCTTATTATATAGTACTATATTTAATGTAATATTAAAATTTAATTAAATTTACTTTTAAATTTCTATTGGTGTATCCCCTGAACCTCCTATAAGTGGAAGTGCTAGTTATTATAAGTAATTACTGAAACTTGACCCGTGAAACTGTCATAACCCTCTTTTTGGACCTTGATATGACTTCTTGTTGTTGCTACTACTACTACTACTACTACTACTACTACTACTACTACTACTACTAAATTATTTATTCTCTCAATATTCTAATTGAGCACATGGTGTAGGAGAAAAGAGAAGATTCTAGAAACAAATTCAAATTCAGATTTTAAATGCATGGTCAAATGTAACCGCCACTATGACAAGTTGTAAGGAATATGTCTTGCATGAAAATATATTCTTTTTTTGGGAAAGAATCTCAAATTCAAATTTTGAATGCATGGTCAAGTGTAACCCCCAACATTCATTTTTGCATGAAATTAATTTTGAAATTACTTATTTTCTCAATATGACAATTTAGCACATGTTGTAGGAGGAAATGAGAAAGTTCTAGAAGAGAATCTCAATTCAAATTTTTGCATGTAACCCCCACTATGACAATTAATCATTTTGCATGGAATTATTTTGGGAAAAGAATATGGAAAATCAATTAATTCTTTTGGTAGTGGGAAATGATTCTCTTTTTCTATATATTGACTACTAGATTTTCGAAAGAGGGGAGTTCATTTTTTTGTTTCTATGTGATGAAATAGGTCTTTGAATTGTTAAGAAATTAGTTTCAAATTTATGTTAGTTGTAGGAAGAATTTTGTAGGAATATTGTAGGATTTTTCATTACTTTGAGGATTTGGAGAAGATCTTCACCAAGCTACAAAGCAAGGATTGAGGAAGGATAGCAGGAAATAGAGGGTGAATCATCAACAAAGTCTTCATTCGATGTGTAGAAATCAGGTTCCCCTCTTCCATATTCACTTACATATTTTGTTTGAAAAAAAAAAAAGGGATGGATTTTTATTTTGCATGCATGTTATAATTTCTTTGGGAAAAACTTAGAGGATTAAAGTATTTTTAAAAGATATAGTTATTTTGTTTATTTTCATAGAAAATGGGTTGAATAGAATAGTAGATTCATTTATCATATCTAAAAAAAAAAAGAGAGTATCTCCTCTATGTTTTCAGATTTTTGATAGAAAAAAAAAAGTATGAATAGATCTGTTTTTTCTTTAAATAGAATAAGCCCCATATAAGCAACAAGGAGCCCACGTGGCTTGTTGCTGGAGAGGTAGATTAAGGTTCAACTTCTACTGCCCAACTTTTCCATGCAGTCCATTGCATGCACAATGGCTACAGAGGGAAAGGGGCCCACGCCTCCTACAAAAAAGAGGCATTATTTTTATTGAAATATAATTTAGTTAATTTTAGTAGTTAAGAATAGTTAAATTTTATTATACTATAAAAATATTTTATTTATTTTTTGAAGTTATTAATTTACATTTGTTTTATTAAAATAAAAATATAGTTATAATTAAAATTGATTTGTTTTATTAAAAAAAGATAATAATAATAATAATAATAATAATAATTATTCATATTTAGGTTATTCAAATAATTGAATCAATTTATATTTTAAGTTGTAAAAGTAAATAAATTTATTTGTATCATTAAAATTTATTTTACATTTTATAAATAAAATTTATTATATTGATAGAATTAATTACATTATTAAAATTTATATTCTAAGGTCACAAAAAAAATCATTCTTAGTGAATAGTAAATTTATTTATGAATAACTCATTTGGAGTTTAATTAAGTTGCAAATTTGGACTTTTCTTTTAGCAAATATCTTATTTCCAAAGTGATTATTATTTATTTAATGATGGGGAAGGAGCTCCTAGGATTTTATATGGTTAAAAATCGCAAGAAGCTGGTGGACACTTAATATATGAAATTGAGATGGATAACCAAACATCAGGAGATCCACTACCTTAATAGTTTTTCTTAGGATAATAGTTAAATCTCCTTATTAGATAGATTAGTTTATTATGAAACCAAATGAATGGGAAATGATATTACACCTTGGAAAGTTTTTGCACAAGTTAAAAATAAATGAATTTATTCCAAAGTATTGGATCTTTTTCATCAAGTATCACTTGTTAACCTCAAATAAATCCTAGTAGTAAGTAGATTTCCCTTCAAGGTATTCAATATTTTTCAAATATTTAATTAGTGCAAGTATTAAAGATTAAAGGGATTTACCTCCCAAGTAAAAGTGTTTAGATCCATAGTTATCCTTTTTTATGTATTTCAGGTTTTCCCTCAATTCAAGAAGTTGAATATTTGATTGGGCAAGGTTAAATTTCAAATATAGAGAATATAAGGCTATTGAGAATAGTCAAGCTTTAAAAGCACTTAAAACTAGTATAAGGAGCGATCATATTTATATAGCAAAGCAATTTAGCGTAGATGAACTTGTTAACTTTCAAATTTTATAATCTACTTTGTAAGAACATAGTATTAATTAGGATTTCAAGAAAACTTTATTTGAAACCAAATAGTTATACCAAATCTGAAATCTTTTTAACATGAGACTTGACTTATCTTGTGAACCTCAAATCAAGTACTCATATTCTCTATAAATGTCTAATGGAACTTAGTTTCAAAGATGAAATAAGATTAGAAATTCATTGTTCTAGATTATTGAGTCCTTATCCTTATCAAGCAAATGAGTTTTGAAGAAATCTATTCTATGATCACTTAAAGTGGAGTAAATTTTGGGAGTAAGCATTAGATCACTTTTAAAAATTTGAAATTTAAAGGGTTAATATTTGTAGAAAATACCTAAGGATAAAGTTAACGTTAATTCAAGTGAAAGAAAAAGTTAGTCATATTTTTTGCAAATGATTTGGCATTAGCTCAAAAGCAACTAGAAGTAGATTGATTAGAATTTCTTATTAGGAGACTGAGTATTATTTACCTTGGTTAACTAGCAAGTGTTTAGACTCTTTTCTAATCTCCTTTTCAAACAATTAGTAATTAAGAATAATGTGGTTATTTATAAGCTTATTGTTGAATAGTTTTTTCCCCCTTCAAACTAGTGAGTATTAAATTCATTTCCAGAGTATTATTATTTGATGATTTAATTTTATTTCAACAATTTAATACCTTTCAAATATTAGGATTCACATTTAAAGTAATGTTATTTTTTTTAGATGAAATTTATGTTACTTCATATGAAAGAATTAGTTGAGCTTATTATTAAATTCATTTCCAAAGTCATGCTATTCAATAATTTAATTTAATTTTAATCATATTAGTACCTTTTAAGTATTAGGATTCATACTTAAAGTATAATGGTTTGCTCCAAAACAATTATATCTTGCAAGTAATTCAAATCATTTTAATAAGTTATCTTTAAAAGTATCATAGTTTCCAAGCAATTAGTACTTTCATGTATTTAGTTCAAGTTTCAAAGTTTTAATTATTTTCACAATTTTCCTTCAAAGAAAATACTATTCCAAAGTAGTTGACTTGCTATGTTCCTTTCATTTACGTAAAATTTACACTTTAGTTTTTAATTTCAAGCTATGATTCCTTGTATATAATAGTTCTTTTTCAATTTGTATTAGTATATTGCTTTGCTTAAGTTTCATGAATTCAAAGTTAAATTTCTTAGTTAGACAACTAAACAAGAGGAGATGAAAACAAAAAACCTTAGCAGCATTCGGTATCTATGGTGCCTCTGGGTCACACTTACGGGTAATGCCGTCGTGTTGAACTACTGCACTTAACACCTAATAAAGCTGCAAAAATGACGTCTGTGGCATCATCCCTATAAATCGCTGGGGGGAAATAAGGGTCATTTGGAAGTTAAAATCCAAGGGGCGGGTAATCCCTCTTGGATTGATAATCTAAAAAGATTAATTTTAAAATGAATTTACATTCAATCAGTTAAACTTTAGAAAACCCCATTAAGGTTTGGATGTGTGTGATGATCTTAGAAATTTATTTTATCTTGATGAATTCAACGGATGATAACGGGTCGAGGGTGACGTGTTTAATAGGAAACATGACTTAGTTATTTTATGCCACAAGCGAAAGGCCACTTTGAGCCTTTTTGCTATAGAGCTACCATTGTGGGTAGCAACCACAAAGAAATTGTCTGGGACATTGACCCTAGAAAGGGTTGCGTACCCACCAAATAGTTTACATTAAACCATAGTTAGAAACCAGAACTACATACTTTACGCCTTGATCTCGTGCTGAAATGAGTATGTAGGTAGTCTAGAGACGGAGTTGTCCCTTGTACTCAGGCGTTCAGGGATGGGGATTAGGATTTGGTTATGGGTGAGTAGTTGGTTCTCGAAGCTCCTTGGTCTTTTAATCAAATGACACAAATAATAATTGAAAGGTTAAAATTAATTTAATGCATACTCAGAAGGAATCCCGTATGGATTTGCTTGACTTCCCGAGGCTTTAGGCTGATTTCTGAGGCAGAACTCAAGCTTGTTTATATAATTATTTTTATACTCCTAAGGACAACAACCTCAGTGCACTCCTAGTAGGGGAGTGTAGTCTTTAGAGAGTGGCTCAGGACCCAGATGGTGCCGATAAAGTCTCTAGCCAGAGCATATCCTATTCTTATGAATAGATGCCTACCCCGTTTGGGTAGATGCCTATCCCATATTGGATAGATAAAACCTCCTTTCTCATATGGATAGATGCCTAACTCGTATGGTTAGATGCCTAGTCCCGTATGGATAGATGCCTAACCTATATGGATAGATGCCTAACCTATATGGTTAGATGCCTAACCTGTATGGTTAGATGCCCATCCCGGTTGGATGGATGCCTATCCCGTTTGGATAGATCTACCTAGTATGTGATTGAATTAAACATAATTAAGAATAAGAAATAAATATATATATATGTAGTCACATAAATCTGTCCACTTAATTAAATGAATACTTAGTATTTATTTGATTATTTAACCATCAATTAATAATTAATTAAATTAATATTTAATTAATTCATCTTAACCCTCTTCTCCTATTAATTAAATAAATTATTCAATTTATTTGATTTAATTCACTTAACCAAATTCATACCATTAATTAAATAAATAAATCATATTTGTTTAATTAAATCTTCTCTCACATTTAAATAAATTAATATTTATTTAAATCCCCCAAAATCCCACCTCTCACATTTAAATAAATAAATCATTTATTTAAATCACCTTTATCCTCCACCCACTTGTATTTTCCTACAAAAGCAAGTTGCACAACTATTTTAAATAAATTATTTATTTAAAATCCTATTTATCCTCACCCACTTGAAGCCTTTAATGGTTTCCCTTAAAGTATTCAAACTTGATGGCTTTAAAGTCTTCAAACTTGATGGCTTCCTTCTATAGTCTTCTTAAGACTTTAATGGTTTTCCTTAAAGTCTTCAAGCCTTTAATGGTTCCCCTCAAAGTCTTCAAGCATTTTAATGCTTTATCTTCCTTTTTTTCATTTAAATAAATTAATATTTATTTGAATATTTATCCAAATACAACTTGCACACATTTATTGAAATAAATGAATTTTTATTTTAAATAAAATCCTATTTTCCCTCACCCACCAAATCCACTTGCAAAATCTAATCCCCTTCTAGATTCTTCTAACCCCTTCCTAATTAGCCTAATCCATCCCCTAATTATTGTCACATTCCTAAGCAAAATGGAGTCACTTCTCAAAGCCTAAAAGTCTTTGATAACCATTAAAGGCTTCCAACCTTCAACCACTAAATGTCTCAAAGTCTTGGATAACCTTTGAAAGCTTCCAACCTTCAACCACTTAATCCACAAACTCTTCAAAAACCATTAATGGTTAACCCAAACCCTCCTACATGGTTAAAACATTTGTTTTGACTCAACCTCTACCCAACCCAAGGGTCTCATCAAGCCTTTAATGCTTTGACCATGATTATCTCTTAATCATTTGCACAAAGGTTTATCCTTGCATTAACTCCTAATCCAGTGGGTAATCCTAATTTAGGCTTGACCCTTACCTTCTAGATAACCATGAGGTCTCCTCAGGCATTTAATGCCTCCAACCTCTTCTCTCAACCCAATCTTATGTTGACACTTGTCACCATTTCATTGGTGCAAATTGTGCACATGGATCCCCAACTTTCAAGCTTGACCCTTGATTAAACCTTTCAATCCTGGCCATCCATTGCTCCATTTTTCCTATAAATAGAGCCCATTCCTTCATAATCCAGATCCTGAAAACTTGTATGCATTTAGGCTATAGACATTTTTAGAGAGCATTTAGCATAGCATAACTAAAATCTTGTCTTTTTGGTAAAATCAATCATTTTAGCATCAATAGCATAGTATTTAGCTTTTCATTTCATATTTGAAGCTTAATATTAAATCTCAATCCTCCATAAGCATCCATAGTGCAAAAAGCTGTTGAGAGCTACACTCATTTGGGACTTGGAGAGGAGAGGAACAAGGGAGGAGCAACTATGACCATCTTGATGAGCTATTTTATTCTATGTTTATATGCTTTCTATTTCATGCTTAATATCTCTCTTGATATGCCTGTTTAGGATAATGTTTTGTTGCTAACACTAACGTTTGTTTCTTGTGCTCTTGTGTGTGTTGCCATCAAACAGATTTTCTAATCCTTTTTGCAGAGCATCAATATATATATATATATATATATATATATATATATATATATATATATATATATATATATAAGTTGAAATTTTGGGTTAAGTTAAGTGGCTTATTACAAAAGCATTGGAATTCAATTATATGTTTGTGTACCACTTGCTTCTAATAGTATAATCCCTAATTTAATATAGTAATATATAACATTAATATAATTTTTTTTTTTATCATTATCTCTTTGAAACATCTTTATTGATAAATAAATAAATCAAATAGAATTGTCAAAATAAAATTTGCTAATATTAATACCTTCTATTTTGTAATTAATATAAATTATTTGTGTAAAAAATATATAAATATATATGTGTATTGATCCATTTGAAATTATTTTATTAGTTCTTGTAAAAAGAAAAAATATTAAAACATTTATATAATTAAAATATCAAACCAGACGTTTCTAGATCTCAAATAAAGGATTCTAAGTATTATCAAGAATTGCACAAAAGATGTATGTACTGAGAGAATGTTGGGTTTTATGAAACGAATGGATCATCT
The DNA here is from genome assembly GCF_030272615.1 of Cryptomeria japonica. Classification (NCBI taxonomy): domain Eukaryota; kingdom Viridiplantae; phylum Streptophyta; class Pinopsida; order Cupressales; family Cupressaceae; genus Cryptomeria; species Cryptomeria japonica. The sequence goes on from NC_081414.1 coordinate 464,350,303, forward strand.
TCTTAACGTTTAAGCTCCCGTGGCAATCCATTTCATAAGCAACCATTTGCCATGGACAATATGCTGCCAATTTTATCTGCATTTATCACTGACATGGCCGGTCTCCCCACCAAAATTGTAATCTCTCCAGACAATATCTGAAATCACAGTGTTTTCGCTAAATTATTTTCTATCAGCAATAGCATACATGAAAAATAAAAAAACTTTTTCAAACAATAAATCGTGTAATGCCCCACTAGGAAACCCCGAAGGTATTAAGCCAAAACACAAGAATAGAGTGCAATAATTTTTTTAAAAAAGATAAACACAACATTAGGATACAACGAGATATCAAAATTCAGATTACATAGTGGAAGACATCAACTAACACCTAAAGAGTTTCCCAACGTGATTACTTAATTACACCTTTCACTTAACTCACACTAATAAATCCAATAAGTTGATTATCTTATAATGAGATAATTCGTAAACAAGGATAATTTTTTTTCAGAAGATGAAAATATAAATCACAAGATAAGGTTCATCCATTAAGATTTATCTATTCCCTTCATTCAAACTTTTTATTAAAATATAAGCCATGCATCTAACATAATAACACACTTTAATTTCATCATAAACTAATGAGTTCTTTCCATGCATACTTAATTTCATTAACCATAACAGAATGCATTCCTTTGCTCTAATCTACAATCTTCCATGATCCCATTTTAACATTTAAAAGATGACTGCATACATGCATTTAAGATTAATTTCTTCTAACCCACTTATACATTCTATCAAAATACCATTCATACATGCTAACACTAAACATGAAACATAAGAACAAAAGCATCACATAACACCAAGATGATCTCGGAATTCACCCGTGAAGGGCTACATCTCTGGGTTTGCTCAACTGCAAGACCCCTCTGATAATTAATAAAATTAAGAATACATGAGGTTCTCATAATTTACAATCTTGCCATCAAGGCGAAACATAATCAATATACAAATGACCACATCGGTCAATAAATACATAAATGATCCCTGAAAAGGAAAGGATCCAGCTGAACATAATCGAATCTAATACAAAGGTCCATTAGGACATCCACCAAACTGAGTCATCACCACCCAAGGTCTAACATGAAACAAGGTACACACAAGGGCATAAGCAATGGGACGACTCCACAAAAGGTGCTCCAAGCAAGACCATACAACAACACACTAGCGAACGTAGGGACAAGTGTCATCACACAACCTGGTATGGATACCATGGCAGGTCTTCATAGGTTCTGGCCCAATACACTGGGTTACCTTGGCAACCTAATCCGAACCTCCAGCCCATCCAAGCCTCATGTGGACCTACACATCCTTTCGTGAAGACAAGGATGATGGTTTGCCATTTCAGGCCTTCTCACAGCATGTCGAGTCCGTGTTAGCACTCGTCCCATGTGTGAGGCACAATTATCTTACTTAGAGATTAACATTCTAATCTATTGTTAGGTTATCACTTATTAGACTCTCTTTCAATGGGTTACCCAATAGCCACTTTGGGCGCAGCCCCCAATCGAAAGCCACTTCCCCATATGGCACTAGACTATACTCAGACGAACTCAAAAACCAAGAAATACACATGGTCAAGATATCGGAGTTCAAAATGAAGGAAACAACCCTTTGGTCAAACACGATTTATATGAGGTGCACTAACTGATGGTACTCTAACTAGAGACCTGACCAACTATGTTCAATCACAAATCATCATTCGACACCCACATAAAGGATATGACCAATACAACACCACAACAAAATAACAGTCAACTCGAGACCGAGGACATAAACAGGTACCCCAAATCAATCCATACGACAGGGTCCAATCTAACAAATCAAAGCTTGCCATTACATAAGAAAAAGTGAATACAGAAATTAAATTAGCATAGGCAACAATCAGGAAGGACAATTTCCTTTCCCATTGATTAAATCAATAAAGGTCGATCAAGTTTTCTACATGATCTAAGTCAGATATCAGTTATCTACCTCACCTAGGTATTAGTTGTTCTTGGTTTTCTAACTCTCTAAGGTTCATTGCATCGAACATACATAAATACGCCATTATGAGTTCTTAAACCAATTTCTCATAAATATAATTAAACAACCATTAACCAACTAAATATGATATTTAATCTTGAATTAAAACATCATTGTCATACTGGTTCAAAAATAATTCCTCCAAATTCATCTTTTCAGAACCAAATTAAACTACACGGATCAAGGAAACATAAACATATAAGGAATCCAATTAACGATAGTTCATTCCAACTTTACTATTATTTCCTTTACACATAGAAAAATGCCAGAATCAACTATTAATAAATATACGCATTTATTAATCCATGAATAATAAAATATAACAAATTAATAATTAATAACACTATTAACAAATCAAGTAATTAATTAGAAAAATATTCATTAATAATAAAATTAAATTTGAATATTAATTAATGTATGTTTTCCCTTATACAAATAATTAATAACAAATTAATAATAATTTATTACTTAATGAACATTTAAATCATAATTAAAAAACTTAATTAAAAATTAACATTAAAGCATATAAAATATTGTATTTTTTTTATAATAAAAAAAATATATAAAAAAATGTTTCTTTGCATTTAATAATAAAAAAAATCACAAAATAGGGGAGGGTACCCATGTGGACCCACCCACATGGGCCCCCCCTTTGGGAGCTCACGCTGCCCCTTGGGGAAGCGCTGCTTCCCAATGGGAGCACGCAACACCCAATGGGGAGCGCTGCTGCCCCCAAAGGGAGTACGCAACACCTCTTGGGGAGAGCAGCTGCCCCAAAGGGATATGCAGCACCCCAAGGCGTGGAAATGGGGTCGAGCCTTGGCTCCCCCATCCCACGTAAAACAAATAAATATATATTTTTTTTATTATAAAAAAATCTTTTTTTTTTTTTTTAAACCACTGTTAAAAATTAACAGCAACAGAGACAAAAACAGTCTCAGCAGGGACATTAATAATTTTCATATATATATATATATATATATATATATATATTTTGTTTACAAATATTCATAATTGGTTGAATAACCAGACCCAGATAAGCAATTTTATTTTAAATCAAAACCAAATTTGGGCACAGGTTCATTTCTGCCAAATTTCCAAACTGATCCTTAATTTAGAACTCAATCCAAAGTATTCAATGGAGTTTAAACAAGAATTCTTCAAGAACAACCCAACCCAATTTTTTTTAATTTTTGAAAACCCAATTTGAACAACCAACAAAAATGCAAACTAGAGGTTTGGAAAAGAAGCAAGGAGGGTTTTTAATTCAAAAATTAAACTACAACTCCTTCATTTTCCCAAATACATGAGATTTTTCCAATTTTCACAAACAAATTTCTTCAAAACCCAAAACAATTTCTGATAAACCAAGAAACCAAAAATATAAACCAGAATCTTACCTCATATAGCAATCCTAGAAGAGATTTAGGGAGGAGCCCAACCTGCAGGCTCAAGAAATTCTCCTCTTCCAAAACCCCCAAATTTTCCTCCAAAAAAATATTTTTCCAACAATCTCCATTTTTTTTCCCCAAAAGTCTAGGTTATATGGAAAAGATTGACCAAAAATTTCATTTTTGGAATAAAAATATTTTATTTAAAATAAATCCCAAAAATCATTATTTTCCAACTATATCAATAATTAAACTTGTTTTTCAATTTAAAATTAATTTTCTCAATTAACGAAAATTAACCTTTCTATTTCAAAAATGCCAAAAGATTAAATTAATTCTATTTCAATTAAATTTAAATCTTTCTTTTCATAAGCATAAACAGAATACATTTAATATTTTATAATTAACCGTTTAAGTGAACTTGCTCCTAAACTAAATCAAGCAATTCAAATAACGATTAATCACACGAAAATGGAGCCTATTTAATTTAGTCCCCAAATAAACTAATGCGTAAACACACATATTTAATCAAATTAAATACCAAGGACTAATTACTCCATTTAACCATACACACAAACACACAACCCAAGAAGCCACACAGACAGACTACCCGCAAACCCAACCAAAGGGAATACCAACGATGACTGATGATGCTCACTTGAGCACGACTATGGTCAAATGAGGGTCTTATGACCACCTAATCCAACTCTAAGGATTAAAGAGGTACACTCAAACCTACAAATTCTAGGTGGAGATGAACCTCGCACCCATGCGGTACTGTACCTGAAATCTCTTGCAACCAAGAGTCATACATGCATACATATATAAACTTAATGAAAGCGTTAGCCTGAGATAATAACATGAAAAAGGAGAATTAATAACTTGCATACAAATTGGTGCGAAAACCACATTAACAGGTATGCACTAAAATCAAAACATCTGACTATAATCATTATATTATGATAAACTAACCAAGGTCAAACCGAGATTAGGAATTGATTAGGGTAGGGGTACTACATTCTTCCCCCCTAGGTTCCGACTTACTCTTGGAAGTCGTGAGGTTAGATGGAGAACATGTCGCATGCATCAGCCCTGAAACTCATTCAACAAATATTAAATTGCACATAGGAATCTTTCCATAAATAAATGAAATATTATTTCTAAATCCTCTACGAATGCCATTACCCATTGGTAAGATACGTCTAGATACATACATTTCTTATAACATTCTAGGAATTATCCACAATCATAGCAGAGAAACAAGAATTTTCTCCCTTTCATTACACCAAGTTAATGCATTAAGAGAGGTAAACAATAATTACCATACTCATCTACCAAACATGACAAGAAAAGATGCCATCATGATCAATTTCTTTTACCAATCCATCTTTTTCACAAAACTTTATCGCACAGAACTAGCTTCAAAATTTTAATTTCTATAACCAAGTTAACTTCCATGAAATAAGAGCAACATAAATAACTCAATTGCTTACACTTGCCAGGCATATAACAACCTTTCCAATGACTATGTCCCATAACATAGTGACAAGTTAACACATTTTACTCCATGATACAAATAATAACCATCCACAACTGGAATGCATAACTAAAAAGGCCACATGTGAGCATGTCTAATGCTCGGTCAAAGATAACATGCACGATCAACATCTCTATGCCTGATCTTAGAACAATAATATGATCTTAAATATCCACTCAAGGCTCGATTGTCCTAGGCACACCATAGCGGTGCTACCTTCCATACAAGACCTTTGTGAATATCCCTTGTTGAGCAAGGTGGTTAGCCTCCAAGAGATAGTCACCACACATAGGTAGGTAGTGGATCCTAGTTGCATCACAGCCTCACATACCCCCATCCTCAAGGTTCCTTACGTCTACTTCCTCGTACACACTCTACCAAGGCCGTCTCATATGTCCTTGGAGAGGAATTTCACATTTCAACACAAGACCAACATACGAAAACAATTAGGATAAATCAGTTTAGCCACCAAAGTACAGATGAATAAAGATAATAAATCATCAATTCCAACAGTAAGGCAATAAAATAATCCGGAATTGCAACACCAAATCAAGAGTACAAAAGATCACAAGATCATGGCTAAACCTTCAAAATCAAAGTAAAATAAATTGCTGGTCCCCAAAGAAATATAAAGAATATCACAACTGCACATAACATCACTATGTGACTAGCATCTAACCACCAACGAGGAAGGAAGGAACAATCATCTAGCTATTGCAGTAGCTCATCATGTGGTGCGACATAGTCACACTACCCACATGGCATGACGGTGTGCACCTCGACATCACCCCGCATCATGTCGTCACATGACATGGCAATACCCCAAGCGGAGAAGACACACAATGGACGTATCCTGCATGGTAGTGTACCTCGTGGAAACAAGCACGCATAGGTCATGTCCCGCATAGCGACGTATCTAGAAGGATACTCACCGTAAGCCAGAGGTATACATGACTAAAGTCCACCCACATGCCCACCAACACATACTAACTGGAAGCTCATGTGGATAAACCTACCTTTCATGAAGACAAGGCAAAGGATCCTCCAAAATACACCACCATAATGCTCAAGAAATGCCATCAAAATGCTCAAATAAAGGAAGGAATAGGCTGCCACACATAAACCTATAAATAGATTCATCAAAAGGGAAAGTATGGAGTACACCTTTGATACAGTTTTATAGTATAACTATATCATTCCTCAAAATAGAGAAGCTAAAGTCGCTTCGCGCCGACATTACTCGTATGCTGATCCATACTATTCAAGGAATGGTGACTTCGAATACTACCCTCTAACATACTGAATTACCCACAACTCGAGGTTTGGTACTCAGTAGGGAAACAAATAAGCAACATCACATAAACAATATGGTTTCCCATACTCATAAGCACCATATCCTCCATGGTTGATTACTTCACCAACCCATGGGCACATATAATAAGCACTAGTTTCTTACAATACACACGAATACACCAGTACTGGTTTAGTCACATTTACAGAGAGTACTTTCTAGTATGCTATCATCTACACAAGGAAGATTTTAATTATGCTTCCCACATGAATAACTGAATCAAGTTTACTCTAGATTTAGGTACTGAAATTATTAACAATTCACAATTACATAAGGAATAACATCATTCCTATATCTTTCTCAAATTTTACTAAGCATCCGTATTCATATGCTTAATAAACATTCTATTTAAATCAATGCATCCTTTAATACCATTTCTAAAAATCTTATGATTTAGGCAAGAGAAGGGAAAAGAGAGTTTTATAATCAAACTATTTCCTACAAAGACACAAGATCAACAAAGTCACACTACAATATTAAATTTCTCACTATAAGCCTATCATTTCAATTGCACGGTTTTCATTTTGCTACCATTTTAGAAGGATGCCAAATAGCCTAACATGACGTTTCCAATTATTATGGTTGCAAAGGAGGTTCTAGTTTTCCAAACAACAGAGATCAAAACATGCAATCTTATCAATAATACAAGAACTCTTGAGAACACTCACTATTATAATACAATCCAGACACATGTCATAATTTGCAACCTATCATTGAAAATAAAATTACAATCAGGAGGTAAGTGAGGAGCTATCAACAAAATAATACATACTAATGCATGCACATCAAACAAGCTTTTCATTTGCACTTTCTAAACATAATAGGGTAATTACATATACCCAAAAGCCAGTTCAAAGGAGCATTGCTAAAATAGATCCTCGGTTCAACTAGTTTAATGCAACACTTAAAACAATATTTTGTGGAACACATTAATACACTCTCGAAGCTACTATAACATGTTCCCTTTTATACATCTTTTACAAACAAAGCAATTTCACATAACAACTATCCGCATATTAATGCACATTACATAAGATAGAATTTAATTATGTTACTCCTACATTACACATGGATAATTCTTTAATGTAAGCATACAGTTTTCTCCCAATAACCAAAATGAACTTTCAACCCGAAGCCCTTTTTATTATCTAAAAATACATAATCGTCATAGGGTTCACACAAGGCTCAAGGAGTCACACCTTTCTCTTGCAAAAAGGAAAACTCAAATAAGAGATAATTACACACATCCCAAACATTTTCATTTCCAGAAAGAGAGAGAGAGGAGTGGTAATAATCATTCAATTTGCTACAAAATAAGCATTCAATATTTGCCATACTAGTCCTTCAAGTGGACAACACTAAGCTAGATCATGATCTTAAACAAGCACCTTCGTACTTTCAGATTCTAGACAAGCACTGACCAACCCAAATGGATTAGTCCAAAGAGTACAACACTCAATAAGGAAGGTACATACGACTCTCTTTCATAATCTGAGTAATCATAGACCAAGACATCAATACACACATAGCACATATAATCACTCAAAAGACCAACATCATGAAGGTGAGAACAAGGTGTGAACACCCATGTTACACACAAGTTAAGGTCTGCTCAATCACATACACAAGGAAGGACAAGCATGCACGTAAGGTCGATACACCTCACAACAACTAAGGGCACAATGAAACCAGAGATCCCAGTGTTTGCAACATGGGCTCTGATACCAAATGTAATGCCCCACCAGGAAACCCCGAAGGGATTAAGCCAAAACACAAGAATAGAGTGCAATAAATTTTTAAAAAAAGATAAACACAACATTAGGATACAACGAGATATCAAAATTTAGATTACATAGCGAAAGACATCAACTAACACCTAAAGAGTTTCCCAACGTGATTACTTAATTACACCTTTCACTTAACTCACACTAATAAATCCAATAAGCTGATTATCTTATAACGAGATAATTCGTAAACAAGGATAATTTTTTTTCAGAAGATGAAAATATAAATCACAAGATAAGGTTCATCCATTAAGATTTATCTATTCCTTTCATTCAAACTTTTCATTAAAATATAAGCCATGCATCTAACATAATAACACACTTTAATTTCATCATAAACTAATGAGTTCTTTCCATGCATACTTGATTTCATTAACCACAACTGAATGCATTCCTTTGCTCTAATCTACAATCTTCCATGATCCCATTTCAGCATTTAAAAGATGACTGCATACATGCATTTAAGATTAATTTCTTCTAACCCACTTATACATTCTATCAAAATGCCATTCATACATGCTAACACTAAACATGAAACATAAGAACAAAAGCATCACATAACACCAAGATGATCTTGGAGTTCACTCCTGAAGGGCTACATCTCCGGGTTTGCTCAACTGCAAGATCCCTATGATAATTAATAAAGTTAAGAATACATGAGGTTCTCATAATTTACAATCCTACTATCAAGGCAAAACATAATCAATATACAAATGACCACATCGGTCAATAAATACATAAATGATCCCTGAAAAGGAAAGGATCCAGCTGAACATAATCGAATCTAATACAAAGGTCCATTAGGACATCCACCAAACTGAGTCATCACCACCCAAGGTCTAACATGAAACCAGGTACACACAAGGGCATAAGCAACAGGATGACTCCACAAAAGGTGCTCCTATCAAGACCATACAACAACACACTAGCGAACGTAGGGACAAGTGTCATCACACAACCTGGTATGGATACCATGAGAGGTCTTCATAGGTTCCGACCCCATACACTGGGTTACCCTGGCAACCTAATCCGAACCTCCAACCCATCCAAGCCTCATGTGGACCCACACATCCTTTCATGAAGACAAGGATGATGGTTTGCCATTTCAAGCCTTCTCACAGCATGTCGAGTCTGTGTTAGCACTTGTCCCATGTGTGAGGCACAATTATCTTACTTAGAGATTAACATTCTAATCTACTGTTAGGTTATCACTTATTAGACTCACTTTCGATGGGTTACTTAGCAGCCACTTTGGACGTGGCCCCCAATCAAAAGCCACTTCCCCATATGGCACTAGACTATACTCAGACGAACTCAAAAACCAAGAAATACACATGGTCAAGATATCGGAGTTCAAAATGAAGGAAACAACCCTTTGGTCAAACACGACTTATATGAGGTGCACTAACTGACGGTACTCTAACTAGAGACCTGACCAACTATGTTCAATGACAAATCATCATTCGACACCCACATAAAGGATATGACCAATACAACACCACAACAAAATAACAATCAACTCGAGACCGAGGACAGAAATAGGTACCCCAAATCAATCCATACGACAGGGTCGAATCTAACAAATCAAAGCTTGCCATTACATAATCAAAAGCGAATACAAAAATTAAATTAGCATAGGCAACAATCAGGAAGGACAATTTCTTTTCTCATTGATTAAATCAATAAAGGTCGATCAAGTTTTTTACATGATCTAAGTCAGATATCAGTTATCTACCTCACCTAGGTATCGATTGTTCTTGGTTTTCTAACTCTCTAAGGTTCATTGCATCGAACATACATAAATATGCCATTATGAGTTCTTAAACCAATTTCTCATAAATATAATTAAACAACCATTAACCAACTAAATATGATATTTAATCTTCAATTAAAACATTATTGTCATACTGGTTCAAAAATAATTCCTCCGAATTCGTCTTTTCAAAACCAAATTAAACTACACGGATCAAGGAAACATAAACATATAAGGAATCCAATTAACGATAGTTCATTCCTAACTTAACAATTATTTCCTTTACGCATATAGAAAAATGCTAGAATCAACTATTAATAAATATACGCATTTATTAATCCATGATTAATAAAATATAACAAATTAATAATTCATAACACTATTAACAAATCAAGTAATTAATTAGAAAAATATTCATTAATAATAAAATAAAATTTGAATATTAATTAATGTATGTTTTCCCTTATACAAATAATTAATAACAAATTAATAATAATTTGTTACTTAATGAACATTTAAATCATAATTAAAAAACTTAATTAAAAATTAACATTAAAGCATATAAAATATTATATTTTTTTTAATAATAAAAAAAATATATAAAAAATGTTTCTTTGCATTTAATAATTAAAAAAATCACAAAATAGGGGAGGGTACCCACGTGGGCCCCCCCTTTGGGAGCTCACGCTGCTCCTTGGGGAAGTGCTGCTTCCCAATGGGAGCACACATCACCCCATGGGGAGCGCTGTTGCCCCCAAAGGGAGCACGCAACACCCCTTGGGGAGCGCTGCTGCCCCAAAGGGATACGCAGCACCCCAAGGCGTGGAAATGGGGTCGAGCCTTGGCTCCCCCATCCCACGTAAAACAAATAAATATATATTTTTTTATTATAAAAAAATCTTTTTTTAAAAACAAAACCACTGTTAAAAAATAACAGCAACAGAGACAAAAACAGTCTCAGCAGGGACATTAAGAATTTTCATATTTTTATTTTTTTTGTTTACAAATATTCATAATTGGTTGAATAACCAGACCTGGATAAGCAATTTTATTTTAAATCAAAACCAAATTTGGGCACAGGTTCATTTCTGCCAAATTTCCAAACTGATCTTTAATTTAGAACTTAATCCAAAGTATTCAATGGAGTTTAAACAAGAATTCTTCAAGAACAGCCCAACCCAATTTTTTTTGATTTTTGAAAACCCAATTTGAACAACCAACAAAAATGCAAACTAGAGGTTTGGAAAAGAAGCAAGGAGGGTTTTTAATTCAAAAATTAAACTACAACTCCTTCATTTTCCCAAATACATGAGATTTTTCCAATTTTCACAAACAAATTTCTTCAAAACCCAAAACAATTTCTAATAAACCAAGAAACCAAAAATATAAACCAGAATCTTACCTCATATAGCAATCCTGGAAGAGATTTAGGGAGGAGCCCAACCTGCAGGCTCAAGAAATTCTCCTCTTACAAAACCCCCAAATTTTCCTCCAAAAAAATATTTTTCCAACAATCTCCATTTTTTTTTTCTCCAAAAGTCTAGGTTATATGGAAAAGATTGACCAAAAATTTCATTTTTGGAATAAAAATATTTTATTTAAAATAAATCCCAAAAATCATTATTTTCCAACTATATCAATAATTAAACTTGTTTTTCAATTTAAAATTGATTTTCTCAATTAACGGAAATTAACCTTTCTATTCCAAAAATGCCAAAAGATTAAATTAATTCTATTTCAATTAAATTTAAATCTTTCTTTTCATAAGCATAAACAGAATATATTTAATATTTTATAATTAACCATTTAATTGAACTTGCTCCTAAACTGAATCAAGCAATTCAAATAATGATTAATCACACGAAAAGGGAGCCTATTTAATTTAGTCCCCAAATAAACTAATGCGTAAACACACATATTTAATCAAATTAAATACCAAGGACTAATTACTCCATTTAACCATACACACAAACACACAACCCAAGAAGCCACACAGACAGACGACCCGCAAACCCAACCAAAGGGAATAGCGACGATGACTGATGATGCTCACTTGAGCACGACTATGGTCAAACGAGGGTCTTACAACCACCTAATCCAACTCAAAGGATTAAAGAGGTACACTCAAACCTGCAAATTCCAGGTGGAGATGAACCTCGCACCCATGCGGTACTGTACCTGAAATCTCCTGCAACCAAGAGTCATACATGCATACATATATAAACTTAACGAAAGCATTAGCCCGAGATAATAACACGAAAAAGGAGAATTAATAACTTGCATACAAATTGGTGCGAAAACCACATTAACATGTATGCACTAAAATCAAAACATCTGACTATAATCATTATATTATGATAAACTAACCAAGGTCAAACCGAGATTAGGAATTGATTAGGGTAGGGGTACTACAAATCGCAACAGAGGGTGAGCATTGGAATTAGTAGACGGAGTCAATATTATAAAGGAGAGAATAATTATATCTGCCGATAGTTTACAATTATTGGCGATATTGGTCTGTGGAGAATTTGCAGAGATTGTGAATCTTTGTCGGGCTCAGCTTTGCAATGCAGGAGGTGGTTTTCAAACCGGTGCATCAGAGACATACTTGAACAAAAAACATCAAGTGAAACATTAGTGCTCTGCAATTTCTCTCTCGGTATGGGCGAAACTAGGGATATTGGCGAGTGGGCTGATGTGGGCTGGGATGATCCACCGCATGTCCCATACTTGGTCTTCACGAAGGGCAAATGGGTAGATATGGCGGCACAGAATTGGTTGAGGGCAGACTTACGAAATTTCAGACTGGTCTCCAAGTATTTTCGAGGTTTTTTCAGAGGTCCAAGCAGTGGAAATTGGTGGAGTATGGACAGATCTGGTGAAGGGCATCAACAATTTTTGGATCATAGGCATTTTGGTTAGGGTCCACGGCAAATTTTTATCCCAAAACATTTAAAGGGGCTTCCAGGTAAATGATCTACAGAGCAGGGAGGAAAATCATCCTATACGAAAGTTGTGAAGTTTTCATCTGTAAATGAGGCAATTAGGGTTTCTCGATTGAACGCTGGTGAAAAGATGATGGACAAACAGTCTAACAATAACCCGCTTGAGTTATCTTCGTCACATCAAAGGGGGGATAAGGTAAGGGAATCTTTGACATCAGGAAAAGATGATAAGGTAAGTGAAAATCAAACGGGCTCTGATTTAGGAGGTGGGTCTTCAAAGGTATGGGCTCCTGTTCCATGCATTGATTTACTTGATTCTGTTGTGGATTTGAAAGCTCATTGTTTGCATACACATGCTATTTCTAGGGAAATATGGGGGGATGCAACTAGTTTATCTAAATTTCATCATAAATTGTAGAAAAATTAGTATGATATGCGTTATTTTCAATTACTCTCTGCAAATGCATTTATTATTGTTTTCAACTCTTCTTCTATTAGGGATGAAGTTTTAAAATCTTCACATTACTGGTTTGGTAAAAATTTAGTGTTTGTTTCGGCTTGGAAACCATTTTATGTCCCTGCTTGGTCAAGCTTTAAATTAGTTCCTTTCTGGTTTGGCTTGCCTAAATTACCATTTGAATTTATGGACCCAGAGGTTTTGGAACAAATTGGTAATACTTGTGGTTCTTTCTTATCATCAAGATTTGATTTTGTGGAGGGGGAGGTTTTGGTAAAAAATTGTGTCCTAACTAACCCTAATAATGTTTGCCCTCGGACCTGTATAATTAAATCTCATGAGGGTATCTGGAAACAACCAATTAATAAGCTGGAAAAAGACTTTGGTAAAACTTCCTTGCAATTGGATGCTCCTTTTCTTATGGATTTTTCGAAATCCTCTTTTCTGGATAAGGTAGAACATTGCTTGGGTAGTAACGATAATCCATTTCTGGATAAACTATTAGTTAATGGTTCCACTAGGAAACCTCCCACTACATTTGAGTTTAACCAGGCTATGAGGGATGTTGGGAAGTGAGAGGTTTATGTTGTGTCTCACGATCCAGAGTCTGTAGGGTTATTTACAAGTAAGGATAAGATAGTAGCTCACCAAAATATTATGGTTTTGGGGGACAACAATGTGGTTCCAAATCTCACTACCTCGAATTCCTTGGATAAGTCACTAAATGGTGGTGGGAATCCTGTCTGTCCTGTGAAGTCAAAAGAATACTTAAAAATTTGTCAGGGGATTGGTCAGATTTTTGCGAAGAATGATGGGGTTGTTTCTGAGTCTAATGTTAGGGTTTCTTCTCTAGCGTTTCTTGATGATGCTATCCTTGCTCAACAAGTCAAAGAATTGGTGTCTAATTCTTCACAACATGTTCATGTGGATGTGGATAATAACGCCACCTTAGGAAATAATATTCAGTTGGGGGACATTCCTGTTATTGTGCTAGATGAAAATCTGGTTCACCTAGTAAATGATCTTTTTAAAGATCATGAGCATCAGATGGATGAGGACATTACGAATAGGGTTATCTGTTCCATTGAGAATGACTTGGGGGGAATTAAATTGACCCTTCCTATTTCTGCATCTACTAACCCTTTTGAGGTTTTGGTCTCATCAGAAGTGGGCATCATAGATAATTTAGCCATGACTTCTCCTAAGTCAAGTAAGAGTTTACCAATTGTTCAAACTACTCTAATTAGGGCTTCATCTGTGGTTTCTTCTGGTAGGGGTAGGCCTCCAAAGAATTGAAAGACTCAATTGGAAATTGATGTTGGGATTCAACAGACTTTGTATCTTTCTCCTGGTGTTGGGAAAGGGAAGCATTCGGTTTCTCTTGGTGATGCTATGAAAGGAAGTGGTACTCCTAAGGGTAAGAGGAGTAAGAGGTCTATTATCAGTCCTCCTGTGACTAGGTTGGGGGCTATGAAGCGTAATCTTTCAAGTAGTTTTGGAGAGGGAAAGTCTTCTTCATCTAAAGGAAAGAGGGGAGCCTTAGTCTCCCCTCGAGAGCAATGAGAATTATATCTTGGAATTTTAGGGGCTTAAATGCCCCTAACAAGAGGCGCTTAATTAAGTCCCAGATGGACTTAGTTAAGTGTGATATTTTCATGTTGCAAGAGACAAAATTGTCAAAGGAGTTTGCTGATTTGGTTTTTCCTTCTTGGAGAAAGTGGGAATTCCTCTCCTCTCCAGCTTGTGGTGCGCCAGGGGGTTTTGCATTGCTTTGGAATAACTATAGCATTGAGGTTGAGGTAGTTGCTTCTACTGTAAACTGGATGTTGGCCTTAGTTAAAAGCAAGCTTTTGAAGGTTAAGTTTTGGCTTTTTAATATTTATGCTCCTTCTAGTATTCAAAGGAAGACTAAATTATGTGGAGATCTTAAGAGAATTTTCTCCCCTTTAAGGCATGGTCCCTTTATAATCTTTGGGGGGGATTTTAATGCTATCACTAACTTGGGAGAAAAGAAAGGAGGTATTCTTCCTAATAAAAAGATTATGGAAGACTTTGGGAAGTTCATTAAGGACATGGGTCTTTTTGATTGTCAGTTTCAGAATGGGATTTTCACATGGACAAATATGTGAAGAGATTTTTCTTAGATTGCAGAAAGGTTAGACCGGTTTTTGTTATCAGATGTTTGGATTGATTCAGAGTTTGAATTTTTTTCCTCTATTCTTCCAGTTTTGGGGTCAGATCATTTTCCAATTTCCCTATCAATTCTGGAAGATAAAGCTCCTTTTAAGTCACCTTTTAAATTTGAACCTATGTGGTTTAGAGATTCTTCCTTTTTGCCTTTGCTCAAAAAATGGTGGAGTTTTGCTCCTTATTGCTTTGGATCCTGAATGTTTCAGATTGCTAAGAAGTTGAGATTTTTGAAATTTAATATTAGAGAATGGAATATCTTGCATTTTAAGAACATCTTTCAAGAAAAACAAAGGATTAAAGATATGATTGAATGTCTTAATTCACATGTGATTCAACATGGTATGGTGCCTCTTGTTTTTGATGAACTAAAATTGCTAAAAGCATACCTTGAAGAAGTTTTGTCCAGAGAAGAAATCTATTGGAGACAGAAATCGAGGGAGATCTGACTTTCAGATGGTGATAGAAATACAATTTTTTTTCACTATTCAACAAAAATTAAGAGAATTAGAAATAGGATATCTTGTATTGAGTGTCCAAATGGCAGACTTTTAACATAACAGGAGGATATTGCTTCAGAGGCAGTTAGGTTTTTTAAGTCACTATTGTCTTTGGAGCATGGAGATCTTCATAATAACATTTCTTCTAATATTCCTTCTTTGGTATCTTTGGAAGATAATAAAATGTTGATGTCTCCTTTTTCTTTGGATGAAGTTAAGAATGTTGTTTTTGCAATGAACCCTGATAAGGCTCCAGGACCAGATGGATTTACTCCTTTATTTTTTCAGAAATGCTGGGATTTTTTGGGAAATGATGTTTTATTGGCCCTTGAGGAAGCTAGAAGGAATAGGTCTGTTTTGAAAGAGCTTAATAATACAATGATTGCAATTATTCCTAAAAAAGAGGTTACCAAGACATTTTCTTATTTTCACCCTATTGCTTTATGTAATACTTTGTACAAGATTTTTACCAAGGCTATTTCTTTAAGGTTGGCTAAAATTCTACCTAGGATCATTTATTTAGAACAAGGTGGTTTTGTTCCAGGAAGGGAGACAACAAAGGGAGATATAGTGGCACATGAGGTTCTGCATTCTATTTCTACTCAGAGAATCCCAACCATGATCCTCAAATTAGATATGATGAAAGCATATGATAGAGTAGAATGGGGGG
This sequence comes from Cryptomeria japonica, assembly GCF_030272615.1. Lineage (NCBI taxonomy): Eukaryota > Viridiplantae > Streptophyta > Pinopsida > Cupressales > Cupressaceae > Cryptomeria > Cryptomeria japonica. Next base: position 464,366,942 of record NC_081414.1, read on the forward strand.
CGTTGTGTGTTGTTCTACTTAAATTGGGCTTTTCCAAGGCATGGGTCAAATGGATTCGTGCTTGTATTTCTTCTGCATGGTTCTCGGTTCTAATTAATGGCTCCCCTTGTGGTTTTTTCTCCTCTTCTAGGGGTTTGAGGCAGGGGGATCCCCTGTCTCCTTTCTTGTTCATTCTTCTAGCTAAAACGTTCAGTTGGGCTATAAGAGCCACTAAGCTGGGAGGGCCTTGGAAGGGAATTAGGATTTAGAATGTTCCACAAAGAATTTCACATTGCTTGTTTGCAGATGATACCTTGTTATTTGGTCAGGCCTCTTTGGGTGAGGCAAGAGTGATAAAGGGGATAATACAGAATTATGCATCCTTTTTTGGTTAGAGAGTCAATGTTGATAAGTCAAAGATTTTTTTCCTTCATGCTTCACAACTGGTTCAGGATAGATTGAAGATTTTTTGGGGATTTGCATCTGGATATCTTCCTTGTTCTTATCTTGGTATACCTTTCTTCATTAAGCAGGATAGAGTTGAGTTTTGGGATAAGATCATTTCAGTTATCTCTAGAAGGATCCTATCCTGGAATCATAGATGGTTATCTTTGACTGGTAAGATTGTTCTTATTAAGTTTGTCCTAAATGCTGTTCCTATTTATCTCATGTCTATTTTGCAGTCTCCAAAAGCGGCTCTTGTTAGTTTGCAAGATACTCTTAGGTCCTTCCTTTGGAGTAATAATAAAGATGGTAAGAAGAAACTCCCTCTGGTAGCATGGGATAAAGTTTGTTTGCCTAAAAACCTTGGGGGCACAGGCATTAGGAGTCTAGAAAGTCAAAATTTATCCTTAGGTGCTAAGTTGGTTTGGAAATTGTATGAGAGACCATTCTCCTTTTGGGCACAGATTATGTTTTCTAAATATTTAAATAACGGACCAAGAGAGTATGTTTTTCAAGTTTCAAATTTACCGTCTGGTTCAGTTATTTGGAATTTTCTATGTAAATGTAGATCAGTGATTTTGCCTCATCTCTCATGGATTGTTCATAATGGTAGAAAGGTCAGATTTTGGGAGGAAGTTTGGAATGGACATCCCCCTCTAGTGAACTCGAGGGATTGGTCTCCTTTAATTTCCACTCTTTCTTCCCTTTTGGGTGTCTTTGTGGCTGATTATTTTGAAATTGAGTATAGTGGGAATCTTAAGGTGGCAAAATGGAAATCAATTGAGTTTTTAGATATTGATCAAAATGTGAAATTGGAATGTGAAAAGATATTGGTAGAGAGAGTAATAATTCTTTCTGATGCTGACGATGAGCTTATCTAGACAAGGAATATCTCTGGTAAGTACACAGTTAAGGATGGCTATAATTCTCTCTTGGTTGCTAAAGATTTATCTACTTGGCCATACAAGTTCCTTTGGCATATGGCTTGCCTCCCAAAGGCTGGTGCTTTTGATTGGTTAGTAGTGCAGGACATGGTACTTACAGGAATGAGGTTGGACAAGTTGGATATTATTGCAATATTTTCTTGTGTCTTTTGTCATAAAAATTTAGAATCCTCCGCACACTTGTTTCTTCACTGTGATTTTGCCTATGATTGCTGGTAGTGGTTGTTTGAAAAGCTTAATCTATCCTTTGTTATTGGTAAGGATCTCCTTTCCCACTTTAGAGCCAAGCCTCTCCTGTTTGCCTCATCTTTCTATGCATGTCTTTGGATTATTTCTCCGTCTATTGTGATTTGGAATATTTGGTTAGAGCGTAATAATAGGTTTTTTAAACAAACAACTTCTTCCTTGGCTAAGGTTTTATTGAGGATTGAATCTTCCATCTCCGAAGTTGCTTTGTCTTTTATCTATAAGAATTTGGAAACCCTTACCTCTTTTTCTCATTGGGATGGTAGGCTAACTCGAGTTTGGAGAATGTTACCAGTCTTACCTTCTCATGGATCTATTTTAAATAAAACTAATGCTATAAGTAAGAGAAATTTTGCTTGCTAGAAACCTCCTCTGCAAGGGCACTTTAAATTGAATTTTGATGGTGCTTCTCATGGGAACCCTAGCCTAGCAGGGGCAGGTATGGTAATTTATGATCATAAGGTAAGATTTATTCAGGCTCGTTTTCATGCGATTGGTTTCAAGTCTAACAATTGTGCAAAATTCTTTGCTTTGTCTTTTGGTTTGGATATGGCTATATCTTTGGGAATTAAGGACTTGATAATTGAGGGTGATTCTATGGTTATTATTCAAAGTGTCATGAAAAAGAAGTCGAATTGTTGGCAATTACAATATATACTTGATCATATTTTGCAAAAATTAGATTTTTTTGATTCCTTCTTGATTTCCCACTGTTATAGGGAAGTGAATAAGATTGCGGATTTCTTGGCTAACTTAGCCATTGACAGTGATGCTAATATGCAGGAGGTAAGTGTGGATGAGATCCCTTCCTCGGTTTTGGAATATTTGAAGTAAAGAAGGGCATAGTTGTAGTCTTCATCAACCTCCTTATTTGGTGTGGCTTTTATTTGGTGTTGTAATGCCCCGCCAGGAAACCCCGAAGGGATAAAGCTAATACATATAAATGGAGTGCAATAATTTTTTTTTAAAGATAAACACAACATTAAGATACAACGAGATATCAAAATTCAGATTAAATAGCGGAAGACATCAAATAACACCTACAGAGTTTCCCAACGTGATTACTTAATTACACATTTAACTTAACTCACACAATTAATCCAATAAGCTGATTATCTTAAAAATGAGATAATTCTTAAACAAGGATAATTTCTTTCAGAAGATGAAAATATAAATCACATGCTAATGTTTATCCATTATGATTCATTCATACCTTACATTCAAGCTTTTCCATTAAAATTTAAGCCATGCATCTAATTTAACAACTCACTTGAATTTTATCATAAACTAATGAGATCTTTCCATGCATACTTAATTTCATTAACAATAACCGAATATATACCATTACTCTAAGCTACATTCATTCATGATACAATTTACTACATTCAAGAGAGGACTGCATACATTCATTTTAAATTAATTTCATCTTATCCACATATACATTCTATCAAAATGTCATTCATATATGCTAACACTGAATATGAAACATAAGAATAAAATCATCACATAACACCAAGATGATCTCGGAGTTCACCCCTGAAGGGCTACATCTCTGGGTCTTCTCAACTGCAAGACCCCTCTGATAATAATAAAGTTAAGAATACATGAGGTTCTCATAATTTACAATCCTGCCATCAAGGCGAAACATAATCAATATACAAACGACCACATCGGTCAATAAATACATAAACGATCCCTAAAAAGGAAAGGATCCAGTTGAACATACTCGAAGCTAATACAAAGGTCCACTAGAGCATCCACAAAACTGAGTCATCGTAACCCAAGGTCTAACATGAAAACAGGTTCTCACAAGGGCATAAGCAACAGGATGACTCCATAAAAGTGCTTCTATCTGGACAATACAACCACACACTAGCGAACGTAGGGACAAGTGTCATCACACAACCTGGTACGGTTACCATGGGAGGTCTTCATAGGTTCCGGCCCCATACACTGGGTTACCCTGGCAACCTAATCCGAACCTTTGACCCATCCAAGCCTCATGTGGACCCACACATCCTTTCGTGAAGACAAGGATGATGGTTTGCCATTTTAGGCCTTCTCACAGCATGTCGAGTCTGTGTTAGCACTCGTCCCATGTGTGAGGCACAATTATCTTACTTAGAGATTAACATTCTAATCTACTGTTAGGTTATCACTTATTAGACTCACTTTCGATGGGTTACCCAGTAGCCACTTTGGGAGCGACCCCCAATCGAAGGCCACTTTCCCATATGACACTAGACTATACTCCAATGAACTCAAAAACCAAGGAATACTCATGGTCAAGCAAATGGAGTTCAAAATGGAGGGAACAACCATTTGGTCAAACATGACTCAAAAGAGGTACACTTACTGATGGTACTCTAACTAGAGACCTGACCAACTATGGTCAACCATGAATCATCATTCGACACCCACATAAAGGATATGACCAACTACGACACCACCACAATACAATAGTCAACTCAAGATCGAGGACAAAAACAGGTACCCAAATCAACCATACGATAGGGTCCAATCAAACAAAGCAAGGCTTGCCATTACTTAAGAAAAAGTGAATACATAAATTAAACTCGCATAGGCAATAACCAGCAGATACAATCTTTCAAAATGATTTAAACATTAAATGTCGACCAAGTTTTCTACATGATCTAAGTTTCCAAAATACACTAACAGGAAAACATCGTGGCAAGGTGAATACAATACCACAATTTGCAATAGTACCATTGTCTATTTCTCAAACAGAGGAAAAAATATAATTAAACCATTCATTTTACTAAATGAGATTATTAGTAACTTAACAATTTTTCCAAATGATACTTAATCAAATTCCCAATTATACCAATAGCATCACGTTTAAATTCCTAATGTCCAATGATTACATATTCATTTCTAGCATATCCAGATGATCGATAACATTCAAATCTTCAAATAATATATACTCCTGAATAATGTATATTTTATCTCTAAAATTTTTCCAATTTAAATAGTATTCTATCTTTTCCCAAAAAGACGCTTCCCTAATATTACAAGTCCAAAAAGATTAAATATTAATTCATATATATTTATTAACCCACAGTTAATAAAATATACACAATTAATAATTAATAATGCCTAATAATCAAATTAAATATTAATTAATATATATATATATATATATATATATATAAATTTTCATTAATAAAATATATATTATTAATAATTTAATAATGCTCAACTTTCACATTAAATATTAATTAATCATATATACATTTATTTCCATCAATAAATATATATTAATATTAATTAATAATTAATTAAAAACTTTATAAAAAAATACTTTTAAATTAATAAACTTATTTATATTTTTTTTAACTAAAAAAAAATAATAAAAAAAAGATACAAAGGGGGGCGGCGAGGGCCGGGCCCACCTCCCTTACGTGGGGGTTGGGCGGCCACTGCCATGCCCTAACCGCGGGCGGTGCCTACGCGGCCACCACGGCCCTGCGGCCACCGCGGGGGTCGCAGCTTGCTGCGGCTTGTGCAGGGGGAGGAGGCGGCGGGTAGAGCTTCGCTCCCCGCTCCTCCAAACCCCCAATATAATATATTTTTTACTTTTTTTCATTCAATTCGAGTTTTAAACAAACAAATCGATTTTATGATAAATAATTTCGATTTAAATATATTTTTCTTTTCAAAAAGACAAACCCCATTTCATTTTTTATTTTTTTTTAACAGTCTCATAATGAGACTTAAAATAAAAATTTCCAGCAAGAAGAGGTTTTCTAAAATAGAAAGAATTTGTTGGAATAACCAACCAAGTAAATAATCTTTTGGGCATAAGGAAGCTCATTTTTCATACAAGAAACAAGCAATCATCCAATCTTAACTAATTTCCACAATAGTTCTTAATCTTGGGCAATCAATAGAGAATTTGAAACCAAGATTGAATGAAGAACATTCAAGCCCATTTTAAAAAAAAATTTAAACAATAACTAATTGATAACCAGAATTCCTACCTCAATAAGCATTCCTGGAAAGGATCTGATGAAGAGCCCCAACCTGCAGCTCAAGAAATCTTTCTCCTTCCAAAATCCCCAAATCTTTCATCCAAAATATTTTCCAAAAATATATTTTTCTCCAAAAAATTCAATCCCCCATATTTTTCCAAAAGTCTAGGTTAAAAGGGAGAAGTTCGACCAAAATTTTATTTTTGGATTTAAAATTTTTATTTAAAATAATTCACAAAAATCATTCTTTTCCAACTATATCAATAAATTAAATTTGTTTTTCAATTAAAAATTGATTTTCTCCAATAACTAAAATTAACCTTTCTATTTCCAAACTGTCAAGAAGATAAATTAATTCTATTTCAATTGAATTTCGATCTTTCATTTCATAAGCATAAACATAATGCATTTAATATTTAAAATTAACTATTTAATTGAACTTGCTCCTAAACTGAATCGAGCACTTCAATTAACGATTAATCACATAAAGAAATCCTGTTTAATTTAGTCCATAATCTTTAATGCACAATGCATATTTAATCAAATTAAAGATTAAGGATTAATTACTCAATTTAACCACACACGCCAGACACGCAAACCAAGAAGGCCACACAGAAAGACGACCCGCATACCCAACCAAAGGGGATACCGACGATGACTAACGACACTCACTTGAGCACGACTATGGTCAAACGAGGATATCACGACCACCTAATCCAACTCTAAGGATCAAAGAGGTACACTCAAACCTGCAAATTCAGGCAGAGACAAACCTCGCACCCATGCAACACTGTACCTGAAATCTCCTGCAACCAAGAGTCATACATGCATACATATATAAAAATAATGAAAGCGTTAGCCCGAGATAACAACACGAAATAGGAGAACTAATTAACTTGCATACAAATTGGTGCGAAAACCACATTAACAGATATGTACTAAAATCAAAACATCTAACTATAACATTATATTATGATAAACTAACCAAGGCCAAACCGAGATTAGATATTGATTAGGGCAGGGGTACTACAGGTGTGGGTTCTGCTATGCTTGATCACAATGTTTATTTTGACAGGGTCTTTGATTATGGTTTCATTTCTGCTATGTGGTATCATTCTAACTAGTGGTTTGGAGAATTGTGTTTCATAGACAGGGGTGGTTCAAACTGGTAATTTTTGGCAGCAATGGATATGCATCCTTCGGCGATCATACTTTAATCTTCCTTCTATATGCTTCTGTTGGCGGCTTCCTTTATATCTAATGCGGCTTATGTAATTGGGATGGGTTTTTTGATGTATTATACCAATGGACATTTGGTATTGGGTATAATAGGCTTGTGTTACTTAAGCAATACTAAAGGGTTTTCTTACTGTTTCTTTCCTTTCAGTGCTTTTTGAACCAGACATTGTAAATTTTTTTTAAAATTTAATATAGTTCAGTGGTTCTATCCACTTTTATCAATTTTTTTTTTTATATAAATACCAATAATAGTATTCAAATGGTTTGACTAGATTTTCTAATGTATATATTTTATTTTATTTTTAAATACCAAAATTTAATTTATATAATTTTATTGATAATAATTATGAATAGTATTATTAGTATGATGTAAGCTATAAAATATTTTAACTATTTCATTTTTATTATATATAAAAAAATTAGTTCAAACTTATTTTTATGTCACTATTTACTATTTGATAAACGACATTTTTTATTTAAAAGATTGTGAACTAATGAGTACAATTTTTTTTATTGTATTTGAGATAATTTTAATTTATTGAAAAGATAAAATGGAGGAAAAATAAGAGATTGCAATTAAAATAATTTTAATAATAATTTAAGCAAAAATTACGTCTATTAGTTTAGAATATTTTAAAAATTAACAATAAATAATGATATTTAATAAAATATAATCTATAATGTATTTTAAAATATATTCTATATTTATTTACTTCATAGATTGCTATATATATGCAAATTCTAACATCTTTCATCAATTTAAAGTTAATATATTCATATTCAAATTTAATATTAAATTACACATTATATTTAGAGCTTTAATTCTCATTTGACATTTCCTCTCTTTGATTAACATTTGTAACATAATTTTAGCCTTTGTTAAATCAAGTGCTTTGATTTTAACTTTTAAATACCATTTAGAAGAAAAACTTTAGAAGAGTTCAACAAATTCCATCTCTAATATGTCAATGATTTAAGAAATTTTTATTATATTAGTAGTATTGGTATAAGAAATTAAACAAAGCAAATTGATTCTTTGAACAACAATTCTTATCAATTACCTTATTACATGAGGTTAATGATTATAAGGGTCCATAGATTAATTAATGGCTACATATTATAGATCCTTAATTAGAATTTTAATTTCAATTTCAATTGTCAATCATAGAAAATGACTTTTAAATTTTAGTGTTTATATTCTTTTAATTATATTTATGTATTATAAATTATAATATTTATATTAATAGTTATAATATAATAGAAACATTATAGTAAAAATAGTGATTAAATAATTTAAATTCATGATTGAAAAATTATTAAATTATTTTGTAGATATTAAAATGACTAAAACAAAATTATGATTTTAAAAAGTATTAAAAAAATCTAATTTAAAAAAAATCTTATATAAAATTATAACTATAAGTTATTATTAATTTTAAGTATGGAATATTCATATCTTTGCAAGTGCTACAAATTTTGAAAAAATTATTGTAGATGAAAATTAGAAGCCAAAAAATTGTATTATCTTATAAGGACCAAAGTGTTTTGCCAAATCAAAATTATCATAAAATAATTTTCACAATTTAGGAACTTAAAAAATGTGCATATAGACAACACAAAAATCTTAATTTATTAAACAAAAAACAAACTAATACTAGTAGCTTCCAATTGGTTCAAATTACCTTTTTAATAACTAGTTAAATCTAAAAAAGTCAAGTGATTGTAATAAAACTGTATGATGACAAGTACTAATAATGTTTGAATAGTTTTTTTTGCTTTTGTAAAGAGTGATAGAAAAATAATAATAATAAAAAATTATATAATAATAATAATAATAATAATAATTTAATATTAATTACAATATAATAATATAATAATTTAATGTTAATTACCTGAAATTAGAAAAGTTAATCTATCTATTAGGATGATGAAGGATGTGAAGTGAAAGTTGGTAAATGATGAACTTTGATGGAATATAGTATAGGATGTATGATGAGAAAGCATGGTGAGGAGGAGTAAGAAATAAGAAAGCAAAATTAGAGCAACATTGTTGGCTTAGGATGGGTAGGATAGGAGAGAATCCACTTGGAAGGACGTTCACAAATTGTCATGAATGCCATATCGTGAAGGAAATGATACCGCAGAAGCTACGTCTCCAAATGAATGGAGAATGGCACACTCTGTGTTAAGATTGGTCTTGGGTGACGAACTCTGACATCACTTCAAAGTTTCTTCATGTACACCTGATTTTGGTGTGGGAATTGGCAGAAAGGAGTTAAGTTCAGGTGGGGAAGGGGAGCAACAAGGTATATAATATTATAGTGAAGTTCATCTTAATGTATGGGTGTGGCCTCACAATGTCACATACATCTATTTAAAAAAAAAAGTTAATTACAATATAATAATATTATAGTCTATTTTTTAAAGTAGAATGATTGACTTTTATGCATTGACACACAATAATTCATATTTAATATTGGATGACAAAATTATAATTTATTTTCATTTCTTGTGGCTTAAAACAAGTTCTTCCATGTATGTTTTTCTAAAAATGATTAGATTTAAACAATAATAATATCTAATTTATGCTTCTATGTTCACATTTTTTTTGGTTCATATTGGATCTAGTTTTTCATATATTTAAAATGTTCTATTTTTTAAATCAGTGTAATATGGGCAAGATCCATTCTTACTATATTAGAAAAAAAATGAAGATAAATTATGCATCAAATTAAAATATAAAATTTGACTAAAACAATCCTATAGAGTCTTAGTTATAATAATCTAAGAATAATTCCTCACAATATAACAACACCAACCTAACAAAAAGTGAAATCTCTTCTCATATCAAATTCTTCTATTTTTCTTTGGAGTGAAGAATCATGGGATGAGAGTCCTTAATTTTGTAAGAATCCTTTTCTTTTGAATGGTCTAATAATTCTTGTTTGTGAGTACACAATAAATCAAAATGGACTCAAAAGAAGCCTAATCGTTTTTTTATTTATGAGGGGGGGATATATTCAGCATAACATTTTGTGATTATTAGTAGTATGATATATTCCCATAAAGGAATTTTGTTTTGATGAATTTTTACCAAAACCTCATCAATTGAGCTAGAGAAGCTAGATTTTCTTACCTATGGTAGGGAGGTGGGGGCACCTTCTGAGCTAATTTTGGATTAACCTAATAATGATATAGCTAAGTGTCATTTCACCAAGTTCCATCTTCTTATGTTTTAAAGGGTCGGAAACCTTACATGAGCAATGGACAACCAAATGCCCATATTTGAATTCTTATCAACACCTAAAGGGGATGTTTACATGATCATTAGAATGAGAATACCATCTATTGTTTTTTAAAATAAACTCTAGAAGATGCTTATTTAAATCCATTTTAATGTAAATTTTCAAAAATATAGTGTAGATTTGATCCTTATTATACTCAAAAGCGTGTAATTTTTTTTGAAGTGAATTACCCATCATCCTCAACCTTGAGTCTCACTATAAGTATACAAGAATATAAGGGAAATGAATCTACATAGGAATCACGGTGAAACAATCATTATTAGGGTCAAACAAAGGGTACTAGGTTTTTTAACATAGGAAATGTTTATCCTATAATCTAAACTTAAATCACATTGGCTGGTATTAAAATGAGCCCTTTAATCAAGAATTCAATTTGATTTGTATGAACTAATTTCACTCTTTCGAAACCCTAATCATGTCACTCTCGTTGGAATCAATGAACACTGAGAGGGGGGGGGGGGTGAATCAATGTTTTGCAAATTTCAAACTTATTAAGCTTATTATTAAACCACCGAGTGCATAAGAATGAAAGTAAAGTGCAAAAACATAAAGCAATCAAGAATACAACCATAACAACAAGATTTTTATGTGGAAACCTAGAAAGGGAAAAACCACGGTGGGATTTGAACCCATAATATTATTATACTATGGCCAGAAGTATGATAATATTACATTGAGGGCATGTAGTTGCATTCAGGCACACTGCCTAGAGATCACTGCTCAAATACAAAAGGGCTACAACCCGGATGAAGGCTCATTGCCTTACAGATGATTGCAATTGATTACAATAATGAATGAACTGAAAAATAGTATCTACATATGCCAAAAAATAGTTCCGGTTAGGCTCAAATTGACTTCTGCAACTATTCTGCTTATCTTCTATGTCTTACACTGTAGCACCTAAACCTTCAATAACATTCACAAATTCACTTATACAGACTTCTCACACTATTCTTTTACATCAAAATGCTGAAATGAATCGGTCTTATATATCCGCATCAACAAAATGAATCATTTCTCACGTCGGCTTCCAAAACCCGCATAACACCCAACATGAAATGTGTAACCTTAAGTCGTCTCAATCCATCCACAAATCCATACGTGGACCTAAACAAAATGATAAAAATATTCACACAAGTCAACCCAATCACTTCGAACAGGAAACCAATCACCAAAATCAACCCTAAGTTTTTGCAACACACGTTACACTAAAATAGCTCTATTCTAACCGAATTATCGGATACCTAACCTTAAATCTTGCTCATGAATCAACACTGGATATTAGGATTATGAAATAATATTCCTTGATCCTCGAATCAACTGCCTCTATCACTGCAACCAAAGTTACACAATCAGAATTATCAAAATATGCACACTGCACACATGTTCTACCGGTTACAATGTTTCACCTTCCAGACTTATGCCTTATGAACAATATGACTTCTGGTAAATCAAATCTATGTACATCGGATATGATTTCTTAATTGGGTTGCCATCAATGACAACTCCTAAGCATCTCTCATGCATCAATCTTCCAAGATTTAGATGCAAAGCTATCAGATGCAAAACCCACAAAGGCAAGGGCCAGAGCAAAGGTCTTCTCTAAGTATTTGAATTGAATTCGTGCATTCCAGTTCCAGACTATTTGAAATATTCTCAGCTGAACTAACTAAAGAAATATGATGTCGCATAGATATAATTTTGTTCCAACAGTGGATATTTGATACAAATCAGCGAATATTTCCGTCGATCAACGAATATTCCATAGAAATCGGTAGATATTTCGATCGATCGACAAATTTATCTTCATGGAACGAACGACCCAACAATGACAAAACGATAGAAAGAAAGTGGTTATGTATCCATAGGTGGTAAGAGTTGGGATGCTTTCTTTCTTAGGTGGCAATAATAGCAGAGAGAGTAGGGTTGATTAGATTGATAAATCAATCGGTGGAGGGGCCTAGGGTGAGGGAGGCTAAGCTCACTGGAAAGGCACCAGAGCAACATGTATGACCAGCATATGGGCAACTAGAACTGGTGTTGGTAGCTCTGATTCAACTATTGGTATTGGTGCTACTAATGATGTCGGGTCTTGATCCTGATATGGATATGGAACCAGGTATGGCACTACCCCAGCCTCTGAACAACGTCTCTTGCTAACAATCCCCCCTTTGGCATTGATGGCAACACTGTGAAAAATGAACTGTACACTTAAGACTGCAAAACTTCAAAGTTTCAAAATCTGCAAGACTCAACAATCTCAATAAACTCCCTGAGATTTTGCACCATTTTTCACTCTGCTCTCTCCCCCTTTGACAACAATGTCAAAGATATGATTCTGCCAAAACTTATATACAAAGATATGTATAGTTGCTTACAAATTTTTTAAAATATCTACAAAATTGTCTTTAGGGACAACAAGTGGTTATCCCATTCCTTCTTCAGACTATCCAAAATACAGATCATCCTACTGAAAAGATATGCGAGCATCTCTTCTCTCTGTTTGTTTGTCGGAACACTCTTATTCAGAGCATCCTTTGCATCTTGCATATTTCTCATTAGAGAATATATCCAGGGAGTGATAAGACTCCTCACTTCTCCCACTCTAGCCAAAATTTTGTCCTTTTCCTAATTTAAACTCTTAATCTTTTCCAATATACTCAAAACTTGTGGTTCAAACTACTAGCTGGGATTGACTGGGGTGCATATTAATGAGATATGCTAGCAAGCTGGCCTTCACATTCTTTTATTTTCTTGTCACTATCAATCATCTTCAAAATAAAAGAATGTGAAGGCCAGCTTGCTAGCATATCTCATTAATATGCACCCCAGTCAGTCCCGACTAGTAGTTTGAACCACAAGTTTTGAGTATATTGGATAAGGTTAAGAGTTTAAATTAGGAAAAGGACAATTTTTTTTCAGTCTCATGGCATTAAACTGATTTAAAACTCTAATATCTGCTACCTTTTCCAAATACTCAAAATGAGATTCTACAACGTTCAACATACTTCTAAGCTTACTGAAGGAATTATCAGTTGAGTTGAGTATAAAAGATGGCAAAATTTTCTCCAATGCATCTCTTGCCAATGTTATCAATTCTTTGTTTGCAGTATGGGACTTGAGTAAGTCCTCACTAACTTTAGCTTGTGCCAACATTGCAAGCTTCAATGCCTGAATAGGAGATAAAGAACTTAGATCAATAGGCCCTTGAGAAAAATCATTTGAATCAGTAACAACTTGTTTTCCTTTGTCAGCAGCAGTGTCTCTTGCCACTACCATCGGAGCCTGATCATCCTTCTCCTCTCCTTTCTCCTTTCCTGCTACCTTTGCATTCATATCCTTTTCACCCTTCTCCACATCATCTATCTCCTTGGCTTCCTTATCCAAAAAAACTTTTATCACCAGAGGATCCTATACAGCTTCACCGAAGTTATCAATAATAACATTATCAGGATCATCTACAATTGTGGTTTGTTCATTTGATTGTCATGCTAGAATGAACTTCTCAGATGTTTGATCTTTCTATATATCAAGAACGACTGCATGAACTTCCAGAATAGATGTATCCTGAGATTGTTCTCCTGGTTGAGTGTCATCATGTGCGGAATTCACATCATATCTATGATCTATCAAAATTTTTCTCAAAATTACTTCAGTCTCTTTACTCACTTCATCTATTTTGTCGAGCATGATTTTATTGACTCTCTTCTTGCTTTAGAATATTTCCTTAGAAAGCTTTAACAGTCTAACAACTTGAGTTTTAGAGATTACAAAACTCAAATTTACTAATACATACTCTTTTATTATTTTATCCTCTAAACTTGTTGTATGTGTCATGCCCAACTTTTGGGCACAACGGAATAATTTTTTTTTTGTAACTACTCAACTTAGAACGACTTACTTAATTATAATAGTGCAACTCTAGTTTGGTCTTAACTATATTTTGTGTGAATCAGATAATTAATTTAATTTGGTGATAAAGTTAACTAAGTCATCAGCGAGCTAATATCTCTCCAAAAGAGTTACCCCTAATCTTCCACTAATAAGTAATTAAAGTCTCAAACTTAACAATCAATCTCAAATTTAAATGATCAATATTTATCTTATAGTTCTTAAATTTCAGTGGGTCTTAAAATTTGATTTGCCCTAACCCTTTGATTAATAAATCTATTAAATGAAATATCCATTAATGAACAAGTGTCTAATAAATTTCAAATAATTGGTCCAACAGGGCACTACATGAGTCGATATGGTTACCCAAGGGTTTAACCTACCCAACGTTTAAATTTAACAGAATATTCCTTATTTTACAATTAATTATTTGCTTCGAAATAACTAAAGAAATTAAGCCACTTATATATATATATATATATATATATATATATATATATATATATATATATATATATATATATATATATATATATATATATATATATATATATATATATATATAATTATCTATAAACTTATACACATGCTTATGAATATATTTAAAAGGAGGGTGGGGTTTTAATTTTATTATATTATTGAACCCCTTTTTAATACTCTTTTCCCCCCACACACAAACTTATTTTAAATTCTATGTGTGTTTGCCCTAACTCGAAACTAGGGTTAGGGCAAATAAGTTGACATCTTTTATCTCTTTTTTTTTGTGCTGTGAGTGTGTGTGAATGGCTTACATTTTTTTTTTTTTTGTGTGTGTGTAGGTGTGGGAGTGGCGGCCCGAGCATCTAACCCATGGCAAAGCCGAAGGGAGGAGGGCGGAGGGAGGACCGAGTGGCCAAAGGAGACGGCGGCGGCAGAGGAGGGTTTTTCCTTCCGTGTGGAGTGAGCGGCAGTGGGCGGGGGTTTCCCCCGGGCGCCACTGTGCTTACCCACAGTGCGGCCGAGCGCTGTCCACTATGGGTAGTCACAGTGGCGGGCCGGGAGCCACCACCACTGTGGTTGCCCGCAATGGGGGACCCGGTGCCGCTCACTGTGGTTTCCCACAGTGACGGCGCCGAGCCCTCCACTGTGCGCAGCCACAGTGGGAGCATGGCCGCGCGTTTTTCCCTGGTTTTCATTGGGACTCGGCCCTTGGGGTTGTTAAAATTATTATTTTTTTTTAAAAGGAGTTTACAAAATGTAAAATAAATCCTACAAACATATATATATATATATATATATATATATTAATAAATCCATTTTTTTTTGTTTAAAGGATTAACATGCAATAATTTTCTATAAGGCATGAACCAGCTTTTTATATATAAATATATATATATTTATATATATATAAATATATGTGTAAGTAGGTTTAGAAAAAAAATACATTCCTGTTTCTTATTTGTTTTATAACAGATTATCAGAATAACATTTGAGGAAATAAAAAATATATATATATATTTTGCTACCTTTTTAATCTATGACCCATTTAGGCTTTTATTTGAGTTTAATATTTTGGTGTATCTTTAAAATGCATACAACATTTTCCTAATATTATTTGCAAATTGAATAATGAGGAAAGATATATTTTTTTGTTTGTTTAAGATCTAACAATCTGCAACTAATAGCTACAATGCATAGCAACTTAAAATGTATTCATTCTTCTTGTAATCAAATTAACTCTAAGAACTAAATGCTAATCTTTCCTTTTGATCCAATAAGCTACTATCTTATGATTTGTTTTCTGCATTAAATGGAAAAATAATGACAGTTTTCTTTTATTTGCAGCAGCATTAATATAGCTAAATGAACAGAAATAAATTTTCATTTGCCAAATAAACATAAATGCAACAACATCTTTTTTTTTGGAAGATTTAAATACAAACTAATTCATTTCCTCTTCCCTTTTTGCAATACTAACACAAGTAGGGAATATATACTTCTTTTACAATTTTAAGTACAAGGTAAATGAGATTACAAATAGGTATGAAAACCCAACAAGTATTTTCCCTTCCATAGTAATATGGATATAATATATACACCCTTTTTTTTGAAAATAAATACAACAAAACACTTTTTTTTTTTTACAAGCTAATATTGAATACATTTTCTTCTTTAAAACTTTTCTGCAACACAAAACAACAACCTAGCTCTTTATTCCTTCTTTTCCATTCAAAGCTACCTGCAATAAAAAAGCACAACTTGACCATGGAGAGCTCACCTCCCAGCCTAGGCTTACTAGAAGCCATCCCCGAGCTTGGAGAACCAAGCACTAGATGGGTTACAAACAAGCAAACAACACAACAAGTAGGGCAAACACTCAACATACATCTTCCCATCCCAAACTACACTTTCACCACACATTGTGATGATCATTCCACGGGTGGAAGTGGACCAAGTACCATTGGGGAGATTGCAAGCCAAAAATTACAATTCAAGCCACCTCATGGCAATACAAGATACAACAAAGATACATCCACATACCTTATGCCCCCCAAAGGCTCAAGGCCATATTTTCTCCCCTTATGACCCCCAAATGCATACACAAGGCTATGCAGCAAGGGTCACAAAGGACACCCTTGAGATCACTCTCCATAATGAGAGCCTCTCACCTAAGGCTGTCATACTCCTTCCACCCCAAGACCATCCTACTCCCCCAAGAGTAGGAGGTCTTGGACACTCCCAAAACAAGAACACATAAACAAAAACATAGAAATGAAAGCTTACACTTCTTTTTTTTTAACAACAATTCACATAAACACAACTCTTTCAACAAGCTTTTCTTTCCTTCAACAAAACAACATAAACAACATAAATAAGAGGGAATAAAACCAACCTTATTCTGCCAATAGGTATGTTATATTTAGTTGGGGATGAGCTGCCCAAATCCACACAAACTTTTCTCCAATCTTTTTCCAAAAATTCTACTCTACCCCTAATTTTCCAAACAAAAGCATAATCTCCAACAATGGAGAGTGGGTGATTACTCACTAAGTCTCTAATTCTTGCCTAAGAAGGCCTCTCACACACTCCCCAACCCCTTGGGTGAGGTGAGAGTTCCCATTGGTTGCTCTTCCCAAACTCTTACACATTACTAAAACTGGAAAGGGAAAAGGTGAGAGAAGATGGGGAAGAGAGTTTGACATCAAAAGGGAAGGTAGTCTATCCTAGGAGGAACTTTCTAAGTTGAATTTTCGCTCACCTTGGAAAAACCACTTTTTGAGGTGACTAAAGAGTCACATGGGAGTAGTCACATGTTTCAAAATACCCCTAACCCATAGGTATACCCTTTGGACCTTTGGAAAAGCCCTAAAATTGACCCTAGGAGTCCATTTAACCCCTTAGAAACCCAACTGAAGTTTACCTACGGGTCAAACCTGAGTTGACCACTCCCAAGACTCCCTACCCAAGGCAAATTTGGGACCACACTCATGTTTTTGAATGGCTTTGGTAGAAACAAAACTCCCTCCAAGAGACAAGTCAAAATCAATGACACTAATCAACACATGTGTCAAGTGACACAATAAAAATACAATATAAAAATCACACATGGAATTTGTCTCTTGTAGGATTACACATATACATAAAAATTAATTTTAACACTCAAGCATCATACACTTCACAAATAAAATACATTACAAACGGGGTGTTGTCTCTCCAAATAGACAACCCCTGGCTTAACAAACGTACATTGGTCTAGGTTTGGTTCTCCATATACATTCCATGGTCACATGGATAATTTTCCTGCACATCTCAATTAACACATTAGTAATTCCAAATAATCCCAATTATACATAATTAAATACATGGATTTCATTGCACATCAAACACTCATACATTGGCAACAATAATTCAATATCTCATTCAATTAAATCCGATTTCACATAAGCAATTAACACAATTCTCAAAATTGAACCATTCATAAAATAAGCATCATTTTTCTATCATCAAAATGAAGTCCTGCAATTCCAATAATGACATTCACCATTTCAAAATAATTCTATTCTAGCAACATATATAGTTTCATAATCATCATGCATAAAATAAAGCATCAACATATGCCAATGTGATCCAAATCATGAAGTCATATAGGTTCTAAATCCATAAAGCATAAAATAAGGCATCCATAATAGTCTCAATATGCAAATAACTGAAAATGTCAAGCTGAGTCGGGGTAGGGCCTCACAGTATGCCTCCTTGCATCCAAAATATCATACAATTCCTTTGGAATCATAGATGACAACTCAATCAAAGTTTTTCTATAAACATTCATATACTGTATAATTACTTCCTCAATAGCTCTCTATTCTTTATCATCAGAATTCTCATAATATATAGATACATTTTTAAAATTTCCTTCCTTTATCACTTCATCAATTATTTCATTTAGTATATTTGGAGGGACAAAAACATAATTACCTTCCAATTTGCCTGACTTAAGAGCTTCATCTAATTCAGATTATTGTTTCTTTCTCGCTCTGGCTCTATCAAATGGCTTATCTTCAGATTTTGACTTCTTGGTAGGCTAGGCTTCACTGGATTGAGACTTCTTTACTACCCTAGTATAAGTACCTGTCTTCTTTACCTCTTTCACCACTTCATCAGATTCAGTCTCTATATCCTCAGCAGTGGCTGCAACATATTCTCTTTGTGGCTTCTCCTTCCTCTTCTCAACTCCACCGAATGACTTGGCTTGTGGCTTGAGTGGAGGAATAGGCTTCTAAACACCAGAGGTAGGTGCAAACTAGGATTGCCTTGGCTTGGATTGCTTGGGAGGAGTGGAGACCGGTTTTGACTTCTTAGGCTTTGCCATGTCTTTCTCCTTCAACATATTTTGCTCCCTATCCCTTTGCACAACTTCTTTTGATATTCCTATTTGTTCAACAAGCTCTTCAATTTCCTTTCTGACTTTCCTCTTCCTTGTCGACTTAGTAAATTTCTTATGCAGATCAAGATCTTTCTCTTTGTAGGTACTGAACCTTTCTTTCTTTTCATCTACCAGTTTACTCAACAAGTGTGGAGCATATGCATCAAGTGTATTTCCATCTACCTCATACCCCATGGGTATGATCCAAATGGTTCCAGGTTCAACTATCTCCATGTGGCATTGGTCTTTGTCTACCATAAAGAAGATTGTATTCTCATATTTCTCAACAATATCTTTTGGGATCCTCTCTCTGATCTGCATCATTGATTGAAATGATTTAAAGTATCCCCATAAAGAAGATTTCTGAGCTACAATATCACCCAATCCCTGCAAACCTTCTTTGATTTGGACTACCACTGGTTTATCATAAGCCCATTGTATCTTTCCTATACTAGGGATTTCATTCAATAAGTAAGTGATAAACAAATAATCAAAGAACTAAATTTGAAACCATGTTTTCTATCATGTTTCATCTTCTTCAGGTTGCTCATTAACTCACTGAGAAGTATTCCACACAGATCATACCTTGTGTCCTCCTTAAGCATCTGATAACTGCAAATATAACAATACTAGATACTAAATTTTGTTTGCTAGACTGATATACCTTATATCCCATTACCATTGAGGCAAATCTCACACCATGTTCAATGATATCATTAATTGTCATCGACCGAGTGTCATGCTGGGATCCAGTAACCTTTGTTACTATTGTGTTCTGAACTTTCCTCAGACCAAGGATCTCACCGATTGCATTCAAACAGGTTACAACTTGAAAGGTTTACTTCGTGATCTTGTGAGGTCTATCCAGCCATATAAAATCATCGTGGACTCGGGTCAAGATGTACCTGACCCATTCAGGTTCATCTAACATGGGAAAATGAACAAAATGGATAAAACCCTTGTCTTGCAATGATTTAAATTCGAGCTTCAGATTCCCCACCCCATCCATCATATGCTTGGTGTATAATGACATCATGTCCACATTTCCAAGCTCCTCGATATTACAGTGGATATATGCCCTTCATTATGAAGCACACCATACGACATAAAGGGAAATGCACCTTTTGGATCATCTTCAACAATAGCCTTGCTCTTTTAGTAATCTCAACTACAAATGGGGTTGCAACACCAGATGTAGATGCCATTTTGAAATTATGGTATGAAAAATAACTCGAACATGGATAAATACCTTTTCAGATTCAACTAGATGCTAGGAGTCACTTTTGGATCTCTTCAAGCTTAGTTATCACTTCTCAATCTCATTCGCCTTGCTCTTCTTCTCTTTCTTGTTGTTGGCAATGTGAAGAATGAATGATTGAAATGTCTTTTTATCCACTGCAAACCTAATTTTAAGTTGTAATAAATGTACAACCCTAAAAGATTTCCGGATACCCTGCTTCTTCAAGAATTCATCTCTGGATACTCAGATAGGCATGAAATATTTTGGATATCAACTACATAGCTAATCACATCATTTGCAACCATCCTTGACCGATTAAAAATATTTGAAAGGGTTTTTTTAAGAATCTACATGAAAAGCTTCCCCCTAAGGCCAAAAATACCTTAGTTACCAGATGAGGTTCCAACATCGGAATAAGGTGTAAAGCCATTCTGAATATTTGAATCTTCCTTCTTAACCCACATATTCTTATGGTACTCTCTAAATTCTTCAACCTTTTCTTTGCCCTTTTCATCTAATATGTTCTTGTCTATTGGAGCATTCTTGCTTACATTCTTGTTTCTACAATATTTTGCAATGTGATCAGATTTGTTGCATGCATAGTGTTAGCACATAATTTTACAAAATATTTATGTACTATATATGGATGCTTTTTGTATATAGTTTCATCATAAGAGCATTTATTGTTGGATTGTATGTGCAAGTTATATGTTGCAGTGTCTTCATGAAAAGGCATCACTTGGGCATATTCAAGGGAAATGTTGAGTGTGATGGCATTCTGGTAATCCTCATCTTCACAATTAGTTTCATTGCAAGAGCACTTTTTGGAAGATCAGCATAGAGCAGGGTTGTGAGCATGTTCAGAGATGTCAATGGTGTGGGAGAAACCTTTCAGTATGATTATTAAAAGTTGCATCCATGGAGAAGGGCTTCTTTTGTAAAAAATGCAAAATTATGCTTATTGGCATAAGTCATCCCGATGAGATTGCCCAAGGAGGACGAAGTATGTTGATCGGAGTAACTCATGCCGATGGTGTTTCCTAAAAGGCATGAAGAAGTGCAACTTAGTGGTAATCCATCAGAGAGGGTTACGACGATGATATGATAAGAAGTCAGAGTCATCGGAGTAACATACACTATCGGGAATGAAGAATTTTTTTTTTATCCCGATACCCAATGGGGTTATCGGTGGAACTCTTGCTGACAACCGATGGGGTGATGTATTTATAGTGATGACATTGGGTCATTGGGAGGTCTTAATTTTGTTACCCTGATACCCGATAGACCAACTGGAGAAGGCGACTATATCAGAGAGACTTTCTCCGATAGAGCGATACCAAGCAAAAAGGGGAGAAAGACTCATTAGGATAACATACATCATCGGGGAGCTGTATTCTGAGTCATCCCAATACCTGATGAGGGAGTCGAGCATGAAGAGATCACATCGAGAAAACTTACGCTGATAGACCGAAGTAACCCAATAAGGAGAGTAAAGTGTGGATTGAAGTAAAAGACTCATTGGGGTAATTTACATTACTAGAGAAACATTTTCAAAGTTGTGCCGAGGCCTGATGGGTAGAATGCTACAAAGGGCGGATCTATCGGGGAAACTATAACCATCGCAAGCAAGGAAAATATGCTACGCTAGTGTCTGATGAAGCAATTGGGGAAAATTATGTCAATCAAAAGGAAAGTTAGATGTCATGAGAGCATCGAATAAAGTATTAAGTGATTCATCTCGAAGCCCAATGGAGCGACTTAAGGAATAAACAAAAGGAGGTTTCATCGGAGAAACATACCCCGATCTAACATAAAGCAAAGCTGACTAATAGAAAGGAAAGGTGGATCCATCGGGATAAGCCAAGCCTTGATGAAGAAAGCGAAACAGCTGGGGCGAGATGCGATGGACTGATTAGAGTGACTTATACTAATCAGAAAGGCAAAAAGGTAATTGAAGGAACGTAAAATATGGGTGGCACCAAGTAATTGAATTATCGGGTAGGGTTATGCCGATTAGCCTTTAGAATATCTAATATGACAGCCATTATTTAATGCTCGCGATTGGGTGGATTGAATCCGCACGAAGAAAATTTGATGAGTTTATGATTGTTACAAACTCTAGCCGTTGCATATCTAGCATAAAGAAAGAGTTTTCATGCCAAAATTATTTACAATGTTTTCAGCCATCAACATTGAAGTTGCAGACAAGAAGCGTGGGTAATTTAAAAGTTCAAGCATTTAATCATGGAGGCTTCTGGTTCACAAGGGAAAAAAAAGACATAGAGATTTTAGACACACAGTTTGCTAAATTAAAAAAGACGAAGTCCGTAGAGGGTGTGCAAAAGCAAAAACTGAACCAGGACATGATTGACCAAATGGAGTCACCTGGTGCTAAGTCAAGGAGGTCTAAAACCTATTTTTCATCCAAGGATCAATTGGAAGACAAGTACAAAGAGGTTGGAGATATTTGGACAACCATAAGGGGCCACAAATTATTTCTATATCACTACCTGAGGTGGAACAAGGAGATGCCATTGTCAAACCCTTGGACGACAAATTTGGGCAAACTGGTGGTCCCAAATGTTTTTCTGAATCTCAAATTATTGGAATTGCTTACGAGGAAGTACAACAAAGAAAAAAGATGCATTCAATTGCCCAATGGGGATCCATTCATCCGGATATCTGCCGGGTCTATTCAGGAAGTTTTTGGTATGTCTTATGAGCCTTACATGCCCCTATCCTTTATAGACCTGGAAGAAGAGTATACCCAAATGGACACCACTCACATAGTGTGGAAGTTAGCAATTCATAAGAAGGAGAAATGACGACTCACAGAGTAGGATGGTCCTCCTTTTGAAATTACTTTTTTCAAACAATACTTGCAATACACATACTGGGCATACATCTAGGTCTGCGAGGAAGAAGTACCTGATGTCACAAAGATAGGCCTATTGGTGCTAGCTGCAGATATTCAAATGCATGAGCCAAAGCCATTTGATTATGTGACTTAGTTGGCAGAGAAGCTGCATGAAGAGTTCTTGAGTTTGCAAACAGAACCTAACCCTACTTTTAAATTTTACTCATTGCTAATGTATATGGTTTTGTTTCATGGGAAGATGAAAGGTTTGTGGCCAGAGGAATTAAGGGTGACTCCCAGGAACAAAGATGGATAGGACCAACCAGTTCAATTATGGGTATCCCTTTGGGACTTGAGGTTTGACAAATCACATTATGTGTTGTTTGAAGAATATTTTGTTAAGCCTTTGTACAGATTGTTTGGAGTGGAATATGATGGGTCTATCTCACCTGAGATTAAGAGATTCCTGAGACCCCATGCTTTTGGAGACACCAGGGTCAGCCACAATTGGGTGACTGGTTTGTATGTTAGAATTTCACCTTTTTCAGGGTTTATGGTTTTGAGGGTGTTCCATATATGTTGCCTACATTAGTTCCTGACATGATTTCCTATTTAGAGATTGTTAGGCAACTTAGTATGTCAAATGCAAAGCATTTGGGTGGTGCACACAAGCAGGTATTTATGCTTGGCACTTTGCATTTTGGAGACTTCACCATTGTATCTACCAAGGCTTATGAGATGATAGAAAAGAAGCTAGTAGAGGAGTACAATTTGTATAGACACCAGGATTGGAAAAATTATGATCCAGAGGGGTATATCCACCACTGCAGGAAGAGCCAGAATCTGGGAGAGCATTTGCATATACCCATGGAGGCTGAAGATTTATTTAGAAATAAGGAATGAGATGAGGCTGCTGCACTCTCAGAGGAATTAAACCAAAAATTAGAAGAGTGGAAGCAGAGGCTTCAGGAACTAAGAGAAGAAGGAGATTTTGAGAGTGGGTCTGATGAGAATGCAACTATATCAACCCTCCGTGTACCTAGATTAGAAGAAGTGGCAGAAAGCTAAGAGCAAATCATGGTGAGAATAAATGCCAATGCAGATGTAAGACTTGAAGAGCATGCAACTTTTGTTGCATATGAGGTTTTTGTACTGTCTAAAGAGTTCAAGTCATTTTTGTACCATTACAAAGGGATAAAACTGAGAGATAACATCCCAAATGTTACCCCAGAAAATGAAGCAGAGATGCTTAAAAAATTAAAAGAAGACATTGATGCAGAAGTGGCCACAATGACACCACAGAGAGGGAGACAACTTCTCAGTGAGGCAGACATCATTTTGTTCCCATGATGGGACTTAAGTGCCTCTTTTATCTTTGGCAACTTGTTGCATTTTGACAGAAAGGATGTAAAATTGGACATACAGGGTGTTGATGATATCTTTATTGGATCAAGGTATGATCCAAATGAAGAGTAAATGTTTCTTTAGGCCCTATAGCCTCCAAATAAAAGACCCAAGATCATAGATGTAGATAAGGCATTTGGACACATGATGAAGCTGAAAGTGGGAGAGGTTAATCCAATTGTCACCGTAGATTTGGGGATTGACATTGCAAAACTGAATAAGGCCCAAATGCAGTGGGTGGTAAAAGAGGGTCAAAAATATAAAAAAATTATATGAAGACCTATTGAGAAGTCATGGTCATGAAATACCACAGATAGCTAATACTAGTGTTCAATGGAAGAAGAATTATGAAGACCAGATGAAGGAAAACATTAAGTTAAAGAGGCAAATCAGGACTGCCAGGGTAGATGTTGCGTGTGTTTTGTTGACAAACAGGTTTGAACATTTGTTGGAAGTTCTCAAAGAATTCTGGACAAACTTTCAGAAGACCCTGGATAATATGGCTTCTCAAAAAAGAACTTTAAATAGGCTGAAGGCATTGTTGAAAGATAAGAGTGCCAATGAGAAAGCGGTTGAGAAGATCTAGAGAAGGTTAAATAAACATAAAGGGTTTGGTGTGGACATTAAACAAGAAGTTACAGATTGCAAAGATATTGTTAGGTATGGGTTTCTAGATATTGTGGATGATGCAGAGTAGCTAAAGGACAAAGAGATTTGGATTGCAGAATGCCAGAATGTACTTAACACATCCCTTAATGTTGCTCGGGCAGATGTTTTGGATATGAAGGAGATAGATGAGTAGATGGAGAGAATGGTTACCATGGAGATCGTTGTTAGAGATACTGTATTCAACACCAGCACTCACAAGGACAACAAGTATTTGGGGTAAATACAAAAGTGTGATACAATACTGGACGATCATAACTGATTTTTATTATATTTTGTGTCTAGTAGTTAAGAAGTTAGGTGTTAGGTTTTAGTTAAGTTTAGTTTAGCAAGATGAAAGGGTATGTCCTTTCATTCGAATCCTTTGACTCACATATTTGTAGTGAGTCATTTTTGTATCATGTGAGGAGATAGATAATTTTGCCGCTGGCTGGGCTGCAAGTGTTATGTTTTAGAAAGGTCTAATAGGAATGGGGAGTTTATTCTGTGCAAACTGAATGTATTGGAGTATTTGTAAGTGCAGTTTTTGTGTACATTCTTATTCCCGAAGTTAATATGCAAGATTTTATGTTTTTATCTTCAGAATGTTATGTGTAATTTTGTGTTTGATGGAATCATATGTCCTCTTGATAAATCTTTTAGATTTGCTGTGATGTGCCATCACATGATGTTGTATTTAATGTAAAATTGGGTTTTTATTGTTCATGCAACACATAATGAAACTTCACAGTGATGGTCTTATAATTGTCTCTTGAGTTGATAGTGATTCTTGTCCACAAAGTTATTCATTAACTATCAGATAAAGTCACTGGTCTGTTATTAATCTTTGTTGAATAAGTTTGTATGCATTAGGTCCTTATCAAAGAAAAAAAACTTCTAATTTCTATAAGTACTGCTCTTTTCATAATGGCTTAAATTCCCAATAGTAATCTTTTGCATAACACAACTATATTCACACTTATTTTATCATTTTTCAAGGCAATCAATAAAAAACACTTATGTTAGCATAATTGCAGGAAAACCTTTTGCCATCCCCGCAATTGCTAATTCCCATAGTTTAAATTCACTCAAAACAAACCTTTTTTGTGCTTGAGAGTGTAAGGTATGCCCACCTAGGTTTAGTGGAGCCTAAAGTGCAAGGGAATTTGGTCTTCGACCATTCCTATTCATTGGCCAAGGCTGATTGGATCAACTGAGGATTATGCAAGTCTTTGGTTTTCCAATCTATGGTTTTGGGCACCAACACATAGAAAAAAACATTTCCTTGCATAGGCCTGAACTTCATGTAATTTGGTCTCATCTTGGATTGGTTAGAAATGTGTCCAAACATTCCACAAGCATCACATCTCTTATTCTGGAAATTATTCATCATTGTTCTGCACATGTTTGACTTATGACCAAAGTTGTTGTATATGAAACATTGTTTGGTAAAGGTAGATACATTATTCATCATCCTATTATTTCTGCACTGACTTGCCATATGATTGAATATACCACAAACAAAACATTTACCATTGAATTTATTGGCATTACACTGTCTTACCGAAGGTTTCTTGTTCTTCTAATGATTTCTTTGTCTGGAACTGGAGGATTCTCCTTTCTCATATCCAAGTCCTCACATGTCTTTCCCATGTCTCTGACTTTCCAGCATCTCATCTAGCCTAGCTGAGCTAGCTTTGAATTTTTATTTGTACTCATTAGTAGTAGAAATATCATCTCTTAGAATTATGATTTGGCTTTCAAATTCTTGTCCATCATTCTTGCATTGAACCAATTCAAGTTTCAACTAATCATTCTCATAATTCAATCTACAACATTCATCAGATCTATCCTTCAATGACTGAGTTAGATTTTCTGCATTCTTTTTCATGTCTTCAATCTCCTTTGTTAGCTTCATCACAATGGATTGCATCTCATTCTTCAGGATTGCATTCTCTCTAGAAAGCTTCTCACATTCATCTATCTTGTCTTGTAGGGCTTGATTATCAATGCTTTGTTCTTCTTTCTCCTTGAGTTTATCCATCAATTCCTTTCTCTTCTTTGTTGATGTGTTCACTTTTTCTTTCAGAGATTCAATGAAATTTTTAGCTGCTTCCAAACTTCTTCTTAGGCTACTCTTCTCTTTCATAGCTACATCAAGATCTTCTAGTACCACAGTAAGTTGCTTTTGCAAACCAGAGTCCATTGATTCAATCTTCTGGATCTTCCTCAAGTTGTTAGGCTTCTTTTAAGGAACTAAGTTCTGATACCATTTGTTGGAATCAATGAACATTGAGAGGTGGGGGGTGACTTAGTGTTTTTCAATTTTTAAACTTATTAAGTTGATTCTTAAACCACTAGAGGCATAAGAATGAAAGTAAAGTGCAGAAACATAAAGCAATCAAGCATACAACCATAACACCAAGATTTTCACGTGGAAAACCGGAAAGGGAAAAAACACGGTGGGATCTGAACCTACAATATTATTATACTGTGGCCAGAAGTATGATAATATTACATAGAGGGAATGCACTTACATTCAGGCACACTTCCTAGAGCTCACTACTCAAATAGAAAAGGGCTACAACCCGGAGGAAGGCTCACTGCCTTACAGACTATTAAAATTGATTACAATAATGAAGAAATTGAATAATAAAATCTACATATGCCAAAAACCAGTTCCGGCTAGGCTCAAATTGACTTTTGCAACTGTTCTGCTTATCGGCTCTATTTTCCTGCTCTGTCTTACACCGGAGTACCTAAACCTTCAATAACATTCACCAACCTTTGCAAATTCACTCATACAGACTTCTCACACTCTTCTTAGACATCAAATGCTCAAATGAATCGGTCTTATATATCCACATCAACAAAATGAATCATTTATCACGTCGGCTTCCAAAAACTGCATAACATGCAACATGAAATGTGTAACCTTAAGTCAGCTTAATCTGACCACAAATCCATATGCAGACCTAAATAGAATGATAAAAATATTCACACAAGTTGGCCCAATCACCTTGAACACAAAACCAATCACCAAAATCAACCCTAAGATTCCGCAACACATGTTACACCAAAATAACTCTGTTCTAACTGAATTATCAGATACTGTACCTTCAATCTTGCTCATGAATCAACACTGGATATTAGGATTATGAAATAATCTTCCTTGAACCTTTAATCAACTTCTTCTATCACTGCAACCAAAGTTACACAATCAAAGTCAAGATATGCACACTATACACATGTTCTACTGGTTACAGTGTTCTGCCTTCTAGACTTATGCCTTATGAACAATATGACTTTCGGTAAATCAAATATGTACAATGGATATAATTTCTTAACTGGGTTACCATCAATGACAACTCCTAAGCATCTCTCATGCATCAATCTTCACTGGAACAGTGTCTCTTGCCAACAACTCTTTTAAATTAGACTACAAGTCATGAAACTTTTTTTATTATAGCTTAGTTGCTCAAAAAGTATTTAGTTACTTCAACCTTTAACTTTTTGTCAAAAGATACCACTCCACAATGTGATCAACCCAATTTATAAAATTATTTATTTTGAGATGTAGAACATCGATGGAGGGTAATGTGAAAATTCTAGATCTTATTATGTGGCAACCTTTTGTGACCCCATGTCCCTAGACCTTATAACAACAAAAAACTTGATGAAAGAATCTTTTGATTTTTTATTTGAGGATTCAAAGGCCCCAAAATATTTGGGAATATATTGAGAAGGCTTGAGAAATTTCATCAAAGAGATTATAAAAGAGGATGAAACCCCATCATTAGTATTGAAGGCTACACATGTAGAAAAAATGTGATTACCACCATCACCTTAAGCGAGTTTGGAAGTAAAATAAGCTAGGATTTTGGAAGGGATTAAGACTTTGGGATAACCATTTTAATCTATTGCACCAAAAAATCCTTAGATAATTTCTTATCAATTGATATTCATGCTTGAAGAGGAACACAACCATGAATTGAGAGAGCATGAATAGTATGTTCTAACACACTTCATAGATAATAATTTCAATGATTTATGATATCATTTCAATTGGAGGAGACTTTCAAAATTTTGGTAGAATCTTAATTTAATATTGGTAAATCCTAAAATAAATCTTTCAATGGTCTTCATGCATGTTAGATAGTTCAACTAGAAATACAAGTTAAATATTATAGGGAGGACTTGAAGAAAATTTGAAACAAGAATGTCATTGCAAACAACATAAAATAAATTTTTCAATGTGAAGATATCACTAGTATGTGTGATAGAATTGGATGTAATAACACAAACCCCATTGAGAAGGGAACTACCATTATATTTAAGAAAATTTAAATGTCTCATCACACCCTCTATATGTTATCCTACTATATCAAGAGAAATTTTATGCAAACTAACAAGCATATTACAATTCACTTACAATATAATGATGAACACACTTTATTGAATTGGAGCTAACCATCCAAATCCATATTTTTTATGTTGAAAAGAATGGCTAAGAAATTCATATTACTTGAGGACATACACAACATTTTTTAAAATATCAGACATCAACAATCTATTATCTACGACTCTTTTTCTTTAAAAATATGTTTCATATATGAAATGATAGGTTCTACATCACTCTCAAATAATATCAATTTTATCTTTTTTATGATGGTAACTTTGATCACCTATTCAATTCAATGTTGGTGAACATGGTCACTTATAAAAGGTGAGATATTTTGCTTCCCTTCAATATAAATGCAAAATTATTAGTGGAACTCAAGATAAAGGAGGATGATATTAAAAAGGATGATAATTTTTTATTCTAGATGGATAGTGCAAAATTAGTATGTAGAAAAACTGACAAATGATGAAAAATTTAATTCATCCCACAAAAGGTCTAGGTTTATATTAGTCCAACTTCTATTGAAAAAGACATCCACTGATAACTTAATGATGAACAAATAGTGTACCAAACCTCACTGAGAGGGGGGGGTGAATCAGTACAGACAAACATACAGTCCAAAACCAGTTTGACAACAGACACTTCAAATGACTGGCAGACAGTGACACCAATTTGAAATAGAGTGCAACCAGTAAAGCTAAGAATGTCTGAGACAAGCATTAACTAGTTACTCACTTAGCTTTTCACTCAACTCGAGACTACACTACCATTTCACCCTTATGCATAAACAGGTAATCTATCATCAGATCATAATAACAACTATGTTTTATTGACAGGCATAAAACACAGAACCATCATATGCTTGACAGATAATAGAAAAGCATCACAAGATAAAAGCATCACACATGACACACATATTTTTCACGTTGAAACCCAACTGGGAAAAACCACAGTGGGGATGAATACCCACAAGCTGTTTTTGAACTCTTTAGAAGTCTGCTCTGTTAGGAGCCTTGTTCGGTTAGAGACATTACAAAAGGTTCTGCTAGGAACCGATCCTGTTAGAGATCACCCAGTTAAGGGATGGCTACAATACCCGGTTAAGGGTTAAACCTTGTTAAAGGTTACTCTTGTTAGAGGATTTCAAGAACTCAATAGCTAAAGGATTCTGAACTCAGCAGCTCTGAGTTACCCTATTAAAGGATTTTCAGCAAGCTGGTTAAGGCTACCCTGTTAAGGGATTTTCCAACTATTGAGGTGGTTAGAGATCAACATGTATTACAATGATCTGGTAACAACACTCAATGCCAATGCAGATCCGCTTAGGCTCCTCTTCACCTTCTGTACTTACACTCTGCAGGTATCACTTCTCTCCTTTTGGTGTGGCAAGAATCACGTATCCCTTCTCTTGGATACACACACACAAATTTTGCCAACAACCTTAGAAAGAGACACAACATCGACCTTATAGGAAAACAGATAGGTCGGTAGCATAAACCCTAAACCCTAAACCTATTAGGTTAAGGAATTCAAATGATTCAATCCTGACCGTTGAGCATATTGCATTAAATGTAGCAAATCTTGATCCAAACTCAAGACATTCTCCATCGTCCATTTCCACTGATTTTATGGTGGCTGATAACCCATCACACGTTATAACCATTTTACAGACTTCGCACATTCTCGAGGTAGATAGGAACAATCTCCCTCATGCAAAATCCTTCACACACACAGGCTTGTGTGACAACATGATATGTTCTTCTTTACAATGCTAACTCATCACACAATATCATCGGTTGAGCCACACAGGCTTGAAGCACATCAACCGGAAACCCTAAAGTTGAGACTACCAACCAGTAGTCATACAATACTTCCATATGCTAGTTCCCATAACTGTATGCCGATTCATCATGAACAAGCACACCACTTCACTTTGGCACAAATGTCGGTTCACAGTGTTATACCGGTTCTCACATATGCCGATTTACACCTCTTCATCATATTGACATCAATGATAACATACAATGTCATTATGTCCTCATACTGGTTCACACAATGCCAACAATCTCCCCCTTTGGTATTGATGGCAATATACAAAGATATCTCTCCGCTTCACATCTTCTCCCCCAATTTCTACAAATATCTTCTCCGCTTCACATCTTCTCCCCCTTTGACAACAATGCCAAAGTGGAGGCACAAGCTACCCTGTTCCATTATGTTGCTCCCCCTGAGGAGTAGCATCCTTCAACACATCAATCCAAAATAAATTTGACTATGCAATACCTGACTGATGTGTAGCATATGCTTTTAGTTCACCTCCTGAAGGGGCAGTACCCCTAATTCACCTCTTAAGTATATGAATGTAGTCTTTGGGAGAGGCTTGGTGAATATGTCTGCTAACTGCTCCTTACTGGAAACATGCTCCAGTTCAATCTCTTTGTTCTGAACCTTTTCCCTCAAGAAATGATACTTAAGCTCAAAGTGCTTGGTTTTGGAATGTAAAACCAGATTCTTGGAGATATTAATTGCACTAGTATTGTCACAAAATATACTTACTGGTTTAGATATAGGAACTTTGAAGCCATTCAATACATGCTTCATCCAAATTGTCTGAGTGGAGTTCATGAAAGTTGCAACATACTCTGCTTCTGCTGTAGACTGAGATATACAACTATGCTTTTTACTCATCCATGAGACCAGTCTACCACCAAGGAAGAATGCACCACTGGTTGTGCTCTTTCGGTCATCTACATTACTAGCCCAATCAGCATCTGTGAACACTTTCAGGTTAAAATCATTATTGTATGGATACCATAACCCATAGTCAATAGTTCCTTTCAGATACCTAAGAATCTGCTTGACTGCAACCAAGTGGGATTCTCTTGGACTTTTTTGGAATCTTGCAGTAATGCCAACTGCATGTGCAATATCCGGTCTGCTATGCACTACATAATGCAACTTACCAATCATTGATCCGTATTCCTTCTCATCAACCAATGTAGAGTCATCCTCTTTGGATAGTTTACAACCGGTCACCATCGGTGTATCAACTGGTTTGCTATCTTCCATGCCAAAGGTCTTCAACACCTCTTTGACATACTTGGACTAAGTGATAATGATTCCATCCTTCATCTGCTAGATCTGCAGTCCAATGAAGAACTTAATCTCCCCTATGAGTGACATCTCAAACTCTTTCTTCATCTCATCTGCAAATTCATGACTCATCTTGTCATCTCCACCTAAGATAATGTCATCAACAAATACCTCACAGATTAGGATCTGATCTCCTTTAGACTTCAAGTAGATATTGCTATCTTCACTTGTTCTCTCAAATCCAATCTTCACAAGATGGGAATGCAGGCGTTCATACCATGCTCTAGGTGTCTGCTTTAGCCCATATAAGGCTTTATTTAGCCTACATACCATGTCACTGTCTTTAGATAGGGCAAACCCATCTGGTTGCTCTATATACACCTCCTCTTCAAGTACACCATTTAGGAATGCAGATTTTACATCCATTTGATATACTTTGAAGGTTTTAAAAGCTTCATATGCAAGAAGCATACAAACTCCTTCCAATCTGGCTATAGGAGCAAAGGTTTCTCCATAGTCATCTCCTTCTTCTTGAGCATATCCTTTGCATACCAATCTGGCTTTGTTTCTAATCACTATGCCATCCTCATTCAGCTTATTTCTGAAGACCCATTTGGTACCAATGACATTTTTATGCTTTGGTCTGGGTACCAAAGACCATGTACCATTTTTCTCTATCTGGTCAAGTTCTTCTTCCATTGCCTTGATCCAGTCTTCATCTTTATGTGCCTCTTTAAATGACTTAGGCTCAAGTTCAAAGATCATACATGAGTTTTCTTTGACCTTTCTTCTTGTAAGGATTCCTGCATCCTTATCTCCTATGATCTAATTAGGATCATGATTCAACTTGACATACCGAGGAATGATCTTGATGGATTCCTCTTGCTTTTCTTCTTCATCCTTATCTCCATCAGTATCAACATCTACATTTATCGGTGTAGGAACACTGTTACTGGTACACAGTTGACTAACAATCAATTCCCAAAAGGTTGCAACTGGTTCATTTACCGCTTTCTCACTGCCAGTTTCCTCAATTTTCTAAAAGGTTTCATCAACTCTTACATTGATGCTTTCCATAATTCTCTGAGTCCTATTGTTGAAACACTTGAGAGCTTTGCTCTTGGTGGAATATCCAAGGAATATTCCCTCATCACATTTTCCATCAAATTTGCTCTGGTGTTCACTCCTCTTGATGTAACATTTGCTACCAACCACTCTAAAGTAGCTAACCACAGGTGTCTTACCGGTCCAATACTCATAAGGAGTTTTCTCCTTACCTTTCTTGATGAGTACCCGGTTCATTGTGTAGACTGCAGTGGTCACCGCTTCTCTCCAAAAGGTGTGAGCTACCTTTCCTTGAATCAACATGGTTCTAGCTACTTCAACCACAGTCCGGTTATTCCTTTCTGCTAGGCCATTCTGCTGTGGAGTCTGGGGGGCAAACAATTGCCTCTTGATGCCATGTTCTTCACAGTACTTGTTGAATTCACCGGAAGTGAATTCCCCTCCTTGATCAATTCTCAGGCACTTGATCCTTTTACCACTTTCCTTCTCCACTAAAGCTCTAAAAGCTTTGAACTTTACAAAGGCTTCAAACTTGTCTTTCAAGAATGTGACCCACATCATTCTTGAGCAGTCATTAGTGAGAATCATGAAGTACCTATCACCCTGCACACTTCCAGTTTTCATGGGACCACACAAATCAGTATGCACAAGATCAAACAAGTTGTCAGCAGTGAAAGATTTACCTTTAAAGGTTGAGGAAGACATTTTCCCCAATTGACACTCTCTACACAAGGTATTATCTAGTTTTCTTAGCACCGACAATCCTCTAATTGCCTTGATCTTACTAGCTTTCACAATGTTATCAAAGTTTACATGGCAGAGTCTTCTATACCATATCCAGTTGTCATCAAGTTTTGCCATAAGACATGTACTTATATTTGCATTCAGATGAAATAGGTTACCTTTGGTCTGCATGCCGGTGGCCACCAATTCACCATTCTTTCCTTTGATTCTGCAAATTCCATTCTTGAATTTCAGAGTGAGGCCACTGTCATTTAACTGGGCAACACTCAGAAGGTTGTGTCTGAGACCATCAACCCAATACACATTGTCAGCACTACTCTTTCCATTTGGAGAGATGGACCCTCTGCCTTTGACCATGCATGGTGCATCATTGCCAAAGTGAACCACACCACCATCATACTCCTCCAAGGATAGAAACTTGCTCCAGTCACCAGTCATATGGTGAGAACAACCACTGTCAATGATCCACTCATTGGAATTATCAAACCGGGAGACAAGAGCCTTCTTGTCTGACACATCTTCCTTGACAGCAACAAACACAATATCTTCATTTTCTTCATCTTCTGTTTCTTCATCTGTGACACCTTCATCAACTGCCACAAGATAGTGTCTCTGGTTTCCTCCTTTGAATTTCTTGAACCTTTCTGGTTTGTCCTTATTGTCGCCATTAGGATAGTTTACAACAATATGTCCTATCTGATTGCAAGAAAAGCATTTCAAAGGTAGTTTACCTTTGTATTTGTTGGTTCCTTTAGGAAGTTTCCTGGCAAGGAGAGCTTCAAATGCCATCAAAATCTTCTCATCATCCATTTCTCTACTCTGTCTTGGTTCACCACTAGTGCTAGCTTCTTTTCCTTTTCTAGATGGTATAGCAGAAGCTTTAAAAGCTGATTCAGTCTTTTGAACACTACCATCAAAACTATTTAGCTCATAGGTTTTCAACTTTGCTATGATGGAGTCTAAGGATACCTTAGTCTTGTCTATTGATCTCAGCTCCTGAATAACAACAACCCTTATTGCATAGAACGACAATAGAGATCTCGGGACTTTGCTTACTATAGTGGCATCTTCTATTTTATCACCTGCACTCTTGATATCTCGAATAACGGTTTTGATCCTTATTCCATACTGTTGAATGGTCTCACCTTCAACCATTTGCATATCTTCAAACTTCCCTCTAAGGCTTTCTTCCTTAGCCTGTTTTACATGCTCATCACCACCACAGATATTTTCAAGAGTATCCCATACCTCTTTTGGATTTACCTTATCCTAAACATCAATAAACTCAATGTCAGATAAACTACTGATTAGGGCTTCCATGACTTGCCCATTCTCCTGCATCTCTCTCTTTTGGTCATCGGTAAGGGTACTAGTAGGAGCAACATAGATAGTCTCAACATAGCTCCAGTGTTGAGCACCCATGCTTCTGATGAATATCTTCATTCTGTCTTTCCATATACTAAAATTTTCTCTATTAAACTTTGGACCTTCCCTCTTCATCTGGGATCTTTACCTCAAGCGGTTAAGCTTATAGCACAGAGGACCTGGACAACACTCTGATACCAATTGATAACTTAGTGATGAATGAATAGTACCAAACCGGTACTGAGAGGGGGGGTGAATCAGTATAGACAAAAATATAGTCCAAAACCGATTTGACAACAGACACTTCAAATGACTGGCAGACAGTGACACCGATTTGAAACAAAGTGCAATTGATAAAGCTAAGAATGTCTGAGACAAGCATTAACCGGTTACTCACTTATCTTTTCACTCAACTCAAGACTACACTACCATTTCACCCTTATGCATAAACAAGTAATCTATCATCAGATCATAATAACAGCTATGTTTTATTGACAAGCATAAAACACAGAACCATCATATGCTTAACATACAATAGCAAAGCATCACAAGATAAAAGCATCACACATGACACACATATTTTTCACGTGGAAACCCAACTAGGAAAAACCACGGTGGGGATGAATACCCACAAGCTATTTTTGAACTCTTTAGAAGTCTGCTCTGTTAGGAGCCTTGTCTGGTTAGAGACATTACAAAAGGTTCTGCTAGGAACCGATCCTGTTGGAGATCACCCGATTAAGGGATGGCTACAATACTTGGTTAAGGGTTAAACCCTGTTAAAGGTTACCTTGTTAGAGGATTTCAAGAACTCAATAGCTAAAGGATTTCGAACTCAGTAGCTCTGAGATACCCTGTTAAAGGATTTTCAGCAAGCCGGTTAAGGCTACCCTGTCAAGGGATTTTCCAACTATTGAGGTGGTTAGAGATCAACAGGTATTACAATGATCTGGTAACAACACTCAATGCCAATGCAGATCCACTTAGGCTCCTCTTCACCTTCTGTACTTACACTCTGCAGGTATCACTTCTCTCCTTTTGGTGTGGCAAGAATCACGTATCCCTTCTCTTGGATACACACACACAACTTTTGCCAACAACCTCAAAAAGAGACACAACATCGACCTTATAGGAAAATAGATAGTTTGATAGCATAAACCCTAAACCCTAAACTTGTTAGGTTAAGGAATTCAAATGGTTCAATCCTGACCATTGAGCACACTGCATTAAATGCAACATATCTTGATCCAAACTCAAGACATTCTCCATCGTCCATTTCCACTGATTTTATGGCGGCTGATAACCCATCACATGTTATCACCGTTTTACAGACTTCGCACATTCCCGAGGTAGATAGGAACAATCTCCCTCATGAAAAATCCTTCATTCGCACAGGCTTACATGGCAACATGATCTGTTCTTCTTTACAATGCTAACTCATCACACAATATCATTGGTTGAGCCACATAGGCTTGAAGCACATCAACCGGAAACCCTAAAGTTGAGACTACCAACCGGTATTCATACAATACTTCCATATGCCAGTTCCCATAACTGTATGCCGATTCATCATGAACAAGCACACCACTTCACTTTGGCACAAATGCCGTTTCAAAGTGTTATACCGGTTCTCACATATGCCAGTTCACACCTCTTCATCATATTGACATCAATGACAACATACAATGTCATTATGTCCTCATACCAGTTCACATAATGCCAACATCCACAAATATCCAAGAATTATGCATAGAAAAAGCTAGGAAAATATGGAGTAAGTTGATCCAACTTTTTAAAGACATAGCATGCATGGTACAATCCTTTTGGATTATAGAAAAACCCCCCCAAAAGATGGCACATTGTGTAAAAAAATAGATGGGAGGTATATAAACAAAACAACGAAGATATTTTTATACTTTTTAGATTATACAACTAAAAAATTACAACTAGTAACTTATAAATTCATATTTCTCAATTCATTCAAAGTTCCAACTAAGATGTAAACAATTATTTTACAAATACAAATATTTATAAGTAAATTTTTAAATTATTCTAACACCTACATTTGTTTTATTTCTTGTAAAACTTTGGGTGCAGTGCCCCAATTTTTTTTTATAAAGATAATATTTTAACATTATATTATAAATAGACATTTAGATTACTAAAAAATAATATCTATGTAAAGTGAAAAATTGGGAGCTTAGAAAATTCACCACAGGGAAAGGAGAATTCACTAAGCTCAATTTTTAGTTTGAGGGACTTTACATTCAAAAGAGGGGATGAACCTACTAGATCCAATCCTAAATGATGCAAGGACTGAATACTAAGTAGATTGGTTGTGTTTGGAATGTTATTGACCCTCTCTTTTAAGTTGACTAGTTGAATTAAGACTAAGTGCAGGAAATGAAGACAAAATAGGCAGAAACAATGAGCTACAGATACAGGATTTCATCGTGCACCTGGATTTGAGAAGTTTGAGATGATTCGGAGCTACTTTGCAAAATCTACCAAAAGTTGTAGGGACCGTGTGTTTGGACCAAATCGCCCTCCTATTGGTCCTCTAAACTTTTCATGTGTCGAAAATGGTTTTTATGTCTTTGCAAATAAAGCTTAATTACAAAAGTACAGTTGCACACCTGCTTCCTACACACAAAAGAAAGGGAAATGTGTTGGGAATAGGGGTTTGCCTTTAGGTCAAACCTCAGTTTTGGAATTAAGCAAGTGGTTGAAATAATGTAATTGAAATGACTGAAAGTAGAAATCCTCCTCTTTGAGGGGATGTTGAATTGACTGAAAATGAAATGCTTATACCTCCTTGTGAAGTTTGCTTGCCTCCACATGGAATTGTGATTTCATGGATTAGGATGATGATATCGTCTTCAATTCTTGAAATCTTGACTCTATTGCTGCTCCAAAGCTTGAAGGAAGACTAAAATGCTCAATTTCTCTTGAATGCTTGAATGCTCAGATTCTTGATTGAATTTCTTGTCATATCCAAATGAGAGGGGAATCCCTCTTATATACTTGCCTATAGGATTAATTGATTAATTTTTTGACATGAACCGACATAGAGGGGATTTTACTGCTTATAATTTGAGATACGTTAGGGGGAGGGGCCCAAGATAGGTCCCCATTAAGGGGGACCAGGGTGCCACACCATGGTCTTGCCCTAATTTGGGACAGAATCAAGGTGTAGGTAGGGTGCATTACTGAGTTGAATGAAATTGTTGACATGTGTGAGCATAATCAGGTCTCTCATCAGGCTGAGGGGTGCAAACACTAAGGTGAAGACCCAAATGCAGTCAAAAATTGCAAGAGGTTCAATTTTAGGATGTTACATTTAGCTCCCACTTTAGTGGGATTATGAACTTATGCAAATACTCACGGTAAAGCACAAGGAATTCATATTGAAATACTTTCACCATGTCAAAGAGGCAAGATTCACCAAGCCCCTAGTGGACCTTATGATCTTACGACTTCAATAATAAGGTAAAAGAGAAGATCATGTGAGAGAAAGAGAGAACCATGACTACAAATAGTAAGGTTCCCTTACTATGAGTCATGAAAAGAAAAAGCACCAAAAATTACAAAGCAAAGACAAAGTTCTCTAAGTACCTTTAAGTATCAAGAGAAAGAATTATGAGTGGAGTGTATGCCCCCACGCTAAAGTGATTGCACACACCTTTCCAGGAGCAATTTCTTTAAGGTAGGATACACCCATAAAGACAAGCATGTTATAGCAATAATGTAGCCCCCAAGAGAGGATAAATCAAAGGATAATGCTCACAAAGAATAAAACATGAGGTGGTTTCACCTAGCTTTGGAGTTGGTATTCTTTTTATGATAACCCATGTATATCATGTATATATATGTTCACAGAATTGTCCTCATCCCCCAAAGAAAGGAAATTATGGTGGAAGAAGGGAACACATGTGTCTTTTGAGTCAACATGGAAGAGACGAAAAGAGATCTCAATGCTTTGCATCGTCCTCAAGTAGACAACACTAGGGACAACAAATAGAAGAATGGGGAAAAAAATAGAAGAATGTCAGAAATAAACAAGAGAGGAGAGAGAGAATCTACGGTGCTAATGAAGCTAATCAAGCACGTCATCCTCTCTCCAATCTCGCTGATCATTATTTCAGAAAGGTGGAGAACACACAAGAGGAGACACATCGAGCATAGTAGATGAAGCTACCACAAGTACTATACAAGGACCATGCTCTAATGATGAGTCACTTTGTTCATTACCAGGAGTTAGGATTAATGCTTTTGAGAATTTTGCAGATAAATCATTGTCAACATCAACATATTCATATTCATCATCAGAAATGTTAGGATCAATATTTTCATCATTAACAACATTTTCACCTATTCCTTCATCAATATTAATAACAATAGGAGCTCTAATAGGAATAGAACTTGAACCATCATTTGTTTTAAGCATTTTTCATCTTGGAGAATTAGGTTCAACATCTTGTTTAGGAGAAAATAGAATCATGTCAACAGTTGGTGTTTTAGGAGAAGAAATGGTTTGGGAAGCAACTTCATGAGCTCTAGCACAATGTCTCTATTGGTGTTCTCTCACACAATGGTTTTGTCTAGTTTTGGCCGAGGGT
The DNA here is from genome assembly GCF_030272615.1 of Cryptomeria japonica. Taxonomy (NCBI): domain Eukaryota; kingdom Viridiplantae; phylum Streptophyta; class Pinopsida; order Cupressales; family Cupressaceae; genus Cryptomeria; species Cryptomeria japonica. Next base: position 464,407,319 of record NC_081414.1, read on the forward strand.
TGAGGAGGTTTAGGTTCATCAGGGATAGGATTCGTCTCTTTTTTTAGGGAAGGATGAATTGGCTAAGGTCTTTTAAGTTGGACAATAGGAGAGGTCAGTCACTTCTCTCTATAAGATGAAGGAGGAGGAACCACACCATATAAAGGAGGAATGAGAGGTGTAGGAAGGGCACTAGGTCCATGATGAGGAGGAGGGATAGGTCTACCCTTAGGAGGAATAGATTGATGTTTAGGAGGAAGATTTTTTCTACCTTTGGGAGGAAGAGTAGACTCATTCATAGGAGAAAGAATAGATTCTTGTTTAGGAAGAAGAATATCTCTTTTCTTAGGAGAAGGAATACTCTTCTCTTTAGGAGAAGGAATAGGTGCCTCTTTGGGAAGAAGATTATTTCTTTACTAGGAGGAAGAATAATCTTATCCTCATGAAGGGGTATATTATCACCAAGAGGAATGTTAAGTGTTGGATTTCTACGTTCACTCAAGGATAAAATCATTTCATTTTTCCAGTTTTGATATGATCTAAAGAGAGCATCACTTCTAGGTTGAAGAGGCTGAAATCGTTTGGACCAAAAGTAATAAAGACAAACATCTCCATACCTCATTATAGGTTGATACATGCTATGATTGATAGTTATGATTTTATCATTATGAGGAAATTTTAAACACTTATGAATAGTAAAAGTGATTACTTTCATGGAAGAGAGACAAGGATGTCCCAACTTCACACAAAATTGATTAGATGTACGAATGATAACAAATTGAACATCTAAGCATTTAGTTCCAATCTCAATAGGAAGTGTTATAGAACCAATAGAAAGACAAGAGAAGCCATCAAAAACTTTAACTACCACATCAGTATCATCATATATCACTTGATGCAATTGCAAAGTATAAAGAAATTCTTCAGTTATCACATTAACCATGCAATCAGGATCAATAAGCACCATTCTAACATGTATACCTTTGATTTTTGTACTTATGTATAATGGGCCATTAGGTGCTTTAATGGTCTAACTAGGATCAAATGTGATGCACAAATCCTTAGGAGGTTCTTCTTTGTCTACAAGGTTCACCACATTGTTAGATTTAAGGCCAAAATCATTGGGAGAGAAAGCAAGATGATCAATCTCAATCATTTTAGTGGAATGGGATGGTAAAGGATTAGTGAAAATATGAAGGTTTTGATTAGGAGCTATGGATTTGTTTCCTTTATCATTCACAACTGCCATAGATATGGTATTGTTATCAATCAATTCTTGAATCTTACTTTTCATTGAAGAACACTTTTCAGTGTCATGACCAGACTGATGATGGTATTGACAAAAGGATTTAGCATCAAAGTAAGGTGACTTTGTCTTGGATGGATGGTTTTATTTGGGGAAGTTTTAACACATTCCTTTGTATTAAATGAGGCATAATGCTATTCAAAGATTCATTCAAAGGAGTAAATACTTTTTCTCTTTTAAAGTATTTAGAGAAAGGAGACACACCTATAGCACCTACCAGTTGATTGTTGTTGTTGTTGTCACTGAATTTGATGAATCCTTTGTTTGATTTGAACTTCACAAATGGTTGTTGAGCACTATCACCCTTATCACTCAGAGCCATGGAAGGAGATGATTATTCCAATTGACACAGTCAATTGATAATTGTGAAGCATTGCACACAACTGCGGAAAGGAAGTAAAATCAGTTAAGAGAAGTTTATCCCTAATATGTTTTTGTAAATTAACAATAAAAATATTTTGAATATCTTGATCAGGCACAAGAAAAGAAATCTAAGAATACAAGTTCTTATATCTACCAATAAAATCAATCACTTTTTCTTTAACACCTTGTTTGCAATGCATCAAATCAGTCAAAGTAACTTTAGGACCAATGTCATTATGAAATTGTTGAATAAAAGCATTAACTAGTTGTTGAAAAGAAGTAATAGAATAAGGAGGAAAAGAACAATACCATTGCAAAACTCTTTTTTTTAATGTTCTAGTAAACAATTTCGCTAACAATCTTTGATCATGAGAAAAGTCACTACAAAAAGTTTTACATGATTTAAGGGATCACCTTTTCCATTATAAAGTTCCTATTGAGGGACTTCTACATATTTAGGAGGGATAGATCTAAAAATTTTATTGGATAATGGGATCGCTACATCAAATGTGGGCACATTATACTTGGATTGATTAATATAAGCTATTTGTTGTTGTAAGGAAGCACTAAGGAAGACATTGCTTGGGCTAGACTATTGATTATAGCTTCGGTATAAGGGTTGAAATTAGACATGTTGGATTGAGAGGGAGGAGTAACATTGTTGATTGAAGGATGCAATTGAGAATAAGGAGGTGGGACACTATGATAAGTAGGTAATGGAGAAGGTTGGGTAACACATGTAAGACTCATAGGAGAAATGAAGGAATTGTGATTGAAGGAGTTGCCCCCTTGACTAACATTTATAGGTGATGAGTATGATTGGGTAACAAGGGGAGAACTCATGATAGGAGAAATGAAAGAAGAGGTATTTCCCCCATGACTAACATTTGTAGGTATGACATTTTGTTTAGATGTAGCCATGATGTTTGATGTGAAGGTAGGAACACTAGTCATAGGAGTTGTCAAAGGAATGGAATCATTAACGTGACTAGGAGGTTGTGTCTAACCTAGGTTTTCAACATAACTCTTCATAGGCATGATATTAGATTCAACAATATGAGAAATGCCACACAAGATGTCAACACCATGTCTATTAGTTTGAATCATTCTTTTTAATCCTTCAATCAATGGGAGAGCTTCACTTTCTAGGTATTCTTGACTCGTCCATTGTTGAAAATTGTCAAATTGATTGTCCATATTTACCACTTGGTCAATAGATACCCTAGGTGGTGACTCCTCCTCATTATAAGAATTATCAAGAGGATAAATGGGAATATCTGTAGGATTGGAAGAACCACCAATATCTTCATTGAAAAAGCTAGCCAAATTAGGCTCCATTTCCTCGGTAATTAAACCTTGGGCAGCCTTAATTCTACAACTTCTCCTTACAGGGATACTATAGGTAGGAATAATAGCAGTAAAACACATGCACTAAGGGGTGGGGGAGGGGGGGATTTGAATTTTAGAATGCAAAATGATTGAAAGAATAATGCAATCTCCTAGGAATTTGAAGTTTAAAATTAGGGCTGAAAATGACCTCTTAATTTTAAAAATTTTAAAATTGAAAGGAGGGAAGGTTAAATTTAAAATTAGGGTTGTCCAAATCTAACCTATTAATTTTAAAATTTGAAATTTTGGAATGTTGAAAAATTGGAAAAATCAATTTAATTTTAAAAATTTGGGTATATGTAATTAACCACTTAATTTTAAAATTTAAATTGAAAATGGAAATGTTGAAATTCATATTTGTTTTTGACCTTAGGGCGACCTAAAAGCAATAAAATTTCACAAATCTCTGGAATTGAGCAGTAAAATACAGTCAAAATAGGCTCTTGAAATTTGAGGAGAAATAGTCGAGACCAAGTAGGTACCTACTTGGTCCAACCAACTTTATACCAAATTTTTAGGGAAGCAAGATATTGTGATTTTAATGCAAATTCCATAAGGATATGAGAATTGGATATGTCTAGATATGCAAAAATAAGCCTTGAAGGTCGAAATAGGACACACTTAGGATATTTGAGGAGATGATTAATTGAAAGAATAACAAAAAGGGCACACTTAAGGGTCAAATTTTATGATGTTTAGAAGTAAGACAAGAGGCTTTAGATTTAATTGAGTCAATTAAATGCTGAAAGGAAAATTTGAAATTGCATGAGATTAATTTAATTCAAAAAAGAAATTAGGGTTTTTGCATAAACTGCTTAATTTTTTAAAAATTTAAATTTGAAAATTTGAATATTGCTAGGCGAGAAAGTGAATTTTGAAATTGAAGCAAGGACCCAAATCTGAAAAATAATTCAAGATCTACACAATCCATAAGTTCAATTTTTAAATTATAAATTAGGGTTTTTTTATTTAACCACTTAATTTTTTATTTTTTTTTGAAAATTGAACATGTAAATGAAAAATTGAATTGTAAAATTGAAGAGTTCTCAGATCTGAAACAATCAATCCAATTTAGATAAATCACAAGCTCAATTTTGAATCTAAAAATTAGGGTTTTTTGTGAATTTAACCTCTTAATTTTTGAAAATTGCAAGGAAATTAAACTTATAATTTAAAATTTGAATTTTAAATTGCATACACTCAAATCTGAAAACAAAAATCAGAATTAAGGGTGTAAGGAGTTGGGTTCATTAAAATGTAAAGTGAAAAATTGGGAGGTTAGCAAATTCACCACAGGGAAAGGAGAATTCACTAAGCTCAATTTTCACTTTGAGGGACTTAACATTCAAAAGAGGGAATGAATCTACTAGATCCAATCCTAAATGATGCAAGGACTAAATACTAAGTAGATTGGTTGTGTTTGGAATGTGATTGACCCTCTTTTGTATGTTGACTAGTTGAATTAAGACTAAGTGTTGGAAATGAAGACAAAATAGGTGAAAACAGTGAGCTACAGATTCAGGATTTCGTCATATACTTGGATCTGAGAAGTTTGAGATGATTCAGAGCTGCTCTACGAAATCTGCCAAAATTTGTAGGGACCATATGTCCGGACTAGGTCGCTCTCCTATCGGTCCTCCGAACTTTTCGCGCGTCGAAAAGGGTTTTTCTATCTCTGCAAATAAAGCAAATAAAAGGACATGGATATGTTTTAGTATACCTCCCATGTTATCCCCATACCAATCCATAGAGAGAAGTTGGTTGTTGCAGTAGGATGCAACAGGGTTCTTCAATCTTCTCTTGCATTAGACCCCTAGGGTTATTTGAAATGTGTGTCTTGCACAATGCAAGCTCCAAAAATGATCCAAGTTATTTCAATTTAGCCTCTGAAGTCCATGTTGCATCTTCTACTAGCTTTCCTTTCTACTTGGCTAAATATTCCTTATTATGGGTGTTACACATAGTTCGGTTATCCATAATTTTCTCTATTTTCTCTAGTTGTTAATACAAAATTTTGTCTTAAAAAGAGGCTTCTATTTTGTTCCCATCAGGCTTCACTCCATAAAATTAATAGAGATATTTGATGTTGAAGATTGGTGAAATACCAACACCATCCGGTAACTCCACCTCATAAGCATTTTTGGAATCAAATCTTTAGAGGATCTTATAAGTTCCATACTTATTCATCATCAAATTGTTGTGTGTGCCTACTAAAAACCTCTCCTTTCAAAGATATACCACAAATTCATCTCCAATAGAAAATTCTTTATGACATCTTTTGGTATCTGCCCTATCCTTGTACTTCTCATTCATAGTCTTCAGATGTTGCTTAAATTGTTTGTGGACAGTTTCATTTGATCTTCAAATTCCTTTTCCTCTACACTCCTCTTAATTTTGGAGCTAATATCTCTGAGTTTTGCAACTCCCTTATAATAATATCTATAATAATCTCAAATGGTGTATTCTTTGTACTCCAATTTCCTAAGTTATTATATGAAAATTCTACTTGTGGGAGAATTAAATCCCAATTCACAACCTCGTCCTAACAAGATTCTGAGTAGGTTCCCAGAACTTCAGTTCACCACCTTTGTTTGTCCATTAGTCTAGGGATGGAATGTGTAACTGAACTTCAGGTTGGTCTTCATCTTCTTCCATAATGTTCTCATAAAATATTAGGTAAACTCGGTATCCTAGTTTGAAACAATGTTCCACAGTACTCCATGTAGTCTCACCACTTCTTGAAAGAAAAGATCATCAATATACACCACATCATGGGTTTTATTATAGGGGATGAAATGATCTATCTTGAAGAATTAGTCCACAACCACAAATATGGAGTCATGTCCTCTCTGGGTCCTCAACAATGCTAAGACTAAATCCATGTTGATATCCTCCCAAGATTTTTCTAGAGTTGTAAGAGGATGGTACAAACTAAGATTCTAACTGGTTCCTTTAGCTAATATGGATTTCTTGCACTCCTGGACATATTTTTGTACATCCTTAAATATATCGGGCCAAGAGTAATTACACTCATCAAAGATACAACCTTATCAATGTCAGAGTGTCTTGCTAATCCTCCAAAATACATCTTTGTGATTACATTCTCACACATTGAGATGTTAGAAATGCATAATTGGATCTCATTGAACAACATATCATTTTAAAGGAAATAGTCCAACCACTTTCTCCTATCAGTTACTATCAGATCTCTATTTGCCTTCTAGGCCTCTGCAAAATCAAGATCAATTCCATACAAATCCTTCATCTCATCAAATTCCATCATTGCCACTCTCATCTGCACCATCAAAATCCTTCTCTTAATCACTAAATAGGCAACCTTGTTTGACTTCCCACTCGAATGTTTTAGGACAAAGGTATAGATCGACATGAATTCAACAAATTGTATATGCATTTTATTCATTTTTCCTTCAATATTCAAGTACTAGAGAGCTTGATGGTCAATGTATAGCACAAACGCCTTCGGTAGCAAATATTGCTTCCACTTATTTAGATATTGAATTATGGCATAGAACTCTTGGTCATAGAACAAATAACTTTTTTCAGGGATCATGCAATTTCTCACTAAAATATGTAATTGGCCTTCCTTCTTGAATTAGGACCACTCCAATAGCATTGTCACTAGCATCACAATCCACTTGAAAGATATTGTTGATATTTAGTAAGGCTAGTACCACTTGAAAGACCTTGTTGATGTTTTAGGACAAAGGTATATCTTTGCATGAATTCTTGTATATGTCTTTGATTCAATTTGGCTTGACTATTAAAGTACTAAAGAGCTTGATGGTCAGTATATAACACGAATGCCTTTGGTAGTAGGTGGTACCTCCACTTCATCATTGCTTGAATTATGATATACAACTCTTGGTCATAGACTGAATATCGTTTTTGGTGAATTGTTCAATTTCTCAATAAAATATGCAGTTGGCCTCCCTTCCTAACTTAGAACCACTCCAACAGCACTGCCACTAGCATCACAATCTAGTTCAAAGACCTTGTTGATATTTCGTAAGGCTAGTACTAGTTGATTCATCACCTTTTGATTCAACAAATCAAAACTCTTATGTGCTCTAGATGTCCACTTAAACTCCTTCTGGTCTACTCTCATGGTCCCAGTCATTGGTGTGTAGATGGTACTAAAATTTCTAATAAACTTCTAATATAAACTTGCCAGCCATGAATAGATCTTACCTCCCCAATTTCTATTGGTGTTGCTCATTTCACAATTTCTCTCGCCTTCTGAAGGTCCACCTTCAATCCTTCCATAGAGATGACAAAACCCAAATAAACCAACTCTATCTTCATTAAACTGCATTTCTTGATATTGATCACCAACTTCTCCTCTATGTCATTGAAACACTTGCCTAATAGTTTCTTCTTTTGTCTTGCTAAAAATAAGAATATCATATAGGTGGACAATGATGAACTTACCTAGAAACTCTTTTAATACCTCACTCATTAACCACATGAATGTGTTTGGCACATTAGTTAGTCCAAAGAACCTAACTATCCACTCATATAATCCTTTATTAGTCTTGAATGCAGTGTTCCATTCACACTCCATTCATCTCCTTCCCAAATTCTAATCTTGTGATACCCACTCTTGAAATCAATTTTGGTGAAGTATTTTTCACCACTCAAGTAGTCCATAATGTAATCCATCCTTGGCAAAGGAAATTGGTACTTGATAGTGATCTTGATGATGGCTCTAAAATCTGTACACATCCTCCATTACCTATCTTTCTTTGGAACCAAGACAACATGTAGTGCACAAGATCTTAGGCTTTCTTGGATCAGTGCCTTCTCCATCAACTCCTACAAATGTCTACTCAACTCCACATTCTATGCCAATTTCATCCAATGTGTTGCTTTGCATGGAAAACTTGATTTCGGGTATGAGGTCTATGTGATGGTTGATACTCTAAATTGGTGGAATTCCTTCCAAAATATTCTTTAACACAATGTCCTAATACTCCAGTAATTATGAGACCTTCTACAATATTTCTTCTCCTTTTGTAGCGATACTCCCTGAGTCTTCACTGTTGCACTTCCTTGGAATAAGGGCAAAACACATATTTTCATCTCTCAATCCATCCAAAAAAATTCTCCCATCCATCAAACAAATCCTTTCATTGTAACATACGACATCCTTTTTCTCTTCCTCAAGGGGAACCAAAATATGCTTCTTCCCATTCAAAGTCACGGTGTATGTATTCTTTCTCCCATCATGTATAAACCTCCTATCACACTACCAAGGTTTCCCTAACAACAAATGGTATACATCCATTGACATGATATCACATAGTACTTCATCCTTATATGATCCAATATGAAATTTGCCAGTATGTTATTCACTTACTATGATTTTGTGTTTATATTGAATTCGAGTAATCTAGTACGTGTTCGGTGTTTCATCCTATTCAGGTTCAACTTCCAGACCATATTTCTCAAGAAAAAATTGTTAGTATTATCATTATCAATGATGACGTTACAACATTTGCCTCTTGACGTGCACCTTGTCCATAACATGCTCTTCCTCTATGTCAGTCTCTCTTTTATCTCTTTCTATAGTAGAAATATTCTCATGACCAGTGATTCTCCAGTTTTTGGATGTCTCATAGATCTAAACGATCTAATCAATTCTTCCTTGACGTACATTACTTTGACTTTGGGATCTTCTTGCTTCCTTGAACTTCCTTGGTGGACTCAGAGGCATGATGTCCTACTTCCATACACTTATAACAAGTTCCCTATAATGGTCCTCGATTATGAATTCTCTTCCATTCCTCTGATGTCCACCATAATGGTAGTGGCCATCATTTTTCTTCTTACTATGATATGATTCTTCCTTGGGTCTACATTTCTCCTTCTAGAAAGGGCTCCTTCCTTTATTTCATTTAGTGTATGGCCTCATTTCATCTCATTGTGACCACTCTTCTAAAATCCTCTATTCTGTACTTCTCAACATCCTCTTCGACCTCCTAGCCAACTTCTCTTCCACTTTCAATGCAAACTGGTAGGCTTCCTCCATGGCGGCCATCGAAACCAAGCCCAATTCCTCTTGGATGTTGGTTTTGAGGTCATTGATATATCATGCCACCTTCTCCCTTATAACTTCATTATTCTCAATGCTTAGGATCATTTTGCGAAACTCATTTGTGTACTCCTTTATTGTATTCTCTCTTTACCTCAAGTTTTGAAGTTTCTTTAGAATTTTTGGCTCATAGTCAATGAGTATGAATTGAATCTTCAATTTCACCACCATACTTTCTAATTTTGTAATCCGCTCATTTCCTCTTTGAGTTCTATCCAATTGTACTTATTTCAACCAAATAGAAACATGTCCCTTCAATTTAGATTTTGCAAACCTATCTCACTTCGGATCTTCAACATCTTCATATTCAAAGTATTTTTTTTATTTCATTTATCTAGTCAATTAGCTCCTCCAATTTCAAACTATTAGCATAACTAGGGATCTCTATCCTTGGTCTTTTCTCAATCCTAGTTATAGCCTTCATCATCTCAAGTTGGCCTATTCTTCCTAACTCTATTTTTTTTGGGATCCTCAACTCCTCACCATCGCTCTCCTCCTTTGGTCTACCATTTATGCACTCTTTCCTATCATCCTCCATAACATCCAATTTGTTCTTCATTGTCCTCATTATGTCCATCAATTCCTCTTTCTTTTTAGTGGAATTTTCCATCATAGGCATCCTCCTTGGTGGATTCTTTCTTTTGGATTAGGTGTGACTATCTCAATTTGGTGGTCTAGCTATAGGGGTGCAACTGCCTCACAATTCAATTGCCAATTGTCAACACCCACAATTTGCCTCAAGTCAGTGATATCTCCACACCGTGGTCCTCCAAAAGACACACTCCCAAAGGATTCAAATCTCATTCTAATACCACTTGATGTAGTCAAGGGTTGAAGGTCCAAAATGGACTATCCAACCTTGCAACAAAACTCATCACAACACAAACAATTGAGAGAAATGTGAAAGTTTATTGATTGAGAATAGAAAACATACATGCTCATAGGCTTTCCCATATATAGGTTACATTAGACTCCATAGGCCACATAGACCACCACAAACTTATTACAACTATATGCAAAATTCAATTTTAGACCCTAGTTCGCAATGTCTAAATCCCCTAACTACTAGAAGCTACCTCCTACTAATTTAGAAAGTAATTATATACTAGATCCAAGCACTAGAAATGATCCATGTCAACCTTAGCTAGTCCCCAAACCCAATATCTAGTGAAACGTGTGTGTTGGGTCAAGGAAGATGAAGAAACACCAAAATTTGATGCAGATAAGTCTAGGGGTTGCCTTGACCCATATTTGCCATGTGAAGAATCCACAAGGTACGAAATAGTTCTTCATGCTATCTCTTATAGGTTTAGGTTATGCTTGACAAGGTGAGCTTTTGGGTGAAGATAATTTATGGGTGATTAGTCGATGGTTGTTGTCACCTGGATACATGCTATAGTATACCTCCCATGTTGTCTCCATTCCAATACATAGAGAGAAGTTAGTTGTTGTGGTAGGATGTAGTAAAGTTCTCTGGGATGCGCCTGCATCCAGAAACCTAAACTAACTTTTGACCAACTTTAATTTCTCGATCGAAAAATAATTTAGAGGAGATATAGGTCTCTTTGAGGATGATCTATCAATCCTAGGAGATAAAGTTATTATTTAGGTAAGTCTATTTCACCAACTTTACATTATTACAAATACAAAAATAGATAAATTGAATTTTACTAAATTGGATAATTATTGCAAAATAAAAGAGGAAGGAAGAAAATTAGCAAAATAAATATTTATTTAATGATCACTAATATAGAGAAAATATTTATACTAAGATATGTAGATAAATATTACTAACATATATAGAATTTCATCATGTATTCTCTTAGACACACTTAATGAAAGAGCTAAAGAAAAATAAATCTAAAGGGAAGCTTAGTAAGAACCCCTTTCTGCCACTAGTAAAATGTATTTTTAACTATATATATCTTCAAGAAAAGATGGATATCTATAGAAAGAAAACATGTGCTATAGAATTCAATTGTCTTTAAAAAAAATTTAAAAAAAATTAATGCACGATAAAATATAAAACTATTTTGTATACATTTGTGTTAAAATTAAAGTGCATTGTGATCTTTGTAATATTTCCTCCAAGATCAGTAAAATACATATGGTTAAATTGTTGGCCTCCATTAAGAAATTCACTTTGCAATATGTGGACCTATTTTGTTGGTGTGCCATATTCTATTTTTTTTGGCAAGTCGTTCACAAATACATGTGAGGTCTCTAAAAAGGAAAATAATAATAAATGGAGTTTACAAGTTATAAGAGCAGGAAATTTTCCTTTTAGGAATTTCCAATAGTCAGTTCTATTTTAATGCATTCAGAGTGCTGGGATATTAGACTACTGAAGTCTTCAAATGCATAGATAGTTAAATTCAACACTTTTAAATCATCCCATTCCATTCATGACATGTCTCATTAGATAGAACAATCATTTTCACTTCAAAAGGTTAGAGGAATTTTGGTCTAGAATAATTTATAAATCATCTAGCAATAACATGACCTTGTTTTTTTATATATCCTAGTGCTATTAATAAATTTATGTGTCTTGTGGAAACCTAAAAAAAGGAATTATTCGTAAAGAGAGATTTCACAAATGTGAGAATTATATGATTATAATACGTATTTCACAGTCATATTGAATTCTTAATCAATAAGAAAGTATAAAAAATAATAAATATTTTTTCATTTAGAACGTAGATTTTGTATCTAAGGAGAAACGACAATCAAATGAAAAATGATAAACTTGTTTAATAACTATTTTTTTAGGTTACTCTTCTCTTTACTAGATATATTACTAGTCACAAGGTGCACAAAAATCATTACTTAGGGGAGACACAACTACGGTATACACTAGTAATATACATGCGTGTTTTTATGTATTGGATCCTTCAAGTTGTAAAAAAATGGATTTTACATCTCCCTCAAAATATACTACACATAAAATCTAAATGTAGATATAATCAAAGAGAAATCTATAAATAATATTGATAAAATATTTTGGGGGTTCACCCCGCAGTGCAGTGGTATAGCAGCAATTTGTGTGGACCTAGTATCTTGGGTTCAAATCTTGTGTAGGTCACTTTGGAGATGATGAGAATGCCCAATGAGTTTGGCGAGACAGGCCTCACACACCCCCACATGCCATGATGGATACTCTTGTCTAGCATTGATGTTGTGTCGGAAAGAACTTTGACTTGACCTACATTAGATCCAACATAGGTGGGTGAACGAAGAGAGGATCGGAAATAGGAGACAAGAGAAGGATGATGACGAAAAGCAGAGAGGTCACAGGATGGACAAACAAGGAGGTAGATCCAGTATGGAGAAATAAGGAAGTAGAGGTGAAGGAGTGGAGTTATAAGGAGGTAGAGATAGAAGGTAGAGTGGGAGTAGAGAGATAAGGAGATGAGGATAGGAGGCGAAGCGGGAGTGGAGATAAGGAGGTAAAGTAGGAGTGGAAGAAAGATGTAGCTCGAATTGTTGTACAATTAGCAATAGACTGATCTTGGAGGTGTTAATGCCTCACCAACACCATCATGAGGATGGGTTCCTCAATTGTGACCCCACTAGCTCATAGCTCTAGTCAAAAGTGACCTCAATATTGAGGACCAAAAAAAAAAATTGATAACTTTTTTATTATTGGCTTAAGATTTGAAAGTGATTAAATATAATATAATTTCACATGGGTAGCCCATTCCATTGTAAGCATGAACATTGAGAATACTTATTGCATAACTTGCAAAAACTATTGTAATAGTCTAGAATGTCAATTAATTTATGGTACTTAGTTCTAGCCAAAATTATTTATTGACCCTTGACTTGGAAGAATAACTATATTCTAAATCTAATAAAAATATAACCATTTATTTTTACTAAAGAACAAAAATATTCTCCCTTAATGCAATCATGTTGAGTTTTTACAAGGTATACTATTAAAAGAAAGGAAATGACAGTGACACTAATAAATAAAAGATTGAATATATAATATTTTAGGACATCTAGTTTACAATTATGGTACTCAAATATGTACAACTTAGATAGGCAGAACAATTAAGGATATAAATATAATTTTGGTTAATAATAATATTATATTTAGATATACTAATACAATAGTTATAGATTCAAATACAAGGGGGCCTCTTTGGAAATTTTTGTTACTACTTATCAAGTTGCCATTAGTTTTATGTTCAAAGTTATTCTATATACTCTAGTTGGTTATCTCTACCAAAATATTCAGTCGGTATGTACAGTCCAATCGGTTATAGAAGAAAGTAGTCAAGAGCTCAGTATGCACCGAGTTGTCTACCGAGTATCATTCCATGTCTATCGAGCAGCAAAGATGACACACCAAGTGAAACGTGTTACCAGATTCATTGAACCTGGACATACATATGGAAACGTGTTACAAGATCAAGGAACATAGAACCATTATCACATTAGCAATTGCACTTAAAGATTGTGTATGATTTCAAGGTCATCTAACAAATGAAATATTTTGCATGCTTATTCATTCGATAAAACATGTTTGTAAGATTGAAGCAATGAATGGATCACCGACATAAGAGATCTATTTATACAACATGGATTAAGAACATATATATACATGTAGCATGACAGAAAGGAAGATATAGAAATATATGAAGCAAGACATGTGAAAGCACTAAGTGTTATGACTGTTACAGAGACATAGAGGTCACCAAGAAGGATTTCAGAGAACAGTCAAAGAACAAAGTAAACAGAAGGGTTTACCGAGTTACTATATGGGTTACCGAGGTATGCTATAAGCAAGGTAATCTTATTTTGAGCGCATAGAATCTGCTATAACATTCCAGATTTAAAGTTGCAGATATTTGTAATGATTTTACTATAATATTTTGAAGTTGTAAGAGAAACCTTTAATAGGGTAAAAGACTCTAATCAAGTCTATAAATTGTAAAGCCTCTAACCAGGTGCAACATTTAGATTAAGTGTTGTAAATTCCTTTAGCAAGGTAGATCTAATAGATCTTGATACTCCTAACAGGGTAAGCTATCAGAAATAGCTAAACATGTAGCTCTAACTGAGCAACCTTTATTATTGCAGCAGTGAAGTTGTGGGTGCCATCCCCACCGCAGTTTTTCTCTCTAACCAAGAGTTTCTATGTAACCAAAATATATGTGTTATGGAGTGAATCATGTATGATTGTTATTTATTTGTTTTAGCATTATATTATGTTACTGCACTATTCAGTTTATGCTTAACAGTAAAGTTATTATTACGAAAAGGATTTGAAGTACTGATTCACCCCTCCCTTCTTAGTACATTAGCTTTCAATATTGGGCCTAACAATTGGTATCAGAGCTTCAATCTTGGAAAAGGGTTTAACTGCCTAAAGAGAAAGATCTTATCAAAGGAAGGCTATAAACAATCTTGGAGGATTGTGTATCTGCAAGAAGAGCTGGATCATGCTAATCAAGTGATTGCAGACATGCGAAGGCAAATGCAAAAATCTTTGAAAGTGAGAAGAAGATTATCTGATGATTTGTAGGACTCACAAGAGTTAGTGGAACAAATTGAGACATCATCTGAGAACAATATGTCTGAAGAGACTGAAGAAATGATTGGAGTATTGAAAGAAAAAAACAAAGCACTGGCTGATCAGCTAAAAGCAATGAAAAGAGAACATGAACATTTCAGCACACAGATGACTGAAAATATTGATGCATTGAGGACAGCTGAGGATAAAGTAAGAGATCTAGAAAGAGAGAAACAACAACTTGAAGCCTTAGTATCTGATAAGAATGATGAAATCACAAGGATGACTGGAATTCAACAAAACCTGTCAGATCAACTAGGTTATGCACATCATGAAGCAAATCTGAAAGATCATGAGAATCAAGCATTGAAACTTGAAGTATCAAGGTTGACCGATGAACTTGAAACAGAGAAGAAATCCAAAGAAACACTGAAGAAGAGTTATGAAGCATCAAAGATGTTGGATGAGCAACTAAATACAAGAAGACCCAACAAAGATGCAGGACTCGGTTACAAAGGAAAAGACTCTACCGAGAAGGGAATCCATACTACCGAGAGAGGAGAATCATCAAAGCAAGCTGGAATCAAGAAGAACATCAAAAGAAAGAAGCCTATTTGCAACTACTATGGAAATCAAGGTCACACTGCCAACATGTGCCAAATCAGAAAAGGTAAGCAATCGAATGTCACTAAGTCCAATGGTTATTGTTACAATTGCAATAAATATGGTCACACATTTAATCAATGTAGGATAAAGTTTGTTAACAATTATCAGAAGGCAAAATTCAAAGGGTTTTGTAAAAACTACAATAGATATGGACATAGTACCGAGAAGTGTTGGTACAAGCAAAAGAACTATATGTGGTCTGCACACCAAGCAAATGCTAGAGGTTACCGAGCTCACACAAATCCTTACCGACAATATTCTACAGTACCATGGGATTATAATACAAGGATATGGTGTGAATGTTGTGGAAGATATGGACATATAAGTGCCAACTATTTTATAAGGTTTGGAATGAACAACCGAAGATCATGGAGAAATCCTGGTATGGCATGTTTTCATTGTCATAAAGTAGGACACTTGGCTGGAGATTGCAAAGATCAACCTAGAAAAGACACTGAGGAAATAAAAGAAAAATTAAAGATGATTTGGAAAAAGAAGGAAATTGTGTCAAATGAAGAAAGCACCTTACCTACCGAGTTAGGTGTTGTTATTCCAAATTAATCGATAAAGGTATGAAGGGACTGCATTCTCTCAAGGTTAAATCTTAACAGTTCCTATTTTATTATGTACTTAATTCAAAATCTGCATAATTAAGATGTAGTAGTAAGTTTGAAATTCTATCAAAGTCTTTTGGAGCACTATACAGGAAACCTGTCAAGTCGGTGAATACAGGAAACCTGTCAAGTCGGTGAATACAAGAAACCTGTCAAATCGGTAAATGAAGGAAGTTTGGTTACTTGGTTAAAGCACAAAAAATGGGAAGAAAGTTTAGTGAACCGAGTGCATTTAATGTTTTTGACCTAACCTACACGGAGCCCGATAAGGTATATTGTATACTTAAAGCATTTATGTGGTCATTTTTACTTACCAAGTTTTTGAGAGAGTAGAGCAAAGCGAATCTAAGGCGATCAAACCTTCTACAAAGCAAAATTCAAGGTATTTACATCAATCTCAACGCATTGTTAAGTTGGGTTACCGATCTTATCAAGTTGTTATTATTTACTAAGTGTGAAGCGTCTGTCGTTTGAAAATCCTCAAACCCTAAGGATCTTTTGTTAGTTTTTATCTGAAATCTACAAATGGCACCTAAGATCCAAGATCCCATCGTTGTTAAGAATGTTGAAAAACCCTCACTAAAATACTCTTTAACTCCCAAAATTGCATCTGAACCGGATGACAAAACCACATTTTCACTCATCCCGGATAGAGTGTTATTAGTCAAGGATGTGAGATTCTTCACCAAATGTCGTGTTGAAGAACTCGGTCATGTTGAAATCAAAGACACATATGATGAATTGTGCACCAATGGTAAAATGGATAGCAAGTATGAGCACATTAAGATCAAGGGATTATCTGAAGCCCTAACCTATCCTTGTGTGTTCAAACCCCAGTGGGTCAAGTTTGTTCTGAGTAGAGTTCATGATGACTTCATGTGGCTAGAAGAGCAACCGTTTAAGATTACCAAGGAAATCATTCATCTGATTACCGATTACCCTATTTATGATCATGCCCAAGCTCAAAAGATGATATCATAGAAGGAATTGATCAGTTTAACCGGAGTAGAATTAGATTGCAGAGGACTGAAATTGAACAATGTCACTGATGCAGAACTAAAATTTGCCATTAGAGTAATAGGTTACTGTTTCTTCCAATCGGCAAGGGAAAACAATGTACCCTGTGCAACAGTAGACCTAGCATACAAAATTGTGAAAAAGGGAATGAAAATTGATCTATGTGAGGTGTTGCTGAAAAACCTGTTTTAGAATCTGAACACCATCAGGAAGCCGAAGAAGAACAACTCGGCTAATACACTAAAGTTTGGATCACTACTTGTATGCATGTTTTTCTATTTTGAAAAATTCTTTCCATCAGTCAGTAAAGTTGTTTGGGAACTACACCGACCAATCACCCATCAGATCAATGACTTCATTAAGAAGCTAGGTGATAATTTTAATGATATTATGGATGATTACTTCAGTAAGTTTCAAGAGAAAATGCATAACAGGTACTGAATTCCACCCAAGCTAGTGGAGAAATACAAAGATGACATATGTTTTGAAGTAGACACTGATTACTGTTATGTGAATTTTGTGGAACCAAGAACTCAATCTTTGTCACCTATGGGTTATGAGATTGATTTTGACATCACACAATAGCAAATTGATGCATTTATTACATTACCAAAGCATGCTACCGAGCTGAGGTATGGAACGTATGAAGAAGTGAAGGAAAAAGTAAAAATGAGCATTGTAGTACCCAAAGCTACAAGAAAGGCAACAAAGATGATAAAGGCATTATCGGAGAAATTCGGAGAAGATTCTTCCTCCATACCTGTCAAAGGCACTATAGCCATTATTGAAGAGGAATCTGAAGCCCAAGAGGCATCTATAACACTGAGCACCGAATTACCTAAGGGAAAAGTGTTGAAAAGAAAGAAACAGGACACATCAAAGGCCTCACTGACTCCTCCAGCAAAGCAACCTAACACAAGAGCATCTGTAGCTTCACTGAGTAAGAAAACAAAGAGTGTTACTATTCCCAAGGTAACAAAAACTTACAAGAAATCTACTCGGAGACTCATTTTGGCAAAAGAGTCTAGTGACACCGAATCTAAGGATGTAAGCAAATTTCAGATTGTCAAGAGCAAGAAGGTAAATGTACAGTGTTGAAATTTTTTGTACTAATCTGAAGGAATATGGTGGATTTGGAGGATTCAGATATGTTAAGTATGAATCTAGAAATGATGATGAAAAGAGACAAATAGAAGAAGTTGTCATCTGCACACTTCTGAAATTCTGATTGGCCCCATTAGAAGTCTCTAATTCTCTTCCAAAATAATTATATGCACATATTGATAATAGGTGGCAATATGCCCTGGACTCGGAGAAACAGATCAGAGAAAGAAGTTTGGTACATCTCTTTCCTAAAATGTCTGTAGATGAAATAAAAGAACATCTGACAACCTACCACACAAAGTTCCTCGTCAAACAAAAAGCCTTGAAACTAATGAATGGGCTGTATATTGAAGTGGAAAATGAGACAAAAGAAAAGTGGCAGGAAATCTTTAGAAACAAGGATGCCGATGAGCAAGCTGAAGTTGGAATAGTTGATGTCACCGAGCAAGATCCTGATGTTACCGAGCAAGATCCTACTGACACCATTCAATTAGATGAAGATATCATGGATACAGAGGCACCGGAACAAGAAATGATAGAAGGCAATGCATATGCAAAACTTATATCCAGTGAATCAGTCTTGGAACAAGTTCAGCCTTATCCACTGGTCAATCAACCTGTCTCAACCAAAACCCCTCAGGATAAGGATAAAGGCACCGAAGATCACAAGTCTACAACAGGAGAAGGTACTACTCAAGAACATATGTCTCAGGATCCTTCTAGCACTGAAAATGTTGCAACTGAGACACCAAGTACCGAGACACCAAAGGACACTACAGAGGCTAAAGAAACCGACCAAAGTGTTGCCTCTGTTGAGCAACTTACCGAGGGTCATCAAGCCTCACAAGCCATTGTCTTAGTTCAATCGGTGAAAGGTAAAGAAAAGAAGATGAAAAAGCATAGTTTCAAAGTAGATTTGTCAAAACCAATAGTGTTGCCCAATGTTGATATATCCAAATTAAAGGGGCAAGCACTCATTGATTTTGGTGAACTATGCAAAGCAAAGGCTGAACAAGAGAAGCAAATGGCTATTCAAAAGAAAAATAAAGTACTTCAGAAGGTGAAAGCACTCTTAACATATATGCTACCTAATGCTACAATAACCAAAGATGCATCCATCCACATTCAACTAGATGAACTCCTAACCAAGATAGAGACATATGGAGTCGATGCATCCGAATATTTGAGAAAGCTAAAAGATAAAGAGCTCACTGCAAAAATGATAGAAGAGGTACAGAAAGCTATAGCTATTGGCAAAGTTAAACTTGTCAAATTTATTGCTAAGTTGTCCCCTCAACTCAAGCACATTCTTTATTTATTTTAGAAACTTTGTACATTTTCTTTATTCATTAAAGACATCAAAAATAAAACAGAAGCAATTGAGAAAGAGATCACCGATCTCTCAAATAAGTTGACCACCGAGCCCAATTCTATTCAGAATTTCTATACAAAGTTACAACAGCTCATGGCTCAACAATTGGACCTAAGAAATCAAGAACACAAGATCAGGATGGACATAATGACACTTCAGACATTATTCCTTCCTCATCTTTCATCTGTCTAAGAACAGATCAACTGAGCCACATACTTATCTACTACATAAGAGGGAAGCACTCTCAATGGCTTAATATCATTATTGGCTGATATTCAAGCGCATAATTATTTAATGGATAGTGTAAAGGATGCCCTCTCTGTTTCTCTCACTGAAGAACGAACAAAGTACAAATCCATTTTTGACCAGTTGCCACCACCGAATGGTAACTAAATTTTGATATTTGTCAAAAAGGGGGAGTGATATAGTTTTCAAAGCATCAAAGTATAGTATCAAACAAAAGGAATGTAGTATATAGGGGGAGTATACTGAGCACAGTAAGCAGAGTATCCAAGAGCAGTGAACCGAGCAGTGAACATAACAGTAAGCAAAGAACAAGAGTAGATCACCGAGCATACAAAATCAGAGTTTTGTACAGTATATTGATAAGGGGAGTATATCTGGATATATTATTTTATTGACTAATGTATATACTGTCAGTATAGTCAAATTTTGTAAGTATATAGATTTTTGAGTTATAAATTTGAAAGTAGTTTTTGTCAAACATCTCAACTAATGTCAAAAGGGGAGATTGTTACTACTTATCAAGTTGCCATTAGTTTTATGTTCAAAGTTATTCTATATACTCTAGTCGGTTATCTCTACTAAAATATTCAGTCGGTATGCACAGTCCAGTCGGTTATAGAAGAAAGTAGTCAAGAGCTCAGTATGCACCGAGCTGTCTACCAAGTATCATTCCATGTCTACCGAGCAGCAAAGATGACACACGGAGTTGATATACACCGAGTGAAACGTGTTACCAGATTCATTGAACCTGGACATACATATGGAAACATGTTACAAGATCAAGGAACATAGAACCGTTATCACATTGGAAATTGCACGTAAAGATTGTGTATGATTTCAAGGTCATCTAACCAATGAAATATTTTGCATGCTTATTCATTCGATAAAACATGTTTGTAAGATTGAAGCAATGAATGGATCACCGACATAATTGATCTATTTATACAACATGGATTAAGAACATATATATACATGTAGCATGACAGAAAGGAAGATAGAGAAATATATGAAGCAAGACATGTGGAAGCACTAAGTGTTATGACTAGTACAGAGACACAGAGGTCACCGAGAAGGATTTCAGAGAATAGTCAAAGAACAGAGTAAACATAAGGGTTTACCGAGTTACTATATGGGTTACCAAGGTATGCTATAAGCAAGGTAATCTTATTTTGAGCACATAGAATCTGCTATAACATTCCAGATGTAAAGTTGCAGATATTTGTAATGATTTTACTATAATATTTTGAAGTTGTAAGAGAAACCTTTAACAGGGTAAAAGACTCTAATCAAGTCTATAAATTGTAAAGCCTATAACCAAGTGCAACATTTAGATTAAGTGTTGTAAATTCCTTTAGCAAGGTAGATCTAACAGATCTTGATACTCCTAATAGGGTAAGCTATCAGAAATAGCTAAACATGTAGCTCTAATTGAGCAACCTTTATTATTGTAGTAGTGAAGTTGTGGGTGCCATCCCCACCACAATTTTTCTCTCTAACCAAGAGTTTTTGCGTAACCAAAATATATGTGTTATGGAGTGAATCATGTATGATTGTTATTTATTTGTTTTAGCATTATATTATGTTACTGCACTATTCAGTTTATGCTTAACAGTAAAGTTATTATTACGAAAAGGATTTGAAGTACCGATTCACCCCTCCCTTCTCAGTACATTAGCTTTCCATATTGGGCCTAACAATTTTTGTCAAACCAAGTTCGTTATTTTCATAATATCAAAGATTAGATAAAGGGTGGTTGTTAAAATTACTAGGTTGACTTGATATGATAATAAAAATTGAAGATAATGTAGGCAATTATTTGGTAGGCATGAATGACTATTAATTTAACAATAACACACTATTTTATTGTAAATATATTAGCTCATGAAATATTATTTTTCATCGACTTCAATAATTTTTTATTTGTGTATACTAAAATTACATGTCTAGCTAAATAGTTGGTGTTTTGCATGTTCTTAAGTTCCAACTTTTGACCCTTCCCAAATCAGATTTTGTTGATCCATGAGTATTTTACCTGGTGTCAGCAGTTCTTGCAAAGACAATGGAAGGGGCGAAACTAGCAAATAGATATCGAGAAAAAGATCCAACTGTGGATTGGTGTCTAGTCTATTTTGGTGGCTTATTCCTCCCTTGACAGCTAGGTACTCCTACACAAGCATGTCTCCTTTGCACACACTCAAGCCCCCCACCAATGTGTGTGGGGATGGTTGGAGGGTGCCCCTTATAATAGTAGGTCTCTTAAAATAGTAGGGATCACTAGATGAGGGGATATATTACCTCCACAAGTGGGGGGTTGGTAGATGTGGAAATTGTTGCAACTAAATTAATCCAACCGCAATTAGTTTAGCACATTCATCTCCAATGCGATTTATGTATCTCCCATTTTTTATCACCAGAAGGTATCCCACTTATGATGTTGGGATTATTTGGTGCATTAGATTCTTGATTGATGGGTTATAATCCTCCACCTGTAATACCCCGCCAGGAACCCTAAAGGAAACAACACAACTAGGCAACTAAAGGGTGAAATAATTTTTTTTCTAAAAGACTAAGTGCATTAATTATAACCATTGCATGTCTAATAACACAGCAGAAGACTAACACATGATTTCCTAAGGGTTACCAATGAAGATTAGTTGTAAATTATATTAACACCATGGTTAATCCAATTGTCCATTTAATTAGATAAAGTAAATGCTTAAGTATAAAACTACACATACATCTAAATTCCATAATGAAAGAATCAAGTATTCTAATGCATTCAATTTTCCATAAATCATTTATACATAAGATCAAAGCAACTGAATTAACATACATTCCACTGACATAATATTACAATATACATGGCTTCCAATAATACCATGGAATACAAAGTTACAATAACAAGGTTACATAAAAGTTTGATACAATGACCACAAGGTCTCAACTGAACAATGATCACGAACATGAGCTGGTACATGAACCGCAAACCAAGAAAACACCAGTGAAGCCTTTCCTCACCTGAAGATACAATCCAAAACATCTGATGGGAAGTGGCACTACCACCCGACCATGTGATCCCGAAAGGGAACGACCCCACCGTGCTAGGAGATAGTAGAAAACCCTCAAGCAAGCAAAGTAGACAAGTACGCAAGAAATACAAGACTCCGCAACATCCATGTGACTCAACTCACAAAACACTAGTGACTCTAAGGAGAGAGTGTCATCGCATGGCTTACGGTGGATACCATGGTACAGCCTCCATAGGTCCCGGCCCCCATCCTGGGTTTATCTTGGTAACCTCTCCCAAGCCTTTGGTTCCAACTAAGTCTCATGCAGACCCTACCAATCCTTTCGTGAAGACAAGGTGGTAAGTTTTCCATTCTAGACCTTCTCGCTACATTATGAGCCCTGTACTAGCACTCACCTATGCACAAGGTACATTATCTTAATTAATATTTATTCTACCCACCCCCTAATCAATTATTAGGTTATCACTTTTTAACTGACTTTCGACGGGTTATCCTATCATCCACTTCAGGCACGACCCCCAATCGAAAGCTACTCTCTCTCATAGGACACTAACAAGAAATGTCTCTCTCTACGAGAACTCTATGGTGAAACAGACAACGATAACCAATCCTGACAAAGCACAGGTGAAGGATACATAATCACTAACCCAAGATTGACCATTTGGACAAACACACACAATGGCTCACATCAATAAGGTTATACAACAACACTTGACCAAGGAGATATAATAACATAGGACACAATGACAACTCAACCATAATTACAATGAAATTAAGCTTGACTACAAACACCATTTACACAAGATCCTAACACAGGCAATCTTTTCTTAAAACAGCCAAAAGCACAAATAACTTGCAATTAAAGATTTTCCAGACAATAAGAAAATACAACTATATTAATACAAAGAAATCAATTTTGTCATTTGTCCAATAAGGTTAAATCAATCACATAAAAATTAACCCCCTAATTATATGTTCATGATTACTTTACAAATAAACCCGATTAGATTGTATCAATAATCTAAATTAAATTCCAAATTAAAAATTATATATAATAATATAATATAATTACATAAATATATATATATTCTACAAATATAATATTATATAATTATATCACATTAAAATTTATAATAAAAAGATGATTTAACTTGAAATATCTTTCATTTCTAAAATAACAAAATTAAAACCACAGGAAATACTACATACATACATACATACATACATACATACATACATACATACATACATACATACATATATATATATATATATATATATATATATATATAATGTTTTTTTAATTTTTTAATTTAAATTTTTTTTTTTATTAATTTTTTTTTTAATTCACAACTTTACAAACAGTAAATTTTATTTTATTTTTTTTAAATAGAATTAATTTCCAAACCAATTTATTTCCAGGGAAATTATTTATTACACAATTTCTCCAAAATAATATAATAAAATAATTTCCCTTAACTTCTAATAATACAATAAATTTAACTAATGATTAAATTTATTTCTATAATAACTAATTATATCATAGAGATACACAAATATTAAAAAGGACTGTCATAGCCAAATATCGAAACAAAAATCAAACAAGAGGGAATGGTTTCTCTGGTAAATCCCATTGCTCCCAAATCTTGCAATTTCCAAGCACAATAAAAATCTTGGCAAAATTTGCCATAATAACTTTTTCCATTTTTCTTAAAATTTAATCTACAAACACCCAGGAAATAACTTCTTTCCATAAACTAGAAATTAACTTCAGGAATGGACTTTAGCCAAGAACAAGAAATAATCAGACAAGATTTTAAATTTGTCAAACATCTTAACACACACATCATTCAGAAAGATAAAAGAAATAAAATATTTTCTTTAAAACAATCAATCAAAAGAAGCCACCCAACCTGGTATAGCTTTCCTGGAAGAAAATTTGTAGAAGAGAACCAATCCTTCAACAAGCTTCCAAATAAATTTCTTCACCTAAAATCCTGACCTATTTCCTGTGTGTCTAAAATAAAGACCTATTCCCTTTTTAAACTAAAATTCTAGGTTCAATAGCTTTTTCTCAAAAACCTAAATTTAGAATAAAAGTAATTTTATTTTATTTTCTAATTTTATACAAAAGATAAGCTAACATGCAATAATTAAAAATCATTATTCTTTGTTTTCTTTTCTCATGCAAATTAATTAATTTTCTAAATAAAGAATTAAAACAATACTTTAATTCTAATTAATTCTTTTATTTATTTATTCTTTTATTTATTTATCCTTTTAATTTATTTATAATTCTAGAAAATAATAAATACAATTAATTTAATTTATTTGTCCACAAAAACTTTAATAAAAATATATTTCTAATATCATGCAGCTTGCAACTTAATTTAATAATTTCTTTTAATTAACTAAATTTATAATCTCAATGCATAAACAATTCAACTATGAGATAATACCATATATATAATTAATTAATCAAATCCACTAAAACACACAAACTGAACAAATATCAAGCAAACACTCATAAAAAGATCAAACAACAAAATACGAAGGCCGAACTAACTGACTGGACGACCAACTTACGACACTCACATGAGTGTAACTGAGTAAAATAGGGTCAACTACTATCTCCTCCACTTCCATCAGAAAATACAAGGCACACTCAGACCTGTGAAGCCAGGTGGAGACGATACCCTGTACCTACCCGGTACTTGTACCTGCAATATCCTGCATCACCGAACCACATATGCATATATACAATATAGAAAACACGACATACACACCAATGAAGGAGAATCGCGACGTTCCCTGTCTCACTGAAATGAGTGAAGGAAAATCATCCCCTTGCATCCAATACACTCGCAGACACACAATGTATAATTACACATTGCATAAATAAAGTAAAATGTTAGTACATAGCAATAATCCATAAAATACCATAAATCACAAGTACTGAAATATTGCAAATAAATTATGCATCTCATATCCAGATAAAGCATGAAATAATGTCATAAGATTTGAATAACACATCATGGTAATGTATCCACTGAAAACAAACAATAATAAAGTATGAGTCTAATGAGTTCAAATGAGTAGGGGTGGTAGATGTGGAAATTGCTGCAACTAAATTAATCCAACCACAATTAGTTTAGCACATTCATCTCCAATGCGATTTATGTATCTCCCATTTTTATCACCAGAAGGTATCCCAGTTATAATGTTGGGATTATTTGGTGCATTAGATTCTTGATTGATGGGTTATAATCCTCCACCATAGAATAATAGGAGCCCACTCTACTACAGAGGACAAAGTATTGAAAGAGATAAATGTTCAAAAAACTTCTCGTGTAATAATTATTTATATTAAAAAATATATTTTGAGAGTAGAAGGTGTTATCATATGAATATCACCCTAGCTAATTGTTCCATTTAGCCATTTAGTGACACTTGGAATCACTCTTAATCTTGTGGATTGCCCATAAGTTTGAGTGAATCTCCAGAGAAGGTTGGCTCTTTTTAGTACTTCACCCAACTTTCCTATTGACTTTGTTGAGAAAAGGGGAAAGAAATTGTAATAGGCGGAAATAGGGTTCACAAATTTATGCATGCAAAAAAATAGGAATTAAATATATCTCCATCAATCATATTTGAAAGGAGAATGAAGTCAATTGGCTCAACCTCCAATTTGATGGAAAAGGGGCTAAGCATAAGGTGAATTTAGTACTCCTCGAATTGAGTTGAAAATGAGTTATGGGAATAATGTGAATTGAATGCAAAAACAAGGGTTGATGATGTAAATTTGAAAAATGATCAACATTCACAGATAGTTTCAAAATAGATATGTAGACATAAGCATAAATATGGAAATGGCATGTAGAGAGGAACCTACAGCTGAAATCTGGACTTAAAAATCTAGGACAAAGATGCTAAGCGCCCTTGTACAAAAGCGTTAAATCCAAAAAAAGAAACTGTTTCATACTCAAGATGTCACTTTAAGTCTCTCCTTGAAAATTCGTTGAGAAAGAGTTAGACATTGATGCTGGGCAACCTTGGCTTAGTGCTTTAACTTTTGCAAAATATGGTTATGTGTGCCTTTGTCTTCTCTTCTTAGATCTATAATTTTTGCCTTCAAATCTCATCACCTATAAATACAAGAGGGAAAAAAATTGTTGGGTTGATAGGGGTTTGCCTAGATCAAACCTTAGGTTTGGAATTAACCCTATGATGTATTGAAATGAAATGAAAAGGGTTCCTTTAAAGGGAAGAGGCTAGATCTCAAATTGAAATGTTGAATTGGAATATTATAGCTTTATGAATCTTACTTTGAAGTCTTCATGAAAAATTTAACGAGCTAAAGGGGCTCTATAATGAATGGTTCATAAGGCACAACACTTGTTAAAGGTTTTGTAAATGGGGTTGCAAGCTAAGTAGGTTTAACCTTGGATGAAACTCTGTAGTTAAGCATTCTTGAGTTAAAGTAGTACTAGGATGGGTGACCTCCTAGTAAGGCCCGATGCTTCCCCTTTGTATGAATCACCTAGATGCATTGATTGCTAAGTGGACTATTCATTCACATGAGAGATGGGTTCTTGTGAACCACTACTCATGAAACATGGGTCAATGAGCTTGACTCAAAAACTACATAGTTGAATCTTGATAGCAATATCGTAATTTGACTTGTTGTGGAAAATATCTCCTACTTATCAATGTTGATTTTGTCATGTATGAATTCATAAATGTATTCATAAGAACATGATCATGGATGCCATCTTGAATACTTGACCTCTCCTTCACTACTCTAATGATGCTTGATTACTTGCACACTTGAATTTAAAAAAGTGTAATTGGAAACTTATGCATAGATGTGATTGACAGATGCATTAAATGAGGGGGTAAGACTTGATTTTATACCTACCCTCATGAAACACATTAAAAAATATGAAGGACAACACAAGAAATAGGTTCCCGCTCAATTTTTTTATCATTAGAGGGTCCAAAATTGGGCCCTTTTGCTCTGGAAAAGGATGATAAGCACCCCTAACCAAGAGGTCAAGGGATATAAGAACCCCTAATGAGGAAATAAATGGTGTTAGGCACCCTTGACCAGTTTATTAGGGCCAAATCAAAGACCAGAGAGAAGAGAAGAAGATGAGGATTGAAGATATGATGTTTGTGTGAGTAGAATCAAGCCTAATCAAAGCATAGAAGATAGAAACACAAAAGTGAGGCCCAAGTGAGTATGAAATTGTATGAGGATACAATGTTTAAGAAATAGACTGAAATATGACCTACTTATACTAGGGTGATGCACCAAAGAAGTTTTAGGACTTATAATGTAGTTTCTAACATACATGTACTCAATGGCTCAATTGTAACATAACACAAATCAAAATTTCTCCATACCCACACATAATTGTTCATAGGGAGGCGAAAATACTCATAGTTCAAGAAGGAAAATAAAATTTTCACAAGTGGTTGTTGTTTGTACCCATCACTCAACTTATAACCTGCAATGAAAGTATGCCTTAACCTACCTAAAGGTGTTGAAAGAGAAAAATATAAAAGGAAATATATATAATTTCATATAAAATATTTATCAATCCATGTTTTACACACAACAAAGTAAGTTTTGAGAAGGTAAAATTCATGAATTTTATTGAGAAAAGATGTTCTTTACAATTGTGTACAAATCTAAAAAAAATGAGTTACCATACATAATCAGGCCAAAAGACCCTTGTTTTAGGTTATAATGCATGGTTTGAATAACAATAACTCCCTTACAAATGAGCCAAAGTCTATGCTTTATAGAGTGCAACAACTTTCTAGAACAAAGGAATATTTGTTGAGAAATAAATGATATTTCTCACATTACTTGTTGAGTGAAAATCCTTTGGGCATCAAATTGATGTGTTTCTATTTTTGATGCCCTTGAAATGCTCTAAAATAGAGTTTGAATGAAGAATATTAAACTTCTTTGACACTTTCATTGATTGTGCCCCTTAACTAGCTCTTAGATGCTTGCTATTACCTTGAATAAAGCCAAAACTACCCCCAAAATCTACTCAACAACTTGAAGAAGTCACCATCTCCTCCTAGATGCTCTCCATTTGTTATACAAACCATCAAGCTACTCCTAGATTATGTTGGTTCCCAAATCGACAAATTGCAAAACCCTAAGAATGTGCCAAATTATTTAATCAAATTATGCAATTGATTTTTTCCAATGAACAAGAATCTTCTAAAAGAAGATATCTTCTGCTCTCCAAGCTCTACTAAACCTTGGCAGGTGTACCTTTTGATAAATAGGACAAATTTGTAACTTTATACTGAAATCTTGATTTAGATCCACTTAGTATGGCACATATACTTGAAGTGAATGTTTGATACCTTATTACTCCTACTTCTACCTACTTCTCTAAAATAAATAAAAGAAAACAAAATCTTCAACTAAAGTTATTTTAATTATTTAAGATCAATGCCTTCCTTCAAGGCCACAAAGTCACATACATCCAATTTCTGACCATAATTCAAGTTACTTGGCATACAAATATGTTTACATCTTATATAAATATGCACAACTATAATATTATTAGGTTCTTGTTTTTAATCCAATTATTTTCTTCCAAATTGTTGTAATTTAATTAAATGGAATTTAATTTTGTCTTACAAAAACCAATTAACCAAATCACACAGAGCAAGGAAAATTGCTTTGATAAATCAAAAATACCCTTGATAATCTGAATTAAACAAATGAGAAGGAAATGAATTGGAGACAACCATATAATATTTTATCATTCACAACCAACAAATAACTTAGAGCAGAAAACTTGGATTCTTGTATTATGCTTTGCCACTGTAAGGAAAGTAAAAAAAATTCTTGGCCACTATTAATGCTTGTATTTCTATTTTTTTTTTATATTCAGTCTCAGTTTCTCTCTTATACATCAAAATCGGGAGAAGCGACAGACTTCAAACCGTTATAATGTATACGTTCATAACTAATTAATATATTTTAACAATATAAGAAAACTTAACCAAAGTATTATAGAGTTTTTGTCAAATAAACAAGATGCTTAATAACATGAAATGAAATGAAACATAACACATTTTCAACCGGTGAATATAACTAAGCCTCTTATAATCATATTTCAAGTGGCAACCCATGACCCCCAAGTCTGGTGAGGTTTCACTTTCAGTAAAGACATTGTTCATATCCACTGGTAGTCTTTCCTCTACATCAGTCCTCTGTGGTCTTCAAATAAGTATTTTCCTACTGGTACACCTTGTAATCACTTGGCCATTTGAAGCTTTGGACTCATGGTACATTTGTAAGGTGATCCTTCCATCTTTTATGTCATTGCTCATACCTCTATAATAAATATTGAATATCTAATATCCAAGGTGATAATCCTATCCAAGAATAAATTGAAACCTCGAATGCTTGTATCATTTTCTTCTTTCATATAAGACACAATTCTGAGGACCATTTGGTAGAATTCACTCTTCTAGTCATTGAAGCTTCTGATATGTTTTTCCATGTCCCGGATGTGAGGTATGGTACAATGTTAAAATGTATGAAAGGAGTCTAGTGTGGTTCTCACCTTTTGTTCTTCACCTATATAATGTACTGGATCTCTTTAGTGACTATTGTTATTGCCTTTTCATTTTCCTTTATTGTTTGAGAACCAGTTGGGTTCCTATGTGTAACCTTGCACATGGTAATCAAAGTGCGATGGGTTGGTTGTCATCTCTTTGCCAAAACTTCCAACTTGGGTTTATTTTCTTTAAATATTTCTATCATCTTTAATAAGGACTCATAGCCCTTATGGACATCATCTAATTTTTCAATGACAAGCCTTACTCTATGTGCCAGTATTTGTTCAAAAGTACTATACATCCGATGTGGTATTTTCTACAGAACTTCTTCATTGGCCATCTTCAATTCTTTACTTTCCTTTTCATATCTTTTCTTTTCTTCACTCCATCCTTTACTGTCCTCAGTGTTGTCTATTTGTTTAGGGGTAGCATGCCTATGCAAAATGATGGTTTTATTTTGACTGTCAGGTTGTCAGTTTGTTTTGTCTTTCAACATGGCATTTTCAATATACAACTTATTAATTTCATTATTCATTTCCACTTTCCCTTTTTCAAGTTCAACTATTTTTTATTGCACGTGTTTTACTGCATCCCTGGTGAACATAACAAAGTGCATGGTCAGTGTGGCTGCCTCCAATGGGGAGGTATCTTTCATGGTCTTCAAAATTGTTGTTCCCTTTGTTTCTTTCACCATGTCCACTAGCTTTGGTTTGTTAGTACTTTTAAAGTTTACCCATGCAACTAGTATCTCATTTCTTGGGTTCTTCCCTGTACCACTTACCCCTTCTTCAAAATCAAATTTTACTACCAACATGGGGTCTTCTTGTTGCCTCACTTGATCTAATAAAAACATCTTCTTTAGTGTCATCTATGGGACAATTAACATATTAATTTTCATAATTTTTTCTTTGGCTTCTGCTGGAGTAATATGTATATCATCAAATTTTATTTCTTTGAAGATCTGGGAAATTACTTCCTCATGCTTGGATTCTTCTACACCCATTAGGTTTGATTTGTTTTCTTTCCTTGAACTCCATCATCTTTATCTTCATCCATAAATCTTTGAACTCTGGAGTATTGATGAATTCATCATCTTCAATGAACCTCATTGACATGGCTGCCCTCTCATCCACATGGTTCACTGGATCTACCCCTTCTACTACTTGGGTTTCATAGCCATGTGTTTCTTCATCATACCTTGGTGGAACCATCTGTGACTACTCTGCTCCTTCATCACCCCTTAAAGCTCTTAATGCGTTGATGGCCTCATCAGTGTCTCCTTCTCCTTCTGATTCTTCGTAAGGCACTAGTGGCTTTGGGTCAATTATCTTTTGTTTTTTGGATGGGGGTGAAATGGGTGAAGATTCCTGCATACAATCATCATCAGATACATCATAAATAACAACCCCTTGTGGTTTTCTTGGTGGCATTTTGGCCTTTTTTGGTTGATATCCACTGCCTGTTGATTTTCCATAAATTCTTTCAAAGTTATCTATATATAGATTAATTTTCTTCAATTCATCAGTCTCCTCATCAAAAAACCCAAGAAAATGGGGATCTTTTTCCTTCTTTTCTTCTTCAAGTTTCATTAAAACATGTCACTTCTTTCTTCTCTACATAATTTTTGAAAAATTCTATACAATTTCTAATAAAATATTCTTGTATCAATACCTCATGAGAGACTATTTTGACAAAAGAATAAATGTGGCCTTCGAGGTTACACATTCTCTCCTGACCGAATTTAAAAGAATAATTCATCTTTAGGTATCCCTATAATTTTTCCAACATATTTGATCCAATATAAAAGTCTTCACATTTGGTGACATGGGGCAAGAATGTCCCCTTCTTTCTTTTCTCCATCACTTCCTTCTCAAACCATAACATTTGCCACATAAATTCTAAGAAAATAAGCCTTTCTGATATAAATATGGGTAACAAATGGGGAGCCTAAGGACACCCATACACTCTGATGATGGTGTGCTCTCCCATATAAAACCAATCAACAAAGTTGTGTCTATGACCCTTCTTAGAATCAAGAGCAAGTGGCCTCAACACTGTCCTCAATTCAAATGATATTGTTTCAACTTGATGATCTAGGGAATGAAAAATTATAATAACAAATGAATCATGAAAAGTCTTATAATTACAATCCCTGCACCTTTTGTCCCATAGATAACACCATAATTATACTAGTAACCTATTTCCTTGATCATTTACCATCCCTAGTTTTAACTATTGGTTGAAGGCTTGTCTGTTTTGATATAAAATTAAATAGCATAATAGGGAATAGTGGCAGAAGTCACAACCCTTTTTCCTTTCCAGGCCACAAGTTGAGTGTGAATTCTTTTATTTAGTTGAAAGGCAAAATCAAACTCAAGGTTCACTTTAGAATTTTGTATTGTCATGTCCATATACATCAATGATGCTAGCATTTTCACCTTCACATCCTCTCCTAACACTTGACACAAAGCAAATTACGTCTTTTAAAAGTAAACAAGGAAATCCTCCACATGAAAGGGTTCATTTCCCAAAATTACCACAAGTTTGTTGTCCATGTCCCTGCTCTAGTAATATGGAAGCTCATACTTCCTAAAATTTCTCCTCAATTAGTTATAGTCCATCTCAAATTTATTTAGGTCAAACCTAGTTAGAGCTTGTTTGTTTAGCATAAAACAATCAACAATGGATGATTTTGTGACCACTAACAAGGGGTTTCCACTAGGCATCCTGATAGTTCGGGTTATTGGGTGGTAATTGTCTGCTAAGAATTGAATCAATTCAACATCAATGAAGAAATTTGGTACAATAAACTTTTCTACATCCAAGGTCCAGGGGTTTGATACTAGGACCTTCCCTTCTCTATTTTTATAAAAATTCTAGAATTGATCCCTTCCTACTATTGGAATTGTAGCAATCCAACAACCCTCTAGCCTATCCTTGAAAAAATTCTTAGCTCTGTTGTCTGCTGACCCAGTTAATGCATCTAATAATGATTTTTGTAATGGCCTTTTTGTTGGGTTAAATGACCTAGGTTTTATTTCAGAGATTTCACCCCCTTTTGAACTCTTGCCTTCTTTAGACCCCTCTTTCTTCTTACACATTTTAAATTTAAGAACTCTACTAGAAACTTAGTTGGATTCTGTAAAAGCTTGCAACTCAAGGAGTGACAAAGTACTTACTTGTAACTTCAGAGATGATTCTGACATATTTTTCTTCGTCGTAGAGCCCACACCATATAATTCTCCAGCTTAGAATGAAAATTTCAAGCAAGAATTCAATTATTAATGGAAACTCTCAAGGGTTGTCTCATTTAATTCAAGTGTGCCATTAACAGCTCCTCCACCTTTTCAAAATTTTGAGTTATGACATATTGACGTCACTCCCAACTTGCCCCAACTTACTATTTGCACAATATTGCAAACCTGCCTTAATAGTCTTGTTTGGTCATTGTGAAACAATACCAATAGTTATCGCTATATCGCAACACCTATTTCCCCTTTATTATTTCTTCTTGCGATATGGTGACATGTGTTTTAGCTATCACTATATCACTATCTTACTTTTTGTTAATCATCTTCACCTTGCGATCTAGCGATAGTGTATGGAGCTATTGCTATATCACAATCTCATGACCTCTCTATTAGGTTCCTTTAGCAATATTGTGATAATACTTTATATTATTTTTTTATCGCTATATTGCAACATCTCCACTTTACATTAGACCCCCTCTTGCGATATGGCGACACTTTATGATCTTAAGTCCAGTTATCGCTATTTCACAAACTGCTTAACATAATAGGGCATGGAGCCTACGAAATAGCGATACCTTTTGTAAACTGTATTTTCTTTGTCACCATTTCACGGGCCACTTTATATGATAGAATACGAGTCTTGCAAAATGGCAATACTTTATAATCTATATTTTTCTATCACCATTTTGCGGATTGCTTGACATAATAGGATATGTGTTTTGCAAAATAGAAATATCTTTATAATTTTCATTTTCTTTGTTGTTATTTCACAAGCTACTTGATATAATAGAATAATGACCCTGCAAAATAATGATATTCTATGGTATTATTATATGATGGTCTAAATGAGATGATAGGTGGGGTATATAGATATTTTTAGGAAATATTGGAAGATATAAAATTATTGACTATCAAACAAGGTTTTCAACAAGGGTATGATTCCTTTAGGGTCTATTGATGGCTCAAACATTTGACCTGTTATCAAGGCTTTAGCGTTGACTTTTGGGAATTTTAGGCTAGAAAACACATTGAATTATGTCAATAAGGAAATTAATCTGTGAATACCTTTGAATTTTGTTTGTTTCGTTTGGCTGTTATATGGACAGTAGTGGGAAAATAGTTTAGGAATATGAATTTTTAGAGGTTCCAACAAATTCTCGGGTGATGCGTGCACCGAATCAAAAACTCTTGAAACCTACCTCACATCTATTCCTTGTGACCTATATTACTACTCCACCTTTTTAATTACCCTACTAGCTTCCCAAAGTTATAGGATGTGTGACTATATGCTTTACTTTGATTTGAAACTATCTTGGGTCAAATGGAAATGAAATACACATTAAAAAATCTTTAGACTACTTGAAATTAAGTCATGAAGTCTGCTATCTACATGTACCTCTATCTTTGTCATGTCTTTATGCATTTGAAAAAAGGCATTTGGTAGTAACAAATTGTTCTTTTATCACCAAATCTCATCAATCTCTATCATTGTTTTGGTATGATCACACCATATCAACAAGCATCCATGAAATGGACATGTGATTGTCATTATACTCTATTTCATGCATCTTGATGTTATCATATGTTTTGTGATTTCACTCCTTTTCATTGAACTCTCATACCAAAATTTCTCATGATCTTTCCATAAGATATTGTATTCTCTAGACTACATTGTCATTTTGGTACTAATCTTCATATCCTTTTATCACAAACATGTAGCCTTCTTTATTATTGTTCCATTATTTTGTTGATACCATGTTTACCTATGTCTCATGTCTGAAAATGGACTTTGGTTCTCTCCTTTTGGGGTTTTGATTGTGTTGGTTCCCAAAACCACATATTGGAAATCAAAGAGACTTGCCAAATCCCTAACCGATCCAATTAGCCTTGGCCAACGAACAGGAATGGTCAAAGACCAAATTCCTCTGCACTTTAGGCTCCACTAGACCTTAGGTGGGTATACCCCAATCTCCAAAACATAAAGAGATTTCTTTATAGTGAATTTAAATTATTGAATCTAGCTGTTTATAGGAATAGCAAACTGTTTACTATAACTATGCTTTATGATATGCTTTTCACTTATTTTAATTTGAAAAACTTGAGTATAATTGATAACGAACAAAGCTTATAGAAGAATGTTGTTGGAACCTTGAGTAATTATGAAAGAAAAAAGCTAATAGAAACTAGTAATATTTTTCTCTAGTGAGGAATTTGTGCACACCAAAATCTATTCACAGAAAACCAACAACATACCAGTGCCTTATCTGATAATTTACATGTTATTTAATGGACAAATATTTGTGGTCCTTGGGGATAGTTTGAGAAAACTCACAGGTATGCAAGACTATCACTGCAATGACTTCAATGTATGTTATAAGAGCAACAAAAACAATTTTGTTATCTGTATAACAACAAGTGATAAAACACTGCAACAAACCTTATTCAGATTTACCCTAGGAATTTTAACTCATCAACATCATATAACATGAAACGATCTGAAGATAAAAAGCAGTAAATCTTGTATATTAATTTCTTGGAACAATGGGTGTACAAAAACTATAGACTTGCAGATACTTCATGATACATTTGCTTGCACAAAATGGATTTTTTATTTCTACAGACTTGCTTTACATAACACTACTAGTTCCAACAGAACATCTTGAAAAATAACAATTTTCTTGTCGTTTTGTCCCCTCTAGAATACAAAATGACTTTCTCTATATATATGACTCAAAATATTTGAATGAAAGGATGCACCCTTTCATTAGTACAAACTAAAACTAACAGAAACCTAACTGACTCCCTAATTGCTATAAACAAAACAATGACATAGACTAATATTTTCATCTAGCCGTTGACCACATTTCTGGATATGTCAAAGATATCCCTCATCTTTATATGTGCAGGCATTGAAGATAATGTTTCTGACCGTTATTTCCGCTATGACAAAAATCTCAACCTGTTCCCCTATTTCATGCATATCTAGAGTATCTAGACGGGCAACGCTAAGGGTTGAACTGAGTAGGGATCTGCATTCGGTAATCCACTGGTTTTTATCCTTTATTACCCCTATATCATCTACCACACTTGGGAATCCATGATTGACAACATTGTTACACTCCTCATCTTTAATTATCAACTATGTTGTGAATTCTTCATGAGTGTCAATTGGTTTTTTAACCTTATTGATCCTTTTGTCACTCAGTGTCTGATCTTGCAGTAGCATGTTCAACCTATCAAGGATCCTCTTGTGCGACACTATGTTATCCATGTTTCTCTAGTAGATAGTCTAGAATTCCTCCAGTATCTTCTGCAGATTCTCAAATCATTTAGACAGTAGGACACATGATGTGTCTGTCCTTATGCTCTGCATTCTTTCCTTCAACTTTTTGTTCTCTTTGTGCAGTTCTTCGCACTTCTTTTTCAATTTGGACTCATCTACTATCTGGGGTACAGGCTAGCCCCTTCTTCTTAAAAGTTCCTCATACAACGATTTGTATTTTCCTGCTTCTTTCATCGGTATCTTCATCTGTGCTTTATTCAATTTTGAAATATCAACTCTCATATCCACTGTGACCATGGGATCCACTTCACCCACCTTCAACTTCATCATGTGTCCAAAAGCCTTGTCTACATCTATGATCTTTGGCCTCTTATTTGGAGGATAGAGGGCCCACAAACGCATAGTTTCATCATCTGGATCATATCTTGATCCAATGAAGATGTCAATCATGCCCTGAATGTCCAACTTGAAGTCCTTCTTCTCTGAATGGAATAGGCTATCAAAAATAAAGGATGCACTAAGATCCCAGCCTAGAAAGAGGATAATTCTTGCCTCTACAAGAAGTTGTCTTCCCCTTTGAGGGGTCATGCCTTCTACATCTGCATCGATATCTGCCTTCAGTTTTCAAAGCATCTCTACCTTCAGTTTTTGAAGCATCTCTGCCTCATTTTCTGGTGTTATATCAAGCATGGCTTCTCTTAGCCTATTTCCTTTGAAATGATACAAGAAGGACTTAAATTCCTTCGATTTGATGAAATCATCATCAAACACAAAAGAGGTATGTTCCTCTAACCTAA
This sequence comes from Cryptomeria japonica, assembly GCF_030272615.1. Lineage (NCBI taxonomy): Eukaryota > Viridiplantae > Streptophyta > Pinopsida > Cupressales > Cupressaceae > Cryptomeria > Cryptomeria japonica. The sequence continues at coordinate 464,444,964 of NC_081414.1, forward strand.
CATCTACGTCTGCATTCATCCTCGCAATATTTATGTCTTGTGCTTCAGGCTCCTCCCCCCTTTCAAACCTCTTGAATCCTGAAACAACCTCATTCTCACCTGACTCGCTCTCAACCTCTTCTTCTTCTCCCATCTCTGACAGTCTTTGTCTTTTTTCTTCCAGTTTCTGGTACAGATCCTGAATGATCTACATAGCCTCCTTAGATTCCTTGTTCCTAAAGATATCCTAGGCTTCAACGTGCTCATGAAAATAATCGCCCAGATTTTGCCCTTTTCTGCTCTGGTGGATATAACCCTCGGGGTCATAATTCTTTTGGCTTGTGTGCTCATAGAGGTTATAATCTTCTATTAACCTCTTGTCAATGATTTCATATGCCTTTGTAGATACAATAGTGAAATCGCCAAAATGTAAAGTCCCGGGAAAGAAAACTTGCTTGTGGGCACCCCGAAAATGCATTACATTTGAGACACTCATTTGCCTTACAATCTCTAGGTAGGCAATTCTATCAGGTGCATGCTTCGACAGCACATAAGGAGCTCCTTCGAATCCAAAAACTCTAACATATGTGAAGTCCTACCATACATACCAGTCACCCCAATTGTGATTCACCATGTTATCCCCATGTTCATGGGGTCTAAAGAATCTTTTGATTTCTTTTGAAAATGACCCATCAAAAGAGACTCCAAAAGTTTCGTATAAAGGTTGTACAAATAATTATTCAAATTTGATATAGTGAGATCTCATGAACCAAGAATCCCACAATGACACCCATAATTGAACAGGCTGCTCCTGTCCATCCTTGCCCATTTAGCTTTAATTCCTCAGGCCACAGCTCCCTGAGTCATCCATAAAACAAGACAATATGCATTAACAAAGAATAAAACTTAAAAGATTTGTCGGGGTTATTATGAAGGCTTAAGAAACCCTCATGCATCTTCTCAACAATATAAGTAGCATAGTCAAATTATCTTAGCTCATGCATCTGTGTGTCAGCAGCAAGTACCAAAGGTCCTACTTGAGCTACATCCAAAACTTCAACTCCTCCCACTTGTCTGCATGCCATATATGTATACTGCAAATATTGCTTGAAAATGTTGATGTCAAATGGGGGCTCATCTTCATCTGTCAACTTTCATTTCTCAGCCTTATGTATAGCCAAATTCCACCCATTGTACACAATGTCCATCTTTGTATACTCTTCTATTTCAAAAGATAGAGGCACGTCAGATTTGAGACCAAGACCAAAAACTTCTTGAATGGTGGCCACTGAAAGGGGGATAAATGATTCACCATTCAACAATTTAATACATATTTTTGTGGCATTGTAAGCCCTAGCCAATGTTTTCATCAACTTGACATTCAAAAAGACATTAGGAACCACAAGTTTACCCAATCCAGTTATCTATGGGTTTGAGATTGGGGTTGGCTTACTCCTTGAATAATGATACAAGAACAACTCATGACCTCTAATCCTGGTCCAGACATCACCAATTTCCTTGAAATCATCTTCTAACTGGTCACGAATTGGAAAGTTAGGTTTAGATCTCTGGGATTTGGCTCCTAGTGAGCTCATTTAATCAATCATGTCTTGATTTAATTTTCACCTCTGTGCACCCTCTCCACCTTTAGACTTGTTCGAGGTGCTCTCAAAAACCTTGGTGACCTTTCTTTTACCTTTTAAACTAGAGCCCTCCATATCTAAATACCTCAAGCTTAACTAAAATTCAAAATTTTGTAGCTTAATTCCGCTCCAATCTCTCTATCTGCTTCACTTTTCTATGCCAATTCCTTATACCAGCTTCTATATATAGATTTAATGCTTCAGGGGCATTTACTCAATTGAAATGATGTTGTAATTCGCCTCGTATAAGCACAGACCTATATGTTGCATGTATTAAATAATGGCGGGTGGATTCGTTAAGATCAGATTTTGAAATGGCTAGTTGTCATAAATCCTCCTGATAACTCAATCACTTGGCATCACCTGTCCTTTTCATCAGCATAGTTCTTACCGATCACTTCATTAGGTATTAGTGTAGCTCATTTATTATAATTCCGATGGTTATAACTTCCCCAATGGCTCCGCCTTCTATCTAAGCTTTGTATTTACCTTTATATTTCATCGGCATAGGTCATCCTGATGTACCCTCTTTCTATTCCTCCATGGCATTCTGCCCATCGGGTATCGACATAACTCCAAAGATGCTACTCCAATGGTTTAAGATATCTCGATGAGTCCTCCTTTGTGGTCTGCATCTTGTTTGTTACATTAGGTCATCTTATCGGGGATTGAGCCATCTTACTTTATGTTTCTCCAATGACCCGATGCTATCGCCTTCGAACTTATGAGTCTTTTTATTCCTCCAGTCTATCAGCATATATTTCCCCGATGAGATCTCCTCGTTCTCACCTTTCTTGGTTTTTTCATCGGGTATCGGCATAGAAAAAAATGTCCCCTTCTGATGAGGCGATGATATCCTGATGACTTGGTCTTCGATCGGTGTAACTCATCCCGATTAAGTCTCCTTCTCTGTGCTCTGCTTGTCCTTCTCATCGGGTATCGGTGTAACCCAAAACTCCTTTCACCAATGGTTTGAGTTATCCCAATGACTTAGTATTTTCTACCTTTTGGTATTGCCTCATTGGAGTAAGTCATGCCAATGACACCGCCTTTGCCACCTAGCCCATCAGGTATCAGGGTAGCATGAAATGACATTTTCTGATGACCTGATGACATTGTCGATCTCTACTTCACATTCTCCTTCATCGGTGTAAGTTATAGCGATAACCTCATCAGCTATCAGCACAACATTTTTCTCATGCCCCCGATAGTGAATGTTACGTTGATGACACCCTCCTTCTGAACTTTCCTTTGGTTCTCCTTTGGATTGGTTGGTCTAGGTCATGTTGACAGGTTCTTTCATTATTTATGCTAGTTGGTCTTGTCGGGGTAACTTGCGCCGATAGCTGAAATTTGATAATTATGCTAATCAAGCTCCTCTTCATATATCATTTGCACTTGCAACCTTTTATGGGAACTTCATATGACAAAGACTATCACATAGGCCCAAAGAAAGCCTTATAAGGATCCCAATACTGTCAAGATGAAATTTCCTCATGTAGTCTCTATTCAGTGCCAACGCTTAGCATGCCCTAGCGGTACTTGTCCAAATCTGAAAAATAGGTCATAGTAGGATTTTTCTGGTACTGCAACATACCTCCTGCACATACAATCCAACAATGAATTCTCTTATGATGAAAATGTATATATAAAACATCAAAGAGATAGCACAAAATATTTTACAAAAATATGTGCTAACAGTGGCTCTTTCTGGGGATGTATGTTCTTTTTAGGGACATAGCAAGATCTCAACTATCTCTAGAAAGCAGGCCAAACAATAAACAAAAATAAACAACAAAGGAAAACTATACTACTATAGTACAAGAAATACTCCCTGCTCCTTAAGAGAAAAAATGTTTGAGGTACTAAGCATGTACTAGAAATTCCTGAATTTCACCATTAAAGTTTTGCAAGAAGTATAAATTTTCCCCTATTTTCTAGGATGACATACGATCCTAGCCAAAGTGCTTCAAATTTTCCATGCTTGCCCTTGTCCTGATATTTTGCATTCCATTTAAGCACCCACTCTCCTTCTTCAAAAGTCCTATTAGAAGCCTTCTTGTCATGTAATGCTTTTACTGTCTTCTGCTTCTGTATATTTTGTTTATGAGCCTCCCTCCTGTACTCATCCAATTCAACCAACTGGACCAACCTTTCTTCCATGAAATCAATATCTTCTAAATATTCCTCTGAGACAAATTTATACACTGGGAATAGGTTGTTCAAAGACAACCTTGCTTCTTTACCATAAACAAGCTGATAAGGAGAAAACCCTGTGGATTTCTTGATTTTACTCCATCTGCCCACACTTCCAAATTCAGCTTTGAATCCCATGCCCTTTTTTTGTCACCTAACATCCTCTTAATGATATTTAATAGGTTTTTGTTACTAGAGTTTGCTTGTCCATTCCCCTAGGGACGATAAGGTGATGAATACGAAAACGTAATTCCATAAATTTCAAAAATTTGAGCAAACTCTTTGGATCTGAAACACATCCCGTTATCTACAACAATTTTATGGGGTACTCCAAATCTTGTCAATATATTTTCCAAAAGAAACTTCGTTACCACCTTACTTGTAGCTTGCCTTGTAGGAATTGCCTCTACCCATTTGGTAAAGTAGTTGGTGGCTACCAAAATCCATTTGTGTCCTCCACTAGATTTGTTTGCAATTTCTCCTATGAAATCAACACCCCACATCTGAAAAGGTTCTTCAGTTTGCATGGGTCTAAGTGGAAGGGCTCCATCATATTTAAGTTTTCCTAAATTTTTATGGCAAGCCTCACACTTTCTAATATAGGTATGACAATCCCTAAAAACTTGTGGCCAATAATAACCAACATTGAGTATTTTATGGGCAATAGTTTTTGTTGAAAAATGTCCCCCAAATACACCTTCATGCAATTCCCTTAAAATAGATTGTTCTTGATAAACATCCAAACAAAATAAGAGGATACCATCTCTATTTTTCCAATATAAATCACCTTTAAGCAATACATACCTAGATGTCTGAAGCTTAAGTGTTCTTTTCTGACTATCATTTAAATTTTCCGGACACTTCATGTGTTTCAAATAATAAACAACATTCTTGTACCAAGGACACATCTCAAAGCTCATTTGAGCCTCCTCTAGTTCTACCTAATTTATCTGTGTTGATTCCAAATTTGATTCTGTCATTAACCTAGCCAATCTTTGACCTCTTACCAGTTTAGTAATCTAGATATCAATGTTGAACTCCTGAATTTGATTGATCCATCTGCATCTCCACCCAGTAGTTTCAGTTTGCCCGAAAATATCTTTAACTGTTGCATTAGGAACATAGGCAATGACATTAGCTCCTACTAAATATGGTCTAAAATATTTTATAGTTTTTACTAGGGCATATGCTTGTTTCTCATATATGTCATAATTTAACTCAGAAGCTTGTAGTGTCTAGCTAAAAAATTCCATTGGTTGTTCATGACCTTCATCATTCTTTTGTAACATTACTGTAGCAATAGTATGAAATGAAGCAAAATAAAACACTTGAAAAGGTTTAGAGAAATCGGGAGACTTAAGTACAAGTACTTCCTTGATGGCCCTTTTAATATTCACAAAGGCCTCAATTGCTTCATTGGTCCATTTTATCTCTGCACCCTTTTTTAACATCTTTGCAATAGGTTTTATAATTTCAGAAAAAATTGACACAAATCTCCTAACAAAATTAATTTGTCTAAAGAATGATTGGATAGCTTTGACTATTTTAGGGATTTGAATTTTGTCAATAGCTGCAATTCTCTTAGGGTCAATCCTTGCTCCAGCTTTAGATACAATATGACCAAGTAGGTTACCCTCAGTGACCCCCACTTTTTTGGATTTAGAGAGATACCATACTCCAATGCTCTGATGAAAATCTTCTCTAGGTCATTATAGTGGTTCTCTGCCTTCTTGGAGTATGTTGTCAAATCATCCTAGTATACAACTAAGATGCGATCAATGAGGCTTTCAAAGGCTACATCCATGGCCCTTTGCAAAGTAGCTCCAGCATTGGTAAGTACAAATGACATCTTGGCATACACATATGTGCCCCATGGTGTAGTGAAACCTGTTTTGTATTTTTCTGATTCCTTAACTTTCACTTGGTTGTAACTAGAGAACCCATCCATCATAGAAAGTAATTCATTCCCTGTCACTTTTTGCAGCAAAGCTTCCATGTTAGGCAGAGCATAATTATCTTTTAAGGACGATATATTTAAATTCCCAAAGTTCACACATAATCTGATATCACCATTTTTCTTTCTACTAGGCACCAAGTTCGACACTCATTTGGAATGCCTTATAGGCTCTATAATCCCTGCATTCCTCATCTTCATCAATTCTTCTTTCATTTTGGGAGCCAATGTGGGATTTATAGGCCTTTGCTTTTGCCTAAATGGTTTTGCATCTGATTTCAGTGGGATTTCATGCTGGAACAAATCCTCTCTGTATGCTTTGAGATCATTATATGACCAAGTCAAAACATGTTTGTATTTTCTTAACAGATTTACCAATATTGTCCTAATTTTTGGTGCAAGATTCTTTCCAATGTAAACCTCTCTAGGATTGTTTTCATTTCCCAAGTTTATTTTATCCACTTCTTCACAACCTCCAGTGTTGGGCTTGAAATTTGTCACATCTTTATTGTCAAACATCCTTTCCAGCTTCACCAACCCTTTAGGAATCTTGTTTGTTTTAAGTTGCAAGATATTTTTCCCAAACAAAGACTCCTTACCGCTCCCCTCCTCCACATATGCATTCCAATCTATATGTTGGCCTTCATACTGATCTTCACAAAACAAGAACTTCAGAAGATCCCTATCATCATCAAATATCTGCCAATTTTTTATGTTATCTGGTACTACAGGTCTAGTTTTTATTTCAACTTGGGTGATGTCATCAAAAGGAATATCATTATGCTTAATTTCTAGCTTAGCCATAAAATCAGCCAAAATATTATCAGACCTTTCAATCCATGTTATAGAAAATGCATCAAAAAATTCAATTGAATCCCACACCTCATTTTTGTAATTTTGAAGCCTTATATTTTTAGTGGCAAACCTCTCCCTTACTTGAGATACGACTAACTCTAAATCACCATAAACTGTTAGTAATTTAATGCCATATTTACTTGTCATTCTAAGGCTTAACAAGAGTGCTTCATATTCAACAACATTATTTTTACATTCAAAGGCTAACAAGAAAGGATATTTGAATGATCTCCCACCAGGAGAAATAAAAACCATACCAGCTCCATTTCCTTCCTTACTGCAAGCACCATCGAAATTAATTTTCCAAATCTTATCCTCATGCAATTCAGCAGTATTTTCAAACTTATTAGTTTTGCATTGAATGGATTTAGAAATACTTACCTGAAAGTTGTCCATATCTGTTTGGAGGAAACATGTTGTCTCATTCGGATTAAATTCCTCTATTAGGTAGAATGATCTCGACTCTCTATCAATCCTTACATTTGCCCCTTTTACTGGGATGGTCACATATGAAAGATCTAGATGGACATGTCCCCCTTGACCATTTCCTTGATAATAGCATCCCATAATTTGGCAGAACTTGCATAACGGTGATGTCTATTTTATATGATGTATTAGGGCATGATGGAAATCTAAACTCCACATCCTTCATAATTCCAACAACTGGGACTGATCTATTATCCATAGCATAGCATTTCCCATAGGGAGTGTCCACATGCATCCCAAGTTCTTTCATGAAATCTTCTGTCATTATGTTCATGACTGCACCTGAATCTATCATACAATTCTTAACCATTTTATTGTTAGTCACCAAAGTCCGATAAAAAGGATCAACCTGGGTAAGATTCAGTGATAGAAGTTCCCAAATGGACAACAGGTGGATCTTCAGCTTTTGGCTTATGATCCTCTTTATTAACTTCACCAACGTTAGACAAAACTTGATTGTTTCATGTTTGTAATTAGGGAATTTCATTACTTCAAGCAAGGGCACATATATTTTCGCCTGTGATAAAGCCTGAGACATAAATGATCCACAATTTGAGAGTGGCTTACTAATCTGTTTCTTTTCGATTGGCTTTGTTAATTTAAGAGGTTCTGTTTGTTTGACCTTTTCTAGTGCACCTTCCTTTTCCTTGTTAGCAATGGTGTCTTCATTTCCACTAGCTTTAGGAACTTTTGCAAATATCCCAGATGGCTTACCTTGCCCTAGGTTCACTATTTTGTTCCTTAGCTGATAATTTCTTTTTGCCTGAGCTACTGCTACCACAGTATGTGCTTTCTTTTCTTCATTTGTTAAGTTTCTCAAGGAATGCATCGACTCTCCATTATGAAACAATCTCCTTAGGGATGGGATGTCTGCATCATCATCAGTAAAAACTTGTTGCACACTATGTTGCTGGCTCTCTCTTCTCCATTATACATCTAATGATTTCTCATCCTCAGATGAATCCTCATCCCTGCCCCAAAATGGATCTGATGAAAGTACATTCACTGTGAGCTCATATTCACTCTCACGATCCTTCTCTTCTGCAAAACCGTGAGCAATCATACATTGTTCTACAACATGGGGTAAATTGCAGACTTCACACCATGGATATTTTTCCACAAAATTATTTACCTTCTTCAATGGATCAGGAGTTTCTTTGCTTAGATTTGCATTTACCAGCTTACCATCTTTCCAGTTTGTATTGTATGGCATGTCATGCAATCTTGGTCTATTCTAACTTATAGGCTTGTGACTTCTATATGGGGGTGACTTCTCATTGTGATTTTTCTTACACTTCATGTCTTTCAGCATGTCCATGATTTGGCCCAACTCATCCTTTTTTGTTTCTCTAGGATTATATAATTTTGGATCATCTCTCTTGCAAATTCTCCTAGCAGCCTTTCTATTATTTTCAATGGTAGTAGTTGTTTTAAAAGCTTGTTGCAAGGTAGAAAGCTTGTGAGATAGGATCTCATAACGAGTCTTGTTGTCAAAAGCACTCAAATAAAAATCAATAAAAAATGAATCAACAGGTCTGATATCTCTTGGTATTCTATTAAGTACTTTATTAAACCTCTTATTAAATTCATAGACTGGTTCATTCTGATTCTTCTTTATGCTAGTCAACTCATGAGATGCAAATGAAGTATCATTATGCTCTCTAAATTCTTCCAAGAATATTGTCACAAACTCCAGGCAACTATCGATACATATGTCGGGAAGATTCCTATACCATTCTCCTACATCCTTTGTTAGAGATTGAACAAACAATTTCATAAAAAACATCTTCATAAGGGATTTCAAACTCTTCAATGGTATGTTTTACATTTATTACGTGTTGTTCTGCAGATTTAGTTCCATTTCTGGTGAATTTAGGGATAGCAGATCTTAAATCATTTGAAATCTGATTAGGATATCCAACTATCCCACTGAAATCCAACTGTTTGTACCTTTCAATGGTCATAGGTGGTCTGCCACCACAGTTGTTAGTTTGGTAATTTCGATTTCCTCCATTATTACCATTGTTTCCATTGTTACCTCCACCATTATTGTTATTTCCATTTCGATTGTTCCCATTACCATTGTTGCCATAGTTTCCATTGTTACCATAATTCCCCCTATTATTGCTTAAATTATTGATCCTATCTCTACCATTCCAGTTACCAGCAATTTCCCCACTGTTAGTTCTTCTTTCATCATTATGATTATTGTATTGTCCATAATTATATTGGTTTCTATTTTCATTGTAGGGTATATTTTTCCATTTATCCCTCTTTTCACAATTATTATCCACAACACCTGATAATGGATTAATATAAACCCTAAATGGTTGTTCCAAGTTTCTTAGGTGAGGTGGACTATACCTAGGAGTTGTTATCCCACTATCTTCACCTCTTCCTTTCTCTTCTTCAACCCTGTTTGACTTAGGGCTTTGAATGGCATCTCTTTCTAATCCAAGTTTTTGCAATACCCAATCTGGTTGTCTCTTAAGAGCCTTTGCCATTTTAGATTCATCTCCATTTAAGTCAGCCATTCTAAGAATAATTGCATCCAACTGCCTGTCCTCCTATTCCTTAGCAGTCAAGGTTTCATCATGGCCACCTTTATTTTCTTTTGTATTTAAGTTATAAAAAGGGTTTTCCTCCAGGTTTTCAAATCTATCACCAGATGAAGAACCATCCTCTCTACTAGGAAACTTCTTATAACCCCCAAATGCTATATTTCATGTTGATTTATTTTCTTTGTTTCTTCTCTTTGGACTCAACTGAACAAGATTATCTTGTCCCCTGTGCAAAGACCTTCTCCCCTGCATAAATCTTATTGACAAATTCCTAGGGGTTTCTCTTACTTTCTCAAAGTACCAAATATTACTCATATATTAAAATGTAGAGTCACCACCTCCTAAGAGGAATAATACTTTTATTGATCTTCTAGGCTCCTTCCTCTAGCAGAGTCTAAAACAAAACCACTAGGAATTCTGAACATCTCCTATGACAACTCCCCAACAGAGTCGCCAATCTATTGGTGACTTATATGGGGAAAACAAAACTTATCAAATATTCAATTAAAAAACACCAAAGCTTCTAGGTGAATGTCAAACTATGTATGACAACTCCCCAACAAAGTCGCCAATTTGTTGGTTCCCAAAACCACAAATTGAAAATCAAAGAAACTTGCCAAATCCCTAACTGATCCAATCACCCTTGGCCAAGGAACAGGAATTGTCAAAGACCAAATTCCTTTGCACTTTAGGCTCTAGTATACCTTAGTTGGGTATACCCCAATCTCCAAAGCATAAAGATATTTATTTATAGTGAATTTAAATTATTGAATCTAGTTGTTTACAGGAATGGCAAATTGTTTCCTCCAACTATGCTTTATGATATGCTTTTCACTTATTTTAATCTAAAAAACTTGAGTATAATTGATAGCGAACAAAGCTTATAGAATAATGTTGTTGGAACCTTGAATAGTTATGAAAGAAATAAGCTAATAGAAACTAGTAATATTTTTCTCTAGTGAGGACTTTGTGCACACCAAAATCTATTCATAGAAAACCAACAACAAACCAGTGCCTTATCTGACAATTTACATGTTATTTAATGGACAAATATTTGTGGTCCTTGGAGATAGTTTGAGAAAACTCACAGGTATGCAAGACTATCACTACAATGACTTCAACGTATGTTATAAGAGCAACAAAAACAATTGTGTTATCTGTATAACAACAAGTGATAAAACACTGCAACAAACCTTATTCAGATTTACCCCAGAAATTTTAACTCATCAACATCATTTAACATGAAACGATATGAAGATAAAAACCAGTAAATCTTGTATATTAATTTCTTAGAACAATGGGTGTACAAAAACTGCAGACTCATAGATGCTTCATGATACATTTGCTTGCACAAAATGGATTTTCATTTCTACAGACCTGCTTTACATAACACTACTGGTTCCAACAGACCATCTTGAAAAATAACAATTTTTTTTGTGAGAGTTGAGAAACACAACACCACAGGAGCCTAAAGATCTTCTGCAAGCTAAATAATCTGTTGCAAGGAGAAGCAAGGAAGCAAAAATAACTAAAAGCAAAACACAAAAAAATATGCTCAAAATATGAGAGCTCAATATTCACAAAATGTGTAATGTGATAATGATACAAGGAAAAGAAAATTAACCTCTAATAGGTCAAGAAACCCTAAAAGGGAAAACCTAGGCTTGCACATAATATTTAATAAAAAAAATAATTATTATGCACCCAATGTTAGCTTAAGTGTAAAAAGGGATAATAGGGAAATTAAAGAATTAAACAAATATTGTTTAATTAATCAAGTAAAGACCTGATTACTCTAACACCCCCCCTTAAGCTAGACTTAGGGAGAAGCTAAAACCTAGAACAACTGCTAAAAGCAGGAAAGATGGGTCCCGACAACAAGGATTGATCAGGTACCCAAATACAATGAAATCTCTATGAAACGGAGAAAAAGGAGAAAACCTAGTGGGAAAAAACTCCTCTCCAAAAAGAGATAAAAGAACATGCTGAAAGAAGAAGAAGGAAGGAAGGCCTCATAAAGAACCCCCAAGGACAAATTCCTTCACCCCAAGCATAGAGTGGAACTGAAGATAGCGTGGCGATGCAAAAGGTTTCATGAAGATGTCTGCAACCTGCTTGGCAGTGGGAATGTACTCTAGAATGAGAGAACCATCTTGAATTAACTGGCGGATGAAATGCATGTGAAGCTCAATGTGCTTCGTCCGCCGACGCTCTACCGGGTTGCGGGAAATATGAATAGCACTCTGATTGTCACACCAAAGAACAGTGGGACTATCAGGAGGAAAACCAAACTCAGTCATCAACTATCGAAGCCATAAGATCTCTTAACTGGCGAGCACAACAGCTCGGTACTCAGCCTTTGTAGATGATAATGCATGAGCAGTCTGCTTTTTGCAAGACCATGTGATAGGACTAGAGCCAAGACAAAAAAAAAAGCCAGAAGTAGACTTCCGATCAGTGACATCACGAGCCCAATTTGAGTCAGTGTAGCCAACAATGTGAGGATCCCCTGATGTGTAGTGAATGCCATGAGAACTAGAGCCTTGAATGTACCGCAATATACATTTGGCAGCTTGCCAATGACTCTCATGAGGATCATGGGAGAATCGAGAGACAAGGCCAATTGCAAAGGAAAGATCAGGATGGGTGCGAGTCAGGTACAACAAACTGCCAACCAACTGCCTATAAAGTGTAGAATCTACTGAAGGAGTGGGACAAGTAGTAATCAAAACAAACCCTGACTGAAAAGGAGTGGGAGCAGGCTTGCAATCAAGCATACCAAAGTGCCAAAGCATGTCAAGACCATACTTCTGTTGGTAAATGTAGATCCCATCAGAAGACTAAATCACCTGAAGACCAAGGAAATAGTGTAGAAGACCAAGATCTATCATCTCAAACTGGTCCATCAAGGCTCGCTGAATATGTTGAATCATAGAGGATGAGCTACCTGTGATGAGGAGATCATCAACATATAGCACAAGAATCATGATCTCACCCTCAAGAAGCTAAATATACACTGTGTGATCAAAATGATTGCTAGTGAAACTAGTGGAGAGCAAGAAGGAATCCATCTTCTCATACCAAGCTCGAGGGGCCTGTTTGAGACCATATAATGAATGTCGAAGTCTACAAACCAAAGAACTATCCTACACAAATCCTTGAGCTTTATCCATGTAGCTTTCCTCCTGTAGGTCCCCATGCAAGAAGGCACTCTTCACATCCATCTGAAAAACAGGCCAACCCCGAGAAGCTGCAAGAGAGAGTACAAAGCGAATAGAGTTCATCTTGGCGACAGGGGCAAAGGTCTTGGAGTAATCAATACCCTCAACCTATGAGAAAACCTTCGCAACAAGACGTGATTTGTACTTATCAATGGAACCATCAGCAGCATACTTAGTGCGATACAACCAACAACACCTAACCATCTTTCTTCCCTTAGGAAGAGGACAAAGATCCCAAGTATGATTCCTCATCAAAGAAGAATACTCCTCCTCCATAGCACAATCCCACTTAGGGTGTCCTGTAGCCTCTGAAAACTTCTAAGGATCATCTGAAATGGCATGACTCAAAAGACTAGAACCCACAGTATGAGAACGGGTGCGACGAGTATCTGAAGGATCACTGGCCATAGAACCTATCGCCTCAACAGTAAAGCAAGCCCACTTGGGCATCTGAGGTGGAGTAGGTGGAGGTGGGGATGGTGGATCATCAACACCGACATCAGAATCATCCTCAAAATAATCTCGAAGAGATGCAGTGTAAGGAGTAGGTAGAGGAGTAGACACTGGAGTCAGGGTATCCACTGTGGGAAGGCGCTCATCAAACTGAACATCCCGTCGAAACAGGACCTCTCTGGAATTAGGATCAAACAACCTATACGCCTTAACATCCTCACAGTAGCCAACAAAAATGAGAAGTTGGATTTTCCGCTCCATGGCTTTCCTTTGAGCATCAGGAATAAAATCCCATGCCTCACTGCCAAACACTCATAAAAAAGAAACATCAAGCTTGTCATGAGACCAAGCCTCCTCATGAGTCATATGTCAAATTGCCTTGTGAGGCATCCAATTCTGAATATAGTTGGCACAATTGACTACCTCAGCCCAAAAAGATGAATCCATGGACCTAGACTGAATCATACAATTCACCATATCCCGTAAAGTTTTGTTCTTGCGCTCAGTGACACCATTCTGCTGAGGGGTGTAGGGAACAATAAATTGATGCTGCAAACCATGCTCAGTGCAAAAATATCTAAAAGCCCGATTCACATACTCCCCCCATTATCTGTACGTATCCGCCGCATAGAACAGCCAGACTGCTTCTCTACAAATGTGTTAAAAATTTGAAATGAATCAAAGACATCAGACTTGTACTTAAGAAAGTACACCCGTGTGCATCTGGAGAAGTCATCAATAAAAGTGAGTACACACTTGGCCCCAGAAAAAGGAGTGGGAAATGACATGATATCACCGTGAATCAACTCCAAGGGTGCCAAAGCACGAGAGGCTCTTCCCTTCGGAAAGGGATCTCGGTGATGCTTGCCAAGAACACAACCATGACAAACACCATCAGTGTAGGAAATCTATGGGAGCCCAAGAATAAGTGCCTGTGTACTCATCTGCTGAAGATATCTATAATTGACATGGCCCAAGCGCTCATGCCAAAGCTTACTCACTGAATCTACATGTGCTATAAAAGATGATCCGACACCCACAAAGGGATCAAATCCCTCAAATCTGTATAGATGAGATGCAGTATCAACACTCCCAGTAGCCACAACCAAATCAGAGTCATGAAGGTCCCGAATAACCACATCATGTGGTGAGAACTCAACTGTCTTACTAGAGCCAAAATGACAAATCTGATAAATGGACAGGAGGTTCGTCGAGATGTCAGGGACAACTAGAACATCCTGCAGAGTACCCCCATGAATTATAATATTGAATAAACCAAATAAATATGTCCTTAAAGATGCAAAACTGAAAATATCATATTATAGAACCACCAAGAATTCTCCAGATAAGTTCTGACAGACACTGCACTATCAGAAATAACAACTAGCTTAACCATCTAAGCAAGAAAGGACATATAAACTTGATATTACAACATACATATATCATAAAAATTACATCCAAAAATGCACTACATAAACTTCACATGCTAGAGGAATGCAAAGCATTCTTCCATTGGGACATTAAAAACTCTTTCTTGTATAAATATTGTTTCCTACATATTGAAACTTCCACTGCACCAACCTTCCAGAGACACCTCAATATCACTACTAGACCACATAACAACATCAAAACATGCATTTTCAAATCATCTGCAATACATAGTGACATCAATTAAAACACAACACAACACAACAACTCAAGTTTCCAACATTCTACCCCTTACTCGTTGATGGCAACACCTGTTACCACCAACAACAAATAAAACTAAACTCACAACTAATATCTCCCCAATTTGTATCTCTCCCCCCCTTTGACTTCAAGGACAAATGGCATTCTTCTAAAATCTATCTCCCCCTTACTAATAGGGCTCTAATAAATGCAACACTCACTACTCCCCCTGAGAGCAGTGACTGCATCAATTCAGGAGAAAAAGATGACCTTTAGAATTCCCCTTGGATAGATGCTTCAACTAAATGCATCTAGTTTAAATAAGGAGGGGTAATGATCCGAAACTTTTGTTGGATATACTCAAAGGTATCCTTCACCAAATATTTAGTAAAGATATCTGCAATCTGTTCTTTAGTATGTACATACTCCAATTTGACTTCCTTCTCTACAACCTTCTTTCTTAAGAAATGGTACGCAATTGCAATGTTTTTAGTCCTTGAATTAATTACTAGATTATTTAAAATGTTAATAATACTTGTATTATTGTACATAATAAGAGTTTCCTCATCATGCTTCACCTTAATATCATTAAGAGTTCATTTTATCCACATAACTTGAGTACAATAAGATGTTGCAATGTATTCGACTTCTGTAGTAGATAACGACATTGGATCTTATTTCTTACTTAACCAAGAGACCAATCTGTCTTGCAACAAAAATGCACCACCATGTGTACTGCTTCTATCATCTGCACATCTAGCACAATCAACATCTGTATATGCTTTTAACATGAAATTTTCATCCTTATTATACCACAATCCATAATTTGGAGTTCCTTTCAAATATCTTAATATCCTCTTCATTGCTTGATGATGAGATTGCTTAGGATTCGTTTGATATCTTGCAACCAAGAAAACAACCCACATAATATCTAGCCTTGAAGCACTCAAATACAACAATCCTCTAATCATAGATCTAAAAAAAATTCTTATCAATGTTCGAAGATCCATCATCCTATTTTATCTCACAACTAGTAGCCATAGGGGTTGCAATTGATTTATAATTATCCATCTCTAACTTCTTCAACATCTCCTTGATATACTTCATTTAAGAACTAAAAATTCCTTTTTTCTAATTCAGAAACTTGAAGACCAAGGAAAAATGACAACTCACCTATCATATATAGCTTATATTCCTTTTGTATCTATTTTGCAAACTTCCTACACACTTCATCATCTCCTCCAAATATGATATCATCAACATACACAACAAAATCAACAATTTATCACCTTCAACTTTAAAATAAATATTATTATTTGTAGTACCTTTCCTAAAGTTTTGTTGCAATAAATACCTATCCAAACTTGCATACCAAGCTATAGAAGCTTCCTTGAGTCCATAAAGCACCTTATTGAGTTTGCAAACCATATATGGATCTTCTGGCAGCTTGAATCAATTCAATTGTTTAATATATACTTATTTTTCAAGTTCGCCATTCAAGAATACTAACTTGACATCCATTTGGTATACTTTAAAATTCCTGTAAGCAAGAAATGCAAGAAACATCCTTATAGCTTTCATTTTTTCAACTGAAGAAATAATCTCCTCAAAGTCTATTGCTTCAACCTGTGAATAACCCTTCCAAACCAATCTTGTCTTGTTCCTTGTAACTTTTTCATCTTCATTCAGCTTGCTCTGGAACACCCACTTAGTTTCTATCACATTCTTGTCCACTAGTCTAGGTAATGATTCCCATGTTTGATTCTTTTGTATCTCATCTGACTCTTCTTCCATTGCCTTAATCCAACTTTTATCCTTTCTATCTTTCACATAGGTCTTTGGTTCCACCTGAGATAAGAAACCATAGTTCACATGTTCATTGGTTTTTGCAAGTCTTTTTCTTATCTAAAATTATTTATTCTTGTGTCAAATAATATGTTCTTTTGAATCGTTCTTCCTCACATACTTTGTTGGTGTCTTAGGAGTCTATTTAGGTTCCTTTTCTTTTGCACTTACCTATTCTTTCTCTTCCAAAGCAGCCTTCTCTTCTACAACCACTAGAACAACTTATATCTCAGTCTCTGAATCAGGTACAGTCTCAGTCTAATTCCAATCTTCACTAACTCCACCATTTACACTCTCCATAATCTTGTTTAGCCTCTTTTTGCAACGCTGGTATGTCTTGCTCCTTGTAGAATATCCCAAGAATATGCCTTCATCTGATCTTTCTTAAAACTTACCTAGATCTTCTCCATCTCTCCTTATGTAGCACTTGCTTCCAAAGATTATGAAATACTTGACTCTAGGAGGTCTTCCATTCCATAACTTGTGAGGTGTCTTTGTGTGATTCACTCTTTTCTAAACCCTGTTAAGAATGTAAACAATAATATGCATAACCTCTTTACAATACACATTACACAAGTTATCATCCTTCATCATGATTATATCCATTTCAACAAAATCCTTATTGTTTCTTTCAACAACTCCATTTTGCTGAGGGGTCCTAGGAGCATAAAAATGTCTTCTAATACCATAATCTTCATGGAATCTATCAAATTCATTTGAGGTAAATTATCGTCCACTGTTAGATCTTAAACACTTGATCTGAGCATCAACTTGATCCTCAACCATAGACTTGAATATTTTTAAAAAATTTAAAACTTAATATTTTTCTCTCAAGAAAGTAACCCATGTCATTCTAGAATTATCTTCAATAAGAAACATAAAATACATTTCACCATTAAATCCTCTTGTCCTTTTAGGTCCACATAGATTTGTATGCACAAGCTCCAAAGGTTTTGAAGTTGAATACTCCTTTTTCTTGAATCTCCTTTGTGTTTGCTTTCCCAACTGACATTCCTTGCACATAGTATCAACAAGTTTGATAATCTTTGGCAAATGCCTTATAGCATGAGTAGAACTGATCTTCACCTTATTGTCAAAATTGATATGTCCAATCCTTTTCTGTCATATCCAACATTCACTACTTTGTGCCAACATACAATATCTTCTACTGTTATCCTTCACATAGTAAACATTGCCATTAGTCCTCACCTTTGGACCCCTAAAATATGAGTTTGTATCCTTTACTACACATCTAACTCACACTAAAAAGATTATGTCTCAAACCCTTAACATAATAAACATCATCAATCTTATGCTTACCATTAATTGAAATAGTACCTTTACCACAAATGGGTGCAACTTCCCCACCTACAAATTTCACTAATCCGCCATCATAGTTCTAAAAAAACTGAACTTTTCCCTTATCACTTGTCATATGATTTGGACATCTAGAGTCGATTATCCATTCCTTAAGATCTACTTTTGCCTATAGTGCAGTCTTCTCATTCATTACATTTTCACTGTTCTCCATATCTTCTGGATTACCAGATCCTTCATCACTCTCATCCTCTATAACTTAAAAAAATGATTCTTCATTTAATTCATTTTCATCTTCTTCTTCAAACAAATAGGTCTATATTAAGTAAAAATTATTCTTAGATTTATCTCTATCATCTATTTACTTATTTCTATTATTTCATCTATGATTATCTCTTCCCTTATTATCGTCATCATATTTTATACCATAGTCTTCCCTTTAAGTATGTCTAGAAGCATACTAAACAATTCTTCCACAATTGAAATATTTGAAAGGTAGCCTACCTTTATACTTTCTAGATCCTTTCTTCAGTTTTCTTACAAAGTTTGCTTCTATCTCATCCATGTCATTGCTTGATTCAAGTTCATTTTCAATCAATCTGCTTGCTTTGAAGCCAACATCTTTCTTTTCTTTTTGAAAACCATATAGCTCAACAATCTCAAAGGTAGACAGTGAGCCATACAACTAATCCAATGTGTATTTTTCCATATCATGAATTTCTTCAATAACATACTTCTTAGGTTTGTAGCATTTAGGTAGTGTCAACATTACTTTTCTCACAACTTCAATTTCTTCTAATTTACCGCCAATACCCTTAATTGCACCCACAATCTCATTTACTCGATGTATATAACTTTCAATGTTCTCATCATTGAACATTCTCAAGTTCTCAAACTTGTGCTTTAGATTTGTCAACCTGGCTTGCTTTGCCTTCTCATCACCTTCATATACACTACTTAGCTTCTCCCAGACCTCTTTAACAAACTTCAACCCAATAACTTTATCAAATACCACATCACTCAAATAGCTAATAATTGCAACTTTAGCCTTCACATTTTTCTCATGTGCCTTAACCTCATCCAGAGTCTAAGGACCATTTGCCAGAGCACTATAACCATTCTTGATACCCTCCCATATTCTAGTCAGGAAATATTCCAAAAGACATTTCATCTTTCCTTTCAATAAGAGTAACTTGTACCATCAAACCTTGGTGCTTTGAAATTAACTTCTTGCACCATTCTGGATCTTCCTCAAGAGTTTAATCTTCTTAAGAGGAACCAATATCATGTCAAACATATCTGATCACAAATATTGTATCAAAGCTCTAAAAAATTGTCTTTTGCCCTTTTTCTATACCAAATATGCTTCTACATCATTCATATAAACTTCACATCAATTCACACACATCCTATACCTAACCCATACATCTACATTCCTATATATACAAGACAATTCATTGAAACCCTCAATTAGGTCGGCCACATACATAATATATAAAATTACATAAATTAGGCCACCCAGACCAAAGATATCCAATTCAGTCAACTCCATGAGATAGAGAGAACCCAAACACATCATAACACATCCTTTATAAATAATTTTAACAAACCACGCATGCTAACACATCCTCCATGGTCGACATCAAACGTGTAAATAAACAATGTAGCATGCCAACCAGTTGGCCCAAAATCACTCGCCAAAGCACAAAAAATAATGTGGATCTACACACACCATGATGAGACCTATATCAACATTAAAACTCATCCACCAAAGTATATCCAGACCAAAAAGGCATGATCCAAATAGGATACACCATCTCAATCAACCGAAAACTAACCCAGTTTAGAACACTAAACTTAGAACACCATAACTTCAATTACCAATCAAACCATCACTAGAAAATTGAATTGGAGCACTAAAAATACCAAATAAACATGTCCTCCAAGCCACAAAACTAAAAACCACATGTTAGAGAATGGCCAAGCATTCTTCAAACCGGTTTTGACAAACATCACATTGTTAGAAACAACAACAACTAACTCAACCATTTGACCAATACAACACCTATAAAATTGATAGTAAAACATAAATAGATCATAAACATTATCTCTAGAACCACACTCCATAAAATTCACATACCAAAGAAATGCAAAGTATTCTTCCATTGGGACATTAAAAAACTCTTTCCCACATAAATATTGTTTCCTACATTTTGAAACTTCTACTACACCAACCTTCCAGAAACACCTCAATATCACTACTATAAGTCACAACAGCATTGGAACATACATTTATGTACAATGTACAACACATAGTTAAATCAGTGACAACACTAGACAGGTTGACATCAATAATAAAACAACACAACTCAAGTTTTCAACACTCACATCAACAGTCAATTTGTCATCTTGTAACTTTGCAATGAGTTCTTCTACATCTTTTCCAAACCTTGTGAGACTATCATCAACTTATTTTTATATCGATCGTTTGAGAAAATTCATTATCCCTTCTTATCAATCCTTATAAATACCTCTTTAAGCTTACACACATGCATAAACATGATGCTTCTCTTCTTATACTCATTATCATTAATTATCATGAATGATCATGCCCGACCCTTGCTTCTTGGTATCCTCTTTCCATTCTCTTTGGCTTGAAGACTCTTAAAATCCTTCTTTCATTGTCCATAAAAACTCATTGTCTTATTAGTAGGCCATTTATCTTCTTTATCGGTTTGTCGTATACAAGATGCATGACCTCTTGATTGTTGGGACTGTATGTTAAGTTTCCAGAGATTTCAACACTTCAAATTAGTCTCCTTAAAAAACTCTTTCACTATACATTTGTTGTCTTTTGGTCATTAAGATTAGATCCTTGTCATTTTCCCTTTGAATATGTTTTTGTCATGTTTGCTACCATTTCCATTTGCCTATCTTTGCCTATGGAAATCTCCCTTGCATTCTAGACTATCCTACCTACCATCTTACATTAATTCCTCATAAGTTTTCTTAACATTATGATTGTTCTCCTTTTTAAAAACATTGCCATGATAGTGATTGGCATTTGTTGTTATATCTATTTTCATATTGTTCTCAACCTTGGTTCATGATTTTGTCATTGTTATCACCTAATGGTGCACCCTTACCGAGTAAATTCAGCCTACTAGTAAAACATTGGAAAGATTCCCTAATTGTGGTCTCAGATAATGGAATCTAACCTCCAGTGTAAGCTAGTACTTATGATGTTCACCTAGAAAAAGCTAAACTAGTGCTTTTACTGAGGAAAGGGTGATAAAGAAACATGAAAATAAAACTATTTCCTAAGGGTGATGTACCAAAATGATTATCTAAAACTTACACAACTAACCTTACACAAAGTTTAACCAATAATAAAGCTTAACATGCACAACTTAGAGGTTTATATGCTCTTGCATTAACACTTTATAAGAAGGCTATGATATTCACAATCCTAGCAGGAAAAAAAAAATTCTTCACAACTTGAAATTTCTTTCATCACCAACACAACTTACAACCTACAACATACATTTATTTATTCTTAAAGGTGATCCTTATGAGACACAATAACGAAGATTAATAACTTTACATTTAATTGCATCTATCATTTTAACACACACAATAGCAGAATTGAGAAGGCAAACTTGCTTAACTTTATTGATCCTCAAGAGGTGTAATATTGCTATACATGTCTGCAAAATGAGTTACAAAAACACTATATTTTGCCAAAAAAAACTCTAAAAAAGTTATGTCAGGAACTCCCTCCAAAAATGAAGTTCGAAGATACTTATGCTTTTCCAATACCTTCAACCTTCTTGGTCATGCACAACAATAAAGCCTATTTTTTAGCCCCTAAAACATCTCTAAAAAGGCTTAAGAACGAAGAAAAGGTCAAGCCTCAACCTCTCTTACCACAAAGACACCTAAAAATACTCCAAATACCTCCAAAATGATTGAAAACAACCCCCTATATACTCTCCATATGTTTGTCCACCTATCCAATCTCCCCTATATACTTGGCACTCTCATAAATCTTCAACCATAACCATTTGATTCATTCCCAAAATATGTGCCATTATATTGCACTGCATCTCTTCACTTAGTAAAGTGACTTATACATTATCAGTGCGCAAAATTTTTACACTTTATGTAAAAACAAGTTGCACGGGGCTATTAGTTATGGATAGGATGAATTTAAACAAAGGCAAAAAATGTCTAAGATAGACGATCACTTTTAGGGTAAAACAAAACCCTAAAGCAACATATGGCCAACTTTTTTTGCATTCGCATGCATCTCTCCTCTGTTGCTATGAAGGTGCCGCCATGACTATCTGATATTTGAAGGTTTATGAGGGTTTTCGGAAATTGTTTCATTGCAGATCTTGTGCACATTGAAGTCGAGCCTGATAAGTTTTGCTAACTGCGAGTTGAGCATATTTCAAGCTCTGCACTCATCATGACTGTAATAATGCCTATAACCCATAGGATATTACATGCTACTCTGATAACTATAACAAGCTATTACCCTTTCATCTTACTATCACATGTATATTATGGGATTGTTGTAACTCATCTTTTTTTGGTGTCTATTTTTCATGGCAGTTTGACCGTAGTACTTAGCATTTGTCACTTGAATGCATATGCTTGTAATGATGGATCTTATTCACTATTATTCCAGAATATCTTGTGACTATAACAACCATGGAAACCTATTTTGTGTCTATTTTACTGTGTATGGCTCTATTATGTCTTTGCCTTGAAGAGTGTGGATTGCTCCTTGAAGGACTACCACACTTTTGATTCTACAATCACAAGTTTACTTCGTGCTATCAAAAATTCTCCTCAGACCTATGCTACTATTCGATCTCTTGTATTCTGCATCAATGCTCTCATGATTGAACAATATTATATGGGAAACTCCTTCAGCTGCACTCGAAATTATGTTGCTCATTAACTTGACATACCCAAATACTATCATTGCAATACTCAATATTTTCTTTATTGTCTCAAGGCCTCTTGACTATCCTATGATAGCTTTGAGACTGTGTTCACTTTTAATTTGATTTATGTTGCTCCAAGGCAAGGCTAATGCTCTATGTGGTTACCCTTGTGTTCATGGGTGGGATCTTTGCACTGTGATTTGCCATTGATGAAGACTTTAGAAGACTCCACTGTTGTTGATTTGTCTCTGTGTGACTGCAAATTGATTGAATGTCATTCTATCACTGCATGCACATGATTGAGCCTTATTTCATCCATCATGTGACTGCTAAATTGAGATCTTATTACTATGAAATGCTTCAAAGGTTGTCTTTATTTATCAGTTGACATGAAGCTCTTCATTCCAAGTAGTTGTCTCGATGCTCTATGTCATTGATGGACTTTTATACCAATCCATTGTCTTTCAATCATAACTCGTATTTAATATGCCTTTTACTGATTGTTTTGATGACTATTATGCATTTCTATCACTGCTTTAGGATACTATGGATTGCTTTGATGATTCCTCCAACCTGTATCTGCATGCTACCATGATGTTGGATCATTAACAATGTTGTAGTTTCTCTATATTGTTGTGTTCTCTTCATAACCATGATCACACTGCCATGGATAAGGACTGCTGCTAGGGGTTGAGATACCTCCTTACTACCTTTGAACTCACTGTCCATTGTGGTCAACATCTTGTTGTGACTTGACTCACTGTTATCTTTGCTTTAATATGAATTGAATCTTCAGCAATGTTGGCATCCTATGAAACATATTTCAATGATTGTTGTGATTAGCCAAACACCGTGTCTCTGCCTTACTTCCTTGATTGATACATGCTTCTCTAGAAAATACTCATCACTGCTTTTATTCATTGTAGTTGTATTGAATAGATACCAATTTTTTGTAATAGGGTAAGAATCTGATTGTTACAACTACAGACATGTTGGGCTCAACCCTTGTGGGAGCCCATTTTACTCCACATGTTATGACATGCGATTTTTAATACATAATGATTAGCAATAAAAACATTCATAACCCTTCACAATGAACAAACATGTTAGATAAAACAATAAAGCTCGAAACTTAATGAGTATTGACGATGGTTCCCTATTCCTCTCTGATATATGTGACTGCAAAATGATTGAATACCTTATAAAAACAATCTATAAATTTGTTAATATTGTATGTGAAAAGACTAGGCATCCCGAGTTCTAACACCAAGTTTTTCATCTCTTGCAGGCATTTCTACGATAGTAGAGCCTCTTCTAGAACAAAGGAGTTGAAGATATACAACAGTTCTACCTTGGGGTTTGTCATTCAGGCAATGATGGATCCCTATTCCTTTCATATGCTTTCTTTTTCAAATGTATAATTTTCATTTTATATTGCATTGAATTAGTTACTCCCACAACTTGTATGGGACACTATACTTTTGTAATCATGAATAAAGAAAGAAATCTTTTATGCAAAGTTGTGTAATCTTTTCTCTTGTAAATAACATTTGCATAATAAGACTAGAACCCATTTGATAGAATCTGTTTCTAGCAAAGAACACCTAGCAAAAAAAACAAATATGTAACCTTCATCTCTAATTGCAAATGTTGTTCTAGCTCTACTTGATTGAGCTGAAAGCAAAATTGGGTAATAGTCACTATAATATATCTCATCATTGTGGTTAGACCTTGATGCCATATCTTATTTACATAGGTTTGCCATCTAGTCTTGACTATCCCTTGCATCATTGCTCATTATCTTCAAGTATTGTGAATGTTTTTGTTCATTTGAACTATCATTTTCCTTGTCTTTAGTGACAAATACATGCTTATTTTCTTCATAACTTGGCATGCCACTATGATTTGCACTCCTTTTACCACTCAAATCTGCTAGTTTGGCATTTGGTCATTTTGCCATGTGACAAACTTTGCCTATTGTATCAATCACTTTTTCTTTGATCACTTGGGATCTTGAACAATGTTAGTCACACTTTTCCCTCTCTACTTTTCACAAAGCCTCTATCATAACAATTGCATAAGCTCCTTAATACGATACTCTACATTTCCATCTTATGACAACACATAATTCTGATGCATGATTTCCCTCTTGTACTTTCTTGACCCATGTGTGAATCAAAGGCTATCATACAATAAATTTCTATGTTTGAGGCATATAACACTTGCTCACTTGTTATAACAATATTTTTAGAATAAATGATACACTATTTTCTAGATATTTTTGATGGAAAACCCTACCAACACATGACTAAGAACACAACATAATATTAATATGTTCAACATTTTTTTAATATACCTCAACATTGTATGGCATAGATATTAACAGGTTTGGTAGACCTTAACATATTCTCATGCACTACGTGACTATCATGATACCTTCTAAATCCTTGTTCTCATTGTCTCTTCAAAATACTGCTCATTATCTCCTCAAAAAGTTGTCAAAGGTATTACAAGGTAGGTGTCCTTACCATACGATAATGACTTCCATTGTTACTTTGTCCTCCTCTTTAAACTTTTTGACTATATCTTTAATTTTGTTTTATTCTTGTCTTGGTAGCCTTGTTGTAATCTAGGTTGCTTTATTGTAATTTTAGGGTCCATGTGCATCAATAATTAAATTACTTGCAACAATATAAACATTTTCAATGCAGCTACTATAATATCATATTTGAAAGCCAAAATCATAATTGACAAATATGCATATTATGATGGTAGAAATATAATAATGACATACTTGTATCATAAAGTTATCCTCAAGATTACTTTTGTTATTGTTCCTATTTTGCATGAATCAACAACATTTTGAACATGACTGTAGGTATTTCTGGTGTAATACTTAGTGACATTTAACCAAAATACAAGGTTTTTCAAAGTAGGCTCAATTTACTTCATAACATTGATCTCAAGTATGACCATTGCAAATGAAGTTTTGATTAAGAAAACAGTGAATATTCCTCTCAACCTTGCATCAATCATCTACTACTTTAGTGTAAATACCACTACCAATCTATATTTAAAGACAATGATTAAAGGATTTCAAACAAGATCTATCTTTATCTCTTAGCAAATCTCCTTCATGCAAAGAATGTTATGTGTCTCCTTGAATGTTCTGCAACATGCCATAATTCCTTGACTCATTTTAAACATGGTCTTCAAAGAATAAGAAACATAACCCTAACATAACTTCTACTTCAAAAATACTTTGGCATTTTCGCTAACAAATTTTTCTCCACAACACACATGATCTTTGGCAAGACTCAAGAAACTTGTATGTGGCAAAACCTCCTTTTAGCTCTTTGACCTATTCAATTTTATACCAAAATGTGAAAATAACCAATCTTTTAGAAAAAAAAAAGGCATTACATGGGGACTAAAAAATGTAGAAAAAGACATGCTATTTAAGCTTGTTTGGATAAAAATAAAAATGGATAACAAAAGGTTTGTTACTATTTCCTACATAATCTCATAAAATAAAATCATGCATACAATATTATAGAATAATCATATGAAAATATCAAACATGTAGCATGAGATAACATGGGGTATACCTTTGGAAAACACGTAGGAGGGAAAAAGTCAACCTCCAAAAGTATCCAAACTCAATATATTATTTAACAATAAAAATATTATAGTACGTTTATAGAGTCTCCATGAATACATCTAAAACATTAAGCTTCTCCAATGTATTCTTTAGGCTTCCAAGCATGTATCCACACATCCCATGCCATGCTTCACATATTCATTCTTTAGAAGAGATCTCAATATAATGATAGCCAAGAAAGATAACTAGCCAATCAGTAAACATGTACATGCTTTTGTAAAGTTACTCTCACACAAAATAACCAAGTGGTAAGGTAAAAACTATATGCCTCAAAACTATGAGTACACAAAATCATTCACCCCACATTTATTTTTTGGTGCTATGTTTTCAAATATTAAATATTTTTCCATGTACAACCCACAAACAAAAAAATATATTACCAATAACACATACAATTTTATAAGTAAAATCCGATAAATATTTTATGTAGCTAAATGCATCACCTAAGATGCACCTCAAATAAATACTTATTCTACATAATTCAAAATAATTCATTTCTTGTGCAAGGTGAACAAAGACATTTTCTTAAAATTCTCCCACTTGCATACATTGCATAAGGATCAATCAATCAAATTCATCATCATAGCCATCTATGAAACCACATGAATCTCTAGTATGTTGTCATGCTCCATCAAAGTACCTACAATAACTGTGATGGTGGAAATTAGGGTTAGGGTTAAATTAAGATAATAAGACCACTAAATGACCTAATTTGCTATCACATTAAGGAATAGAGGAATCTAATAGGTCTAGCCTTGATAGGAAAGATTCTGATAAGATTCCAACCTCTTGGGATAAGGCTTTATCCTCCTTGAATTGAATTGTTGAATATTAGAGCAAGACAATGAACTATTGAAGCAATTTGATAGAAATAGTGAGCTACAGATGGCGTATGAAGCTACCAACTTGGATTTGAGTAGAAGAATATGTTTTGGATTAGTTCCCAGAAGTTAAGCCTAATTTTTCAAGACCAATTAGTATCAATTCACCATGGTCCTCCATATTTCTCGCCATCAAAAGTTGAACGTATTCGTCTCTATGAATTATGTCGATCCTCTTGATTATAGCTTTGTAATTGTTCATGCACACAGTGAAAAGGGGAAATATGTTTGGAATAGGGGTTTGCCTAGGGTCAAACCCCAATTTTGGAATTAACCATGAAATTGAATTGAAAATGTAAATGAAAGACTATAGTAAAATACTTTCCTTTTGAAGGAAAGGATGAAAATGAATGAAACACTAATGATATACCTCAATGAAGTTTTGTTTGTATTCATAAAGGAATTAATGTTTCATGTAGGTTGTCTTCATAAAACATAGAACATGAATGTCATCTCCAATGCTTGAATCTTGACTTCACTTCTACTCCAATGCTTGATAGAAGACCAATTGCTTGCTCACTTGAATGTAGGATATCTCAATTTGGCTCTCTTGACTTGATTAGGAATCTAAATTAGGTTTAAAATGAGAGGGGCAGACCTCCCTTTATACTTGCTTGTCCAAAATCCAATTGAATTTTTACAACAGGCTGACACAAGGGTAGATTTCTTGCTCATCAAAGGTCACCATTAGAGGGGGCCAGTTTGGGGCCAAATTAGGAGGCCTAGAGTGTATATTCCTTGGTCCTGATTTAGGCCCAAGGCATATACACCATGGTCTTGATTTAGGCCCAAGGCATATACACCTTGGTCTTGATTTAGGCCCAAGGCATATATGCCTTGGTCCTTATTTAGGTCCAGGGCATGGCACGTCCTGGCCTTGATTTGGAACCATGTTGTGGTACGTCCTGGTCCTGTAAATCAGGATTCCAAACTAGGCGTTAGGTTGGAAAATTGATGAAACTATGAGATAAATGGGTGGTGTGAGTAGAATCAATATTGTAATCAAGCCTTAGAGGAAAAAATGCCAAAGTGAGGATAAAATTGTAGGCGAGTGCAATTTAGTATGCTACATTTAGCCCCAACTTTAGTGGGAGTATGAAACTAAGCATACTCATGGTAAATTACAAAGGTCTACATTGAAAACTTTCATCAAGATATCAAAGAGATAAGACACACTAAGCTCCCAGAGACTTTAGGATCTTACTACTCCAATATCAAGATAAAAGGGAAATCATAAGAAAGAAGAAAGAGAGAGACAGGACATGACTTTTAGCCTAGTAAGATTTCTTACTTCGAGTCATGAAAAAGAAAAATACCAAATTATAAATCAAAAGGCTTAGTTTGCAAAGTAACTTGAGTATCAAAATATGTGATGGTGTGTGCATAAAGTGTAAAATTGAGCAGAGTGTATGCCTACATGTTAAAGCGATTGCATATGCCTTATTGGGAGCAATTTATTTAAGGTAGCATGCATCCAAAAGACAAGCATGTTACCACAATGAGATACCCCAAGAAAGGACAATTCAAAGGATGATGGTCACAAAAAATATAAAAACCCATAAGGGATCCACTAACTCTAGGGCCAATATGCTCTTATGATAAATAATGTATATGATGAATATTTGCACTGAATTAACCTCATCCCCCAAAGGTAATGGAACCACAAGCACAATGGAAGAAGGGAATACATGTCTTTTGAGTCAACATGGAAGAGACCAAAAGAGATCTCAACAATTTGCATCGTCCCCAAGTAAACAACACACAATACAACATATAGAGGAATTGAGATGCAAATAGAAGAATGTCACAATAGATTCAACCTCTTTATTACCTTGCACAAACAAAGTAACAAGGATCATCTAAAGAGAACCTAACATAACACAAAATCAAATGATGAGGGGAACACATTACAAACAAGCAACATAGGATCTACAACATGAATGAAGCTAATCAAGCAAAACATCCCCCTCCCAATATTGATGAATATTATTTTGGAAAAGTGGACAAGATGCAAGATGAGCTACTTTGAGCATAGTATATGGAGCTACTACAAGTTCCAAACAAGGACCATTCTCTAATGATGAGTCACTCTGTTTGCGACTAGGATCCAATGTTAATGTTTTTGAAAAATATGAAGATAGATCATTATTAACATCAACAAGCTCATAGATACCACCAAAATTGTTAGAATCAGCATTGCTAGCATGAACAACATCATCATCCATTTCATCATCTAGATTAATAAAAATAGGATCTTCTTAATTATTTTTAATCTTGGTGATTTAGGTTGAAATTCCTACCTAGGGTTAGGTAAAGGCTAGAAAAATGGGATCAAGTCAACATTTGGTGTCTTCGAGGAGGAAATGGTTTGGGAAACAAGTTCACGAGCCTTGGCACGACATCTTCGTTGCTTTTCTCTTGCACAACGATTTCTTTAAATTTTAGTTGAGGGTTGTGAATGGACATAGGCTACTATTCATCATTTGAAGGAGGAGGAATGAGATAGAAAAAGGACGTCATTTCAAGGCTTGAGAGGCTGAAGTTGTTTAGGCCAAAAGTAATCAAGGGTGAGATTACCATTCTTCACTTTGGGTTGGTAAAGGCTATGATTAATTGTTATGATAGTGCCATTATGAGGCAATTTTAAATATTTATGAATAGTAGAAGGAATAGCTTTCATGGAAGAGAGCCAAGGATGTCCCAACTTCACATGAAATTGATCTGATGTAGGAATGATTGTAAAAGTCACATCTAAGCACTTAGTACCAACCTCAACAGGAAAAGTAATAGAGTAAATAGTAGGGCAAGAGAAACTATCATACACCTTGACCATTACATCAGATTTATCATATGTTACTTGATGCAACTATAAAATCTAAAGATATCCTTCAGTGATCACATTCACCATACACATTGGATCAATGAGCACTCCTCGTGAGAGTTTGTCTCTAATCTTCACAATGATATATAATGGACCATTAGGTGCAACAATATTCTCACTAGGATCAAAGGTAATGCATAGGTCCTTGGGAGGGGTAGGTTTTTCAACAAGATTCACAACATTATTAGACTCAATACCAAGTTCGTTAAGAGAGATAGAGTGGGAAGGCAAAGGATTAGGGAAGATTTGGAGATTTTGATTATGTTACAGACTTGTTTCCTTGGTCATTCACACTAGCCACACATATGGTATTATTATCAATGAAATCTTGAATCTTACTCCTTAAAGTATACTTCTCAGTATCATGATTGGGTTGACGATGATATTGGAAAAAGGCTTTGGGATCATGATAAGATGGAAAAGGTTTGGAGGTATCAATTGGCTTCATGCGAGGAAGTTTCAACACATTATAATTTATCAACCTCAATATTATACTATGTAAAGAGTCAAAAAGAGGTGTAAATTCTTTTCTAAAGTATTTGAATAAAGGAGCCACACCTAATATCATGGTTGCCACTTGAGTATTGATATCATCGTTTATCTTGATGTATCTTTTGTTCAGTTTAAACTTCACAAAATATTGTTGAGCACTCTCATTCTTATCAACTGGAGCCATTGAAGGAGATGATTCAAATTGACTCACTTGAAGTTGATAATTATAAAGCACTGCACACAATTGCATAAAGGAAGTAAACTCAAAAAATATAAGCTTATCTCTAATGTATTTTTGTAAATTAGCAATAACAATTCCTTTAACATCATGATTAGGCATAGGATAAGCAATTTGAGAATACAAATGTTTATATCCACCTATAAAATCAGTTACTTTCTCTTTAACTCCTTGCTTACAATGAATCAAATCAGTTAAATTAATTTTAGGACCAATATTATTGTGAAACTATTGAATGAAAGCATTATCTAATTATTGAAATGATGTAATGGAATAAAGAGACAAAGAACAATACTATTGCAAAGCTTTATCGGGGCTAAAGGTTCGAGTAAACAATTTAGCCATAAGTCTTCGATCATGAGAAAAATTACTACACAAAGTTTGAAATGCTTTCACATGAGTCAAGGGATCACCTTTTCTATTGTACAACTCCAATTGAAGGACTTCCATATGCTTAGGAGGGACACCACAAAAAATGTCATCAGATAATGGGCTCACTACATCAAATGTGGGCACACTAAACTTGGATTGGGTAATGGAAGCCAATATTTTTTGTAGGGATGTAATAATTTGTGCAAGGTTGTTAATGATTGCTTTAGTGGATGGATTGAAAATGAACATATCAGATTGTGATGGAGGAGTTACATTGTTGTATGTAGGTGGAGGTTGAGAAAAGGGAAGTAGAACACTATGATATGTGGGTATAGGAGATGATTGGGATACAAAAAAAATACACGGAAGGAGGTATGTAAGAGTATTGATTAACAAGATCTCCCCATGACTAACATGTGTAGGATTAATATTTTGTGTGGAAGTAGTTATGATAGAAGATATAAATATAGTTACACTAGGCAAGGTTGTAGGCATGAGAATAGAATGATTGACTTAACTAGTGGGTTGAGAGTAACCAAGGACTTTGGCACAACTTTTTATTGGCATGATATTAGTTTCAACAATATGAGTAAGGCCACATAACAAATCAACACCAATTTTATCACTTTGCACCATTCTTTTTAATCCTTCAATTAATGAGATTGCCTCACTTTCCGGGTATTGTTGACTCATCCATTGTTGACATTTTTCAAATTCATTGTCAATCTTCTCCAATTGGTCAATGGTAACCCTAGTTAGTGATTCATCCTCATCATCAGAATTATGAAGAGTGGAGATAAATGACATCATTTTCTAGGTTAGAGGAAGCACCGACATTCTTATGAAATAAGTTATCCAAATTAGGTTCCATATACTTAATGGTTAAACCTTGGGAAGCCTTATTTATATAACTTCTTCTCATAGGAATATTGTAGGTAGGACTAATTGTAACAAAACTCATGCACAAAGGAGGGAAATTTCTATGCTCAAATTAAAATTTGTGATTAAACAATTCATTTTTTTGTAAAAGTGATTGATTAACCAATCAATTAATCAATTTGAATTGTGAATTTGAAGGATAATTGTCTCTAAATCATAGCATAACATATCATAAAAAATAAATATGAAAATAGACTTGAAAAATTATGCAACCCACAAGGTAAATTTTAGAATTATAAATTAGGGTTTTTGTGAATTTAACCTCTAAATCTATGTAATTCAAGTGGAAATGAGATCTATGAGTGAAAATTTGAATGTTAAAATCCTTAAACAATCAGATCTAAGACAATGAATTAAAATTATGCAACCCACAAGTTTAAATTTCGAATTATAAATTATGGTTTTTGTGAATTTAACCTCTAAATTTATGTAATTCAAGTGAAAATAAAACTTATGAATCCAAATTTAAATTTGAAAATGCATAAACAATTAGATTTGAGATCATAAATGATAAATTAAGGTGCAATAAATCGGGTTCACCAAAATGTGATGGTGGAAATTAGGGTTAGAGTTAAATTAAGATAATAAAACCACTAAATGACATAATTTACTATCACATTAAGGAGAGGAATCTAATAGATCTAGCCTTGATAGGTCAAGATTCTAATCAGATTCTAGCGTCTCAGGATAGGGCTTTATCCTCATTGAATTCAATTGATATGAGTTGTTAAAGATTAGGTCAAGATAGTGAACTATTGAAGCAATCTAACAAAAATAGTGAGCTATAGATGTCATACAGATCCACCAACCTGGATTTGAGCAAAAGAATAGGTTTCAGATTTGTTCCCAAAAGTTTGGACTAATTTTTCGAGACCAAGAGGTATCAATTTGCCATTTTTCTCGAAATTTATCACCGTCGAATGTTGAAACTGTTCGTCTATGTAAATTTTGTCAATCCTTTTGATTACTGCTCTGTACCTATTCCTACACATAATGAAATGGGGAAATGTGTTGGGAATAGGGGTTTGCATTAGGTCAAACCTCGATTTTGGAATTAACCATGAAATTGAATTGAAAATGTAAATGAAAGACTGTAGTAAAATGCTTTCCTTTTTAGGGAAAGGCTAAAATGAATGAAACACTAATGATATACCTCGATGAATTTTTGTTTGTCTCCACAAAGGAATTAGGGTTTTATGTAGGTTATCTTCATAAGACATAGAACATTAATGTCATCTCCAATACTTGAATTTTGACTTCACTTCTACTCCAATGCTTGATACAAGACTGATTGCTTGCTCACTTAGATGTAGGATCTCAAATTTGCTCTCTTGAGTTGATTAGGAATTTGAATTAGAATTAAAATGAGAGGGTTATGCCTTATTTTATTTTTCTTGTCAAAAATCCAATTGAAATTTTGCAACAAGCTGACATGGGGCAAGATTTCTTGCTCATCAAAGGTGACCATTAGAGGGGGTCAATTTGGGGCCAAATTAGGAGGCCTAGGGTGTATAAGCCTTCCTCATGATTTAGGACTATGGTGTGGCACGTCCTAGTTTTGATTTGGGACCAGGGCATGGTACACCTTGGTCTTGCAAATCAAGACTCCAAACTGGGGGTTAGGTTGGAAAAATGGTGTAAATGTGAGATAAATGAGCGGTGTGAGCAAAATCAGTATTGCAATCATGCCTTGAAGGACGAAATGCCAAAGTGAGGATAAAATTGTAGGATAGTATAATTTATGATGCTACAATAACATCCAATCTTTCCAACATATCAAGAAATAACTTCTCTAATCCTCCAACATACTACCCAAGGAAGAAAAGGAACAAGCCAAGGTCAAAATGCATCAATACAAAGAATACAAGCATTAAATTTAAGTGATAACAAAGGCTTCAAGTTGTTGTCAAATAATGAAAAACCCAAATGACAAAAAAATGAAATCATAGAAAATTCTAATCCATTCAATCTAATTTCTCAACACTATCCAAACATTTATAAAACTCATGCCAACAATATATCCAACACATAAATTGCAAACATAAGCTCCATGCATAAAACCTATCAATAAAGAACATACATATCTTGGAACTCCCAGTGCACGAGTAATGTCGAATATGAAAAATAGATCATGGCATACCAAGTCTATTGATCAACACTCATAACAAGGTGTGGATAATAATCATACCATGTAGTATCAAAGAAAAATCACATTGATCCACACATACAACCAAAATTGTTGTACATTATCTCATAACATGTCCCCATAACTCTCCCAATTTCACCACAACAAACCAAATGTACACGAGCCTCTATGAAGTAGCCATAAGACAAACATAACCCATGTAAATTATACCCCATAACCTATCCTTCTACAACCACCTCAAAGTCTTAAGATTTGTCAAGTAAGATCTTCTTCACAACTCCAAATTAAACTTTGAAACAACACCCAATTATTCAATCTCCAAGATCAAACAATTTACATGTATCTCATCAAATCAACATGGATGCAATCCTCTTTAACCAAGGAATATCAAACTATTTTCATTCCTAAATTAATAACAAGATCAATGACAACTCCTAAAATCATTATTTATGGATTACGTTATAAATAAACTAATATACACAAGGAGATAAGCATGCCACATACCCCTCAAATGAACCCTCCAAAAATATCAATAATATATCAAGTTCCATATCCATGAGAAGATGATGCATAAAATATAATGCATCTAAAAATAAGATGGAAAATACCTCTCACTTGATTACTCAACAAGAGGATCAAGAGTTGGGCTTGAGATTATTCCTTTAGGATACACCAAATGAGAAAGAATCTCTCCAAGAACAATCTCTTATATATGTCTATCATGAATTCACATCCATGTATAAATCAAGGTTCTCGGGAATTCTCATTAAAACCTCCAAAGAGTAACTAGTTGGAGGTTTTAAAATAGTGGAACTTTTCCTTCTGATGTTCTCCCTCCAATAAATAAATAAATTGAAAAGGTATAAGTTGCATATAAATACAACTCCCTCTCTAATATTAGATCCTTGTTTATTCAATTCACAAGTTCAATAATATTTGTGAGAATACTCAATCAAGCAATTACATATCTATAATCAAGGATTATATCGTTCAAGCATACAACTTTATGACATCAATCATGATCAACATCATTGTGTTTATCCATGATGAAGGGATGCATTAACATTTTCTAGAAACATCAAGCCTTATGTGAGACTTTATGCCAAGGGTTTCATATTTGAGGTAATATTTGTCAATTCAAGTATTCATATTACTCTTTAGCCTCTACCCTTCTAAGGATGTGATCTCTTTTTCATCAATTATAGTCTTTTGTGGAGATAGGAACACCAACAATTTTGACTTACACAATTCCCTATACAATAAATCCCTTCCCCACGTTTTGTGTGTGTAGGTTTAGATCCAACAACAAAAGTGTTACATGTGCATAGGAAGACTTCTACAAATTGTGATGACTTTTGTATAGGTGAAAACCCCTAAACTAGGGCACCTAACACACATGTTCGACTATTTTTTACTAAATTTTTTAGAGACATATCTACATGACCTCCTAATTATGAATCTAATTCCTTCTATCAACAAAGACACCCTTATACTAGGGTACCCTACTCACTAGTATGACACTTTCAACTCTAATTGCAGATCCAGGTTCCTCTTTATGTTTTATTTCTAGATCTTACCTACTATTGTTTTGTAATTTGATGTTATTACTAAAATTTGCCACTTTTCTATTATTCAATCTAGATATTAAACACACTTCACAATATCAATTCTATTACAAGAAAGAAACATAAAACCAAGTGTACAACTCTTCTATTAGTATTGTAGCTAAACCAATTTATGTTCCTCATGATATGCCATAGAGATTTAAGATCATAGTTTGCATCCATAGGTCTAAGATCTCATTTTCATAAATATCAGATATGAATAATTCATATCTAAGTTATCTGTGGTACAACTAAATGGATGACCAACTCATAAAATTACATAATTTATAGATCCACAATCAGTATAACATACAATATCAACACCATATTAGTAACCTAAAAGCCGAGATAGCCAATAAGATAACTTGTAGATATCAAGACTCAAACACCAAGTAAACTATACATTTGTCTTGCCAGGAAAATCAAGTACATAGTCAAGGAACCAATTGAGCATCAAAGAGATAAGAAGTACCTCCTAAAATTGAAACACACCACCACATATCAACTATATACATGGTCATCTTGTGTCAATGCTTATATGAACATGAACATTCATGATACCATAATCACAAAAAATATCACATGTATACTCAACTCTCACTATATTAAGACTCTAAGTCTCACACACATATCAATCATGTCCTCAAAATAAAAGACAACCTCTATACCCATCCAATCAAACTCAAATCTCTAAAAACACTTGTAAACTATATTGGGAAGCACAAAATTTGATAATATTCTATACCATCTATAGCATTGTAAATTCTACCATTCTAGCCTTGCATGCTTTGACCATGCTTAATTCTACTCACATTGACTTCAAATTGCAATTGTCACCTTGCCTATGGCATGTAAACCTTTGTTCAACCTTGATATATTGGAAAAAGGTGCACCATACACCCTTTTCCTTAAACAATGGCACCTCAAGAACCCTCGTCTCACTTAAAGGGGCCCAATTTTGGTCCCGAGAATGGTCATTAAATTTGGGTAAGAATTCCCTTCCCATGTCATTCTGTCTTTAAATTTCAAACACATTTTATGTAGTGGGGTATAAATGCAAGACTTACTCCCTCATTTGAAAAATTCCATCTATCCTCTCCACATGATTCAATTCCTAATTCAGTTCAATTCAAGTGAGCAAGCAATCAAGAATTTTCAAGACATTGAAGGAGAAGCCAAATATTCAGGTTTCAAGCATTCAAGATGACATCCATGATAAAGAAATTTTGAAGACATGATATATCCTACATGAAAACATCAACCTTTGCTTGAATAATTCAACGCAAGATTCATCAAGGTATCACATTCTAATTTTCAAATGTAGACTTTGACCTTTTAGAGCATGCTTTACATTTGAATTCAATTCAAGTTCAATTCCATATAGGGTTAATTGTAAACCTAGGGTTTGACTTAGGAAAACCCCTATTCCCAACACAATTTCCCTTCTTCTACGTGTAGGCTATAGATTCAAATAATATATAATTATAAAATTAGGTAGAGTAGATAGATGCAATTAGATCTAGCTTTTGCAGGCACAAAAAGTGAAGGACGGGTTCACCCCACACACATATGTCTACAAAAAAAATTGGTGAAACTTTTGGGATAGATTTTGAATGGCATTTTGATCCAAAAAAGGTTTGTGTTGTTTTCATCCAACATTATAAGGATAGGGTCACCCAAAGCTCCATTCTCTTGCATTTTCATGATCATATTCTAGTCACGGGTTCTACTCATCTACCTCATTCTAGATCTATGTTTATGTCTAAATATCAAATTTGAAACCACTGGCTCATGTTAATTTATGTCAATTTACCATCTTTAGCCCTAGGTCTAGCATTCACTTTACATATTTTCATCCATCTCAACTCAATCAAAAGGAGTAGAGACCAATCATTATTTAACCCTATTCCTAATAGAGTTGAGGTTCAATCTATTGAGATCACATCTCCATAATGTAATGCCCCTATGAAATAGGTCTAGTTCCTAGTTTGCATGTCTAAGATTGTGAACACCTTTTTCATCACATTACATTTTTTTGAATACAATGTAGTGCTTGCATTAATTCCAATTTTCATTTTCAAATCTGATTTGTATACATTTAATTATCTCAAATTTGCAATCATTTCTAAAATACACCATTTATGCACTTAACTTACGTAAATATTTTGATAAATTTGACTTGTAGGTTGCTTAATTTCTTATTTATATGATCAAATCTGACTCCTATGATATTATTTTTAGATTTAGAAGCATTAATTGCTCATTTCTTTAGTGCATATTGCTTAATTAATTGGTTAATCAATCATTATATTGGGACATTGTATTTCTTAATCATATATTTTAATTACATAAGAGGCATCATGAGTGTAAATCCATTCCATTAGCTCTGTCATATTTGTGTGTGAGTTTCACAACCCTTTCACCTACATCCAATATCTTGGTAAGAAGAAGTTATAGACTTACGTATTCCCAAAGTTTAAATACTAAGGGGTATGGGCCTAGGTTGAATAACCCATTCCATGGGAACTTGGATGAATTATTTATCCCTACAGAAGACATACCTAGCATTATAGAGAACCATTCCCTTTGCGCATCTCATGACGAGGATGAATCCTTAACTCAAGTAACCATTGACTAATTAGAGAAGCTATACCATGAGTTGGATAAGCTTCAACAATGGATGAGTTGAGAAAGCTCGAATAGTGAGGCAATCCCCTTAATTGGTGGCTTGAGGAGGATAATTCAAAGTGATGAAATTGGTGTGAAAATTGTTACGTGGAATTCCTCATATTGTTGACTCTAATGTTATGTCAATGAAAAGTTATGTTGAAGCTCTTGGTCTTTCTGATCCTACAACTCAAGTTGAGAATTCCATTCTAATGCCTACATCTTTGCCTAATGTTCCTAAATATACATCATCCATCATGGCTATATCTACAAAAAATGTCAATCCTACATATGTTAGTAATGGAGGTAAGTCTATCAATCAATTCTCCTACATGCCTCCTTCCACTAGCCTTCCATTTGTGTCACAATGATCTCCAATACCCACCTACCATAATGTATCACCTTCTTATTTTCGATCTTCGCCTATTTATCCTCATGTTATACCTCCATCACAATCCAATGTGTCCAATTCCAACTCATCCACTAAAGCCATTATAAAAAATCTAGTTCAAAGTGTTTCATCCTTACAACAACAATTGGCTTAATTAACCCAATCCAAATTCAATGTTCCCACATGTGACATGGCTAGCCCACTATGTGATGATATTGTCTATGTTATTTCTCCTTAATACATGGATGTTCCCCATTAAGAGTTACACGATAGAAAAGGTGACCCCCAAACTTATGTGAAAACATTTCAAACATCATGTAGTGACTTGTAATGCCCATCAAAATACCTTAGAGAAAACTAACCAACTAAAAAATAAAAGTAGAATTTTTTTTTTTAAATGATCTAATAATACACATGTAAGCTCAAGATTAACATATGCATCCAATTAAACATGATCATAAGAACATAATTACGCAAGTAGAAATAAACTCACATCACATAGATAATGTGTGCGGGAAAAGTGGTGCAAGGAAACAGAAAATTCGGTTTTAAAAAGGTCCACACACCAATGGGACTCTTGGTGAAAGTTGTAGAGCTATATTGAATATCTCAACTCCCCAAGGGATGTTCCATTATTCTCTATCTCACAGGATCCCTCAAGTCAATGCCCTTTCTCTTAGATCACTGAGCAAAGTGACTTCAGGAACGACAACTCCAAGAATGAGGGATGTTTGATTAATTTATCATGAATGCATTCCTAGATGTGTATGATATTGAAACTAGAATGACTTAAACTAGTATGAATATGATGTTATGATAAAAATGTCTAATCCTATCCTAACAATATATACTAGTCTAACATGGATGTGCTATGATATTTAAATTTACTTCTAAAATTATTATTAAAATGATTTATCAAAGAGAGGTTAAATTCTTAGCAAAATGACTATAGATTAGATGCATGAAACTTGGATATCTCAAAATGAGAGAATGGGAGCTCTATTTATAGGAACAATAGGGAAATGGGTGGTCAAGATTGGATAATCTTAACAAGGGCCAGGATTGAAAGTTATCAATCCATATTTACAATTCTCACCAATGAAGTGGTGACAATTATCAACAAGATATTGCTTGAGAGGAGATGTAAGAAGCATTAATGCTTGAGAAGACATGATGGTTACCTTAGGAGGTAAGGGTTAAGGTTAGGTTAGGGTTATCCATTGGATAAAGCTTTCACCCAAAGGATAAACTCTTGTGCAAGGGTTAAAAGAATAACCATGGTCAAAACAATGAATGCTTGATGAGACCCTTGGGTTAGATGAGGGTTGAGTTAGAGAGAAAGTCTCTAATCATGCAAGAAGGTTGAGTTAACCATTAATGGTTAGGAAGACTTTGAGGGTTAACTTGTTGAAGACATAAAGCCTTTAATGGTTTTCAAAGATTTTGAGGGTTTGAGAAGTGACTTCCCTTTGCTTAGGGATGTGACAATATTTAGAAGATGGATTAGGGTAAATTAGAAGTGATTAGAAGAATCTAGAAGGGGGTTTAGAGAGGCAAGTGGGAGATGTAGGATATTGCAAGTGGATGGAGGGGAGTTTTAATTAAAATAAATTAGTTTATTTCAACAAAAATAGATGCAACTTGCATAAATACAAGTGGAGGATTAAAATAAATAAATTATATTTATTTACTTGCAAGGATCATTTTAATCAAGTGTAAATTAAATTAAAAAGGGAGAAAGGGGAATTAATTAAATAAAGTGATTTATTTAATTAAAGGTTATGAAAGGCTTAGGTGAACTTAATTAAATAAATTAAGTAATTCATTTAATTAAATAGATGAATGTGAATAATTTAATTAAATAGAAGAATGAGGTAAAAATGAATATTAAATATTCACTTAGGAAAGTGGTCATTTTTATATGCCTACATTTTGCCCCTCTTTGAAGTGATGTGTGTGCACATGTTGATTCAAATAAAATTTGTTGGATATGTTGTCAAGATTTTTCGATATGATTTCATATGTCGAGATGTCGATATGATGTCATATGTTGAGATGTCGATATGATGTCGTATGTCAAGATGTCGATATGATGATGCCCCAGCTATGAAGAATTGATTTGATATGAAAAGTTGATATGATACTGATGTTGATATGAAACTGATATGAAATTGATGTCGAGATTTGATATGATAATGCCCTCTCGGGGGATCATTCATGTATAAAAGACATGAATGATCTCTCGAAAGAAGAAGAATGCTATTTGAAAGATAGAAGAGTGGATAGTGATGATATGCATGGGTTTGATAAGATTGATTAGATTGATTGGATTGAGATTAAGATTGATTAGATTGAGATCAAGTCTGGTTGCAGGTATGACACCTCCTGTATAAGACAAAGATGATCGAAATGTCTGGTTTCAGGAATGACACCACCTATATAAGACAAAGATGATCGAAGTGTCTGGTTTTAGGAATAATACCGCCTGTATAAGACAAAGATGATTGAAACGTCTGGTTTCAAGAATGATATATCCTATATAAGACCTGATCAAAATGTCTGGAATCAGGAACGATATATCCTGTATAAGAGCTGATCAAAACGTCTAGTTTTAGGAACGATATATCCTGTATAAGAGCTGATCAAAATGTCTGGTTTCAGGAAAGATACATCCTATAGAAGACATGATAGATGATAGTTGGATGAATGATGAAGAAATGAAAGTGAAGAAAGATTCCATGATGATGCAATAGATATGCATGTGATGGATGCAATGATGAATGTGACTAGATGATGATGAAAATATGATGATGCTTTGTTTATCTTGATTTCATTGATGTATGATATGATAATGATGTGAGATGTATCTTGAAAATGATATATATGATAATGAGATAGATGATAATGATAATAATGTGAGATGTATCTTGAAAATGAGATGTATGATAATGATAATGATGTATGCAACTAAATGTAAGTTTAAAATGATATGCAACAAAATGCAAGTTTAAAATGATATGCAACTAAATGCAAGTTTAAAATGATATGCAACTAAATGCTCATCTTCATTCTGTCATTGTCATTCCTGTTTAGTCACGTGTTTTTGCTAAGTTTTTGGTTTTGTCATCATTGAGCTTTTGATATGTTGGAAGTTTATACAAGCATAATGGTATAATTGAACTATAATGACCTGAGTAAAATGTATATGGATTTTGATATTGCAAGATGGCACAAACGTCGAGGTATAATTAAACCAAGATGACCTGAGTGTTGCTTGCGTAAAAAAAACAAGAGTTAACTATTTGTATGTGCAAAGTGAAAAAA
The DNA here is from genome assembly GCF_030272615.1 of Cryptomeria japonica. Classification (NCBI taxonomy): domain Eukaryota; kingdom Viridiplantae; phylum Streptophyta; class Pinopsida; order Cupressales; family Cupressaceae; genus Cryptomeria; species Cryptomeria japonica. The sequence continues at coordinate 464,487,693 of NC_081414.1, forward strand.
AGTCTTCAATGATATGTTTTCAATCATGTCTCAAGACAAATTTGCATCGTACAAGTGATCGCCTCATAGATAGAAAACCAAAAAATATCAGATTCCCCTGTTGCTTTCTCTAGCTTGATGCCTCTTCGAGAGTTTCAAGAGATCCAATGATTCAAAAAATTAAGATACAAAATAGTCAAAACTTCATGCGAGATGTAAACAAATTATAATTCAAAAAATCATCCATCATGTGTGTGTTGAACTTGTTAATTGTTGTAGTGTTTGGTTCTCTCAGCTGATGAGTTGTTGTTGACAATGTTTACTTAGCGTGTTGTGATTCTTGTTTACTCGTTGCGGGAATGCTTGAAGTCAGAGGAATGTCGCCCCTAGTTATAGATATCTATCTATGTGGATATACATAGTGATTACCAAGCCATGGTGGGATATGATGAACTGATCTTTAGATAATCAAGGACAATGACTACGCTAAGTATGTCCTGGATAATGCTTCTTGAATAGTGTTGGGCGATGGCCATTAAATTTGATTTTGGATGGATGTAAAATCTATGATTAGTGATAGATAGAGGAGTTGTTCTCTCACAAATAGCGCCTATTGTCAGGTTTTCACCACTTGTTTTCATTGCACCTTTTTGTTATTTTTCTGATTTTTTTGTATTTTTTTAATTTTTTTAATTTTTTTTGTATTTTTCACTTTTTCCGTGCACTAGATGAATCAAGTGTAGAATTTCTTCAGATGGATGTTTTTGGTTGGTTCATCAAGCACATCTCCTTATGAAGTTGTTAGCTGATAGGCGCTTGATCCATAGGTTGATATAATGACATAGGGACCTAACCAGTTAGGTTCAAACTTCCCCTTCTTTTCTCGATCCTGTTGATTTCTGTGATTTTCTTTGAGTACAAGATCACCAAATTTAAAAATCCTAGGGATGACTCTGTGGTTGTAGCTTTTGCACATACGTTGCTGGTATGCTTTGAGGTGATCATAGGCATGTTGTCATTTTTCATCCAGAAGCTCTAGTTCCTACATTCTGTTTACCCGATACTCCTCATCTGGTATGAGGCCTTTTAAAGATACTCTGAGTGATGGAATTTCTACCTCAAGAGGTAAAATTTCTTTTGATTTGTACACCAATGAATATGGCGTAGCCCCTGTAGGTATCTGAATACTAGTCCTGAATGCCCAGAGTGCCAAATTGAGTTGTACATGCCAATCCTTACCTACATCATTTACTGTTTTCTTTAGGATTTTTAAGATTGTTTTATTGGATGCTTCTGCTTGACCATTCCCCTATGGGTATTAAGGTGTAGAGAAATGATGTTGAATTTTGAATCGCTCACATAGTTCTTACACATCCTGATTTTTGAAGGGATGCCCATTGTCTGTGATGATGGAACTTGGAATGTCGTATCTGCAAATTAGATAATTGAGAATAAATGAGGCAATCTGCTTTCCAGTTATTGTGGTCATTGAGACTGCTTCAATCCATTTTGTGAAATACTCTGTTGCAGTGATAATGAACTTGTGTCCATTTGAAGAGGAAGGATGGATTTTCCCTACTAAATCAAGTCCCCACTGATAGAAAGGCCAAGATGTCATAAATGGCTGCAACTCCTATGCTGGTGCATGGATAATATTGCCATGAATTTGGCACTTAGGACATTTCTTTGCAAATTGATAAGAGTCTTTCTCCATTGTTGGCTAGTAATCTCTCATTCTTAGAAGTTTTTTGGCGAGAGTAGGACCACTTGAATGGGTGCCATAGATACCCTCGTGAAGCTCGTGTAAAGCAGAGTCAGATTCATTACGATCAAGGCAATGAAGAAGAGTACCATCAAGACCTCGATGGTAAAGTGTGTTAGCGGTTAATGTATAACAGGCGACTTGCTAGATAAAGTTGCATTTTTGGTTACGAGATATGTCGATGGGTAGGGTATTGGTTTTAAGATATTCATAGATTATCCCATATAGAGGAGAGTCTGAACTGATTAAGGCATAGATGATGTGGGAAGCAGAATTGTCATAGGCTGGGGAAAACAGTTGCTCTACTAGGAACTAATAATGACTCTGTTGCTTTGGAATTTGTAGCAGTGAAGTGATAGTGGCCATTGCATCGGCCGCTCTGTTGTCCAACCTTGGTATTTGTTCGAAGGTGATGTGTACAAAGTACTATTTGAAGTCATCCACCATTCTTTTATATGGCAATAGCTTGTCATACTTTGTTTGATATTCATTGTTGATCTGATTTATAACCAGTTGAGAATCTCCATAGACTTTCAATTTTGTGATTCTCCATTCTACTGCCATTGTGATTCCTCTGACCAGGGCTTCATATTCAGTAATGTTATTGGTGCATGGAAACATGAGTCTATACAATCTTGGAATGGTGTGTCCTTCGGGGGTGACGAACAAAATGTCATCACCTGATCCATGTTGGGTGTAGGAACCATCAAAGTACAGGGTCCATTGCTTGAGTGTAATAGTAAGGACATCCATGTCTGGAAATTCTACCTACATTGGTTGTTTATCTAGTAGTGGTGCTTCAGCTAATTGATCTGCAATTACTTGTCCCTTGATAGCCCGACACTCTGTGTATTGGATATCAAACTCACTGAGAATCATGACCCATTTATCTAGTCGGCCCGTAAGAGATGCTTTGCTGAGTAAATACTTGAGAGAATCAATTTTTGCTACTAGCTTGATTGTGTGAGCTAGCATGTAATGGCGGAACTTTTGAGAGGCAAATACCACAACTAAACAATCCTTCTCAATGAATGTATAATTTAGCTCATATCTGTTTAATGTTCGGCTGATGTAATATATAGCTCATTCCTTGCCTTCTTGATCTTCTTGTGCTAAAAGTGCCCCCAATGATACTTTCATTGTTGATATGTAGAGAATGAGAGGCTTTCCTGCTATTGGTGGTACCCAAACTAGTGGATTCATTAGATATTGCTTGAGTTGATAGAATGATTCCGCACACTTAGCCTCCCATCTGAATGGTATGTTCTTATGTAGAAGATGATTGAATGGTAAACTTTTATCTGCTAGTTGGGCTATGAATTGCCAGATTGACTGTAGTTGTCTTTGTAGAAATCTGAGTTGACTAATGTTCCTGGGAGGTGGCATCTCCATGATAGCTTGTACCTTCACTGGATCTACTTCAATGCCTTTTACAGACACAATGTAGCCTAATAGTTCACTTGATGTCACCCCGAAGACACACCTCTTAGGGTTTATCCTGACTTAGAATTGCTCCAATCATTGAAAGATTTTATCTAATATGCCTAGATATTCTGCCCGGGTGAATGACTTAGCCAGTAAATCATCCACATAGTCCTCCATGAATGTATGCATAATATCATGAAAGATTGTCGTCATTGCTCGTTGGTAAGTTGCCCCAACATTCTTCAAGCCAAAAGGCATGACGTTCCAACAATACTTTCCCCAAGAACGGGTGAACGCAGTTTTATCTTTATTCTCTGGAGCTATCTTGATTTGATTATAGCTAGATAAACCATCCATTAATGAGAGAATTGCATGGCCCACTGTTAGGTCCACAATTATGTCGATGCTGGGAAAAGGAAAGTCATCCTTTGGACAAGCTTTGTTGACATCTCTAAAATTTGTGCATATTCTGATGCTTCCATCTAGTTTCGAAAGTGGTACAATGTTTGAAATCCATTCAGCATAGTCTATAGGTCGAATGAATCCGATGTCTAATAACTTCTTTAGTTCAGCTTTGACCATTAATGCTACATGTGGATTCATCTTTCTTAACTTCTGTTTGACTGACTTAGCTCTTGGAGCAATAGATAAATGATGCATGATTAGGTTTGGATCTATTTCGGGCATATCAGCATAGGACCAAGCAAAATTGATTTTCTTTTCTTTGAAGAATCTGATAAACTCTGGTTTTTCCTCTTCTATCAGTGATTTTGCTAGGTGTATGTTTTTAGCTACGGCTTCTGTACTGATGTTTATTGATTGAGTTGGCTCAATCAATATGGGTGATCTCTCCTAATAGTGTTCAGGAAGAGTGTCAAGTCTCCCATCCTTAGGTGCCTTAAAAAGGTTTTCACCTTTAGATGCATCCTTTATTTTGACTTTTTTGTGATCTAGTGCTGCCATTGACTGGTTTTGAGCATTAGATCCTTTGTTTCTTTCATTTTTGCAATTGAGAGACTTGGCACTCTCTTGATTGCAGATATCCTTATTTTGTTCGATGGTAGAGCTTGTTTCTGGGTTGACTATACATAGGTAATGGACAATGGGTTCATCATCTGGGAAAATAGGTATATCATGGTGTTCAGGTTCGTCCCAGTCTATCAAATCAAGAAATATGAGCAGTAGAGAGTCATTTGGTGGGTCGAGGTTGGCTATGGTAAGTGTCATGATAGAGGAATCATTAAGGCTATCTGGGATGTTGGTTAGGTTAATGATATTGTCAAGGTCTTTGATAGTATCATCTTCCGTGTAGACTTTTTCGTAGTGCCGCTACTTGTTTTCCTTAGCCTCATAGATATGTTGTGGACCGAATTCAAGTAATTGAGACTATGCGCCTTGTCCTTCCTGAGAAAGGGGTGTGTGTGAATGTATGGTACCTTCGGTGACATCCTTAGTAATATTTGAACAACTACCCCATTCATAGTCATTAGAATTAGTTTCAGAAGTACTATCCCAGAGTCTTTTAGTGTTGCTGACAGGTACGTTGTAGGGTGAGAAAAGATCTCTGATAATTGATACCAGTCTTATAGTTTTTTTATTCATAATCAGAGCCTGCTTGTACCCTTTGCATTTTTTCATACATTGTTTCTCCTTGGGGAGTAGTGATGTCTATAGGAGGTGGCTCTGCCTTGTTTTGAATAGGTTCTTGTACATGATGCACTTTCTCATAAGATGCTTCTTCCCTTTGAATGGTCAGTTCCTCTTGTCGTTTCTTTTTTTCTTGGTGTTCTCGCTCTTTCCTTGTTGTTTCTAGTTCTCGGTGTAGTGCCTCTTTCCATGAGTCCTTGTTGCATTTCTTCTTTTCTTTCCACTAAGGTTTTTGATGCTTATTGTGTTTTTGCCTTGGGGGTATGTTGTGTCCATATCCCAGTCCTATTTTGTCCCGAGAAAATTGTGAAGGAGGGTCTAGTGGTTCTGTAATGCCTTCTTGACGCTTGCCTATAGGTCCTTTGCCGTTGTATCCCATCTGTTGCATGATTAGGAATCCTTTTCCATATTGTTGTGTTGGTATGGCCACCTCTCGAGTAGCAGCTCCGACCTCTTCCTCATCCTTGTATAGCCAACTAAGGATGTCTTTCTCTTCTGATTCATTTGCTAGTGTGCCCAATTGGATAAATTTTCCATCAAACTTGGTGATGGGTTGTGTTGCATGATGTGTTGATGCCGAAGGTTGTCCATGATATTTTGGTGATGTTGGCAATTTGGATAGACACATGGGTTCGAAAGAGTATTATCCCATGCCTTGCTCTTTGATTTTCATCTTTTGTTTGAAGTCCCTAGATAAAGACTTGAGATTTTCTTGATGATGATCTAATGTTGAGGAAGTTGGAGCTTCCCTGTTGTGTGGAACCAGGCTGTTTTGAGTTGCCCCCATAGCATTGCAATGTTGAAAAGGATTATTATCAGTAGATATGGAAATTTCTTGTCCATTATATGAGAATTTGACACACTGATGGTATGTTGAAGGCACTGCTTGCATTTCATGTATCCAAGGACGAACCAATAAAATATTATGTCTAAGACCTGGCACATAGTGTTCCTTTGTATTGGTCCTACCTAAATAGGTATTATCATTGTTCCTTTGGATGATCTTTCTTCATCATCATAGGCCTTGATGGTGATCTTTTTGTGTGGATCAATAGACTGTTCAGAGAAGCCTAATGCACAGATAAGTTTTAAAGTACAGATATTGAGACCATCTCCTCCATCTATTAATACTCGTTTAACTTGATGTTTGTAGACTAAGACTTCAATATGAAGGGGAGTGTTATGTGGATGAATCAAAGAGATATTATTGTGTTCAGAAAAGGTGAGATTATGAGGCCCTATCATATGAGCCACCATGGCTTGGAATTTATCAATGTCCAGATCTTGAGGAACATTTGTTTTAACTAGTGCTTGTTCTAAGATGTTCTTATGTTTTGATGAGAGTTTGAGTAACTCGAGTTTGGATATTTGAGTGGGAGTTCTCTGCAGTTGATTAACCAAATCATATCGATTCTTGGGGATAGTGGTGGATGTTGATTTATGCCCTTTCAAGATGTATTTTTGAGCTTTGGTTGTTATATTGATTGATGTATGGTCTTGTTTGTCCTTGATTTTTATGACATTTATTTGGTTATCATCTGTTGATATTTGATTGATGCTATTGTTGTATAGGTGATTTATGCGAGCTCCCCTTGTATCGTTTGATGATGAAGCTCCTTCCTTGTTGTAATTCGGAAGAGGATTTTTAAAGGCATCATGATCACCATTTGTTTTGAGACCATCAACCATTAAATCACCTCTATCGATCATATCTTGAACAATATTCTTAAGCCTCATGCAATCATTTGTGTGATGTCCTTTGTTTCAATGAAAATCATAGAAATGCAAGTCATTCCACCAAGGTGATTTGATCTGGGGTTCAAAATTGTTTATGGATGGCACTGTGATAATCTTGTTTGCTAGGAGTTCTCGAAATGTTGATTCTAAGGTTTCCCCAATGGTGTGCAGATGCGTCTATTTGGGAAAGTGTTGGTGTTACCTCTTTGATTTGTATTATTCGCTCGATTAGTGTTGTTGCCTTGGTTATTGTTGTTGCCTTGGGTATTGGTGTTTGAAATTGAAGGTCACTGATTGGTATTTTGTGGATAAGTGTTAGTGCCTTGGTTAACACTTTATTTTTATTTTTATTAGATTGTGGATTACCTGATAAAGCTAATACTGGTTGTTTGGACTTTATATCATTAGCATCAACTCCTCCCTCATTAACAATGTTTTTGTTTCTGGTCCAGAATCCAAATTTGTCTAAAGTGTTTTTGTTTTGGTTATTAAAGGAGTGAGTGTTGGATGAGTTAGTTCCTTCCTTAAAGAACTTCAATGTTCCTTTCTTAATGCAGTCTTCCTCTACTTGGATTCCATTTTTGATCAACTTGGAAAAAGATGGTATGCACTGGAGCTTGAGTTGACAACTCATCTCACTATTTAGATTGTCGATAAAGATCTCCATCTTTTCCTTTTCAGGTACATCTCGAGGATATCTCAAAACCATACGTCTCCAACGTTGAAGAAACACCATAAATGTTTCATTGTTTTTTTGTTTGGTGTTACATACATCCAACATGGTGACCATGTGTTGAATATTATAGGAGTATTGTGTAATAAATTTGTTTACCAACTCATCAAAGGATCTGATGGGAGGTGTGAGTTTAGACAACCACTCCATTGTTTTCCCTCCCAAACTTCTTGGGAATAGTCTCATTAAGTAAGTGTCATCGTGAGCAAATTCTAGGCTTATGGTACAATATTCCCGAACATGATTGCGGGGATCACTTTTACCATCATATTTGTCGTATTTTAGTATATCTGAATTCAGGGGTAAAAGGTATCATGTTTAATCTCCTGTCAAAGGGGTAAGGACAAATCTCGTCTAAGGAGTATCACACTGTGGTCCCCTGTTGCATGTCCTGCATTTGCCGTTGCAACATTTGAATTTGTTGTGTAAGAGAAACCATGGGTGAATTTGTACGTTGAGGGAAAGCTTCTTCCCTTTCATTATCCCTAGTTCGGGCATGCTTGTGTTCAGGTATGTTATGTTGTTCAGGTATGATTTCAGGGTCATGCATTTCTTCTTCTCTTTATTGGTCTTGTTAGGCATAATTTCTAGTCCTCGTCCTAAAAATTTGTTCATCTACATTCCTTAAGTCCTTAGTATCAAAATCTTTAGGAAGTCTAACTCCTTTTCTAGTTAGCATGAGCATATATTTTTCCTTGTCAGCTTCAATGAGTCTTTCCATGAGCTTTTGGAATGAGGGGTTTTCTTGACATTCTTGGAGAAGTTCCTCAGTGATCTCTTGTGAGGCCCTACCCCGAGCCGTCATAGCATTGTAGTTATTTCTCATGTTTTGGACCTATTATTGATACTTTATTTTGATGCATTATGGACATAGATTCTATATGATCCAGTGATTGGATAACATGGATATGGTGTATGTCATTTATCTCTGATTTGCAGTACTTTATTTTGATACTAGAAATTATGGATGCATGCTTTATAAATGATTAAATTTCAAGATGATTATGATGATGCCATTTAGTAGATTATTTTATGTGGATTTTATTGGATAATTGTAAACTTGATTATTATAATTGAAATTGTGTGCAAATGTCTGAATTGTATTCTTTTCATATGATAATATTATATGTGATTTTGGAATTACTAATGTGCAAAGTGAGATGTGCAGGAAAACTGATCCATGTGAACATGGAAACTATTAGGAGAATCAAGCCTAAACCTATGTGTGTTTGTGAAGCCAAGGGTTGTCTATTTGGAGATACAACACCTTGTGTGTAAATGTGTTTTCTTTGTAAATGTTTATGCTTGGATGTGTGTTTAATTTGAAATTGTTAAATTTATTAATTCCAAAAAAGGGACATTGCCATGTGTATTTAAGTATTGTGTAATTTTGTGGTGTCACTTGACACGTGTTGTGAAGTGAGTGGCGGTGACATGTCTCTTGGAGGGAATTTTTTTTACCAATGCATTTTTTTAAAATATCCTAGTATGGTCCCAAGAAAGTCTTGGATAGGGAGCCATTAGAAAGGTCAACTCAAGGTTGACCCGTAGGTAAACTTTGGGTGAGTTTCTAGAGGGTTAAACTAACTCCTAAAGTTAGGTTAGGGGCATTTTTAATGGGCCATATGTTATACCTATGGGTAAAGGTCAATTTTAGCCATGTGTCCACTCCCTGGTGACTATCTAGTCACCTCAAAAGTTGGGTTTTTTAAGATGGCCGAATTTCAACTTTTGAGGATCTTACCTAGGTTAGACAACCTTCCTAATGAGTGATATTTGCTCTTCCCCATTTTCTTTTACCTTTTTGCATTGCCTTGTTTAGAGAGATTTTAAGGTGTTGAGAAGACCAACCTATAAAAATCTCTCACCCTTCCCAAGAGGATTGGAAGGAGTGAGGAGTGTCTTCTTAGGGAATGGTTTGAGAGGGAGAATTTTGATCACCCACTCTCCATTTTTTGGAGACAGAGAATTTTTGTTGAAGTTTTTAGTTTTGTTTTGGAGTTGGATTTTTGGCCAAGTCTTGAGAAGGAAAAAGAATAGTGGATTGGGTTGCTCTCCTACAACTCTCCTCATTTCCATTTTCATATTTTTAAGGTTGGTTGAAATTCATCCTTTTACATGTTTGTTTTGTTAATATGAAAAGATTGTTTTTGCTTTTCTATGGTTATTTTCTTGTAGGCTTAGGAAGATTGTTTTGAGTTCTTCCTTGTGTATTTTTTTCTTGATTGTTTCATGTTATTTGTTTTGGGTGTTTCAAGGCCATACTCACCCTTGAGAGGGTAGAGTAGCCTTGGGGGTGAAGGGTTGTTTGACAGCCTAAGAGTCTAGAGACTCTCTTCTTGGAAGATAGTGATACACAAGGGTTATGAGACCATTGCTGCATTGTTGTTTTTATGTTATACAATGGGAGTCATAAGGGGGGGATTTTGGGCTTGTATGCCATGAGGGATATAAGGGTATTTTGGGACAAGCATGTGGCTTGTGGTGGTTCTGTTTTGGTAGCCTTGTAAAGGCATTGTGTTCTCCAGTTTTGTAGATTCTCCTCTAGGTGCTTGGTCCACCTTCACCCCTCAAAGAAATAGTCACTTAGTTACTTTGTTTAACCTTGGGTTGGGAGTTCTATGGTTGTGAGTCTTCTTGTGTTTTGTTTGCAATGATTGTATCTCATTTAGCCTTGGTTCTCCTAGCTCGGGGGTGGCTTCATGTAAGCCTAGGTTGGGAGGTGAGCCTCCATGGTCACAACCTATAAGTTTTATTTACAAGTTTTTTATTTGGGATAAAGGATGGAGAAAAGCAAGGTTCATGTGCAAGTCTCCTATTGATTTATTTAGAAATTTTGAAAATATGTATTTTAACAAGCCCCATTCTTGTAGAAATGTGAAAGGCTTAAGATTGTAATCTTGTTACTATTGTTAAAGTGGATTCAAAAAAATATTTGTATTTTATTTGAAAGTGCTCAAAAGACTATGAGTAAAAGAATGTATTAAGCTAGTAAGTTTTATTATTTTCGTAGCATGAAAAATAAAATAAAAGCATTATGTTTTTTGTTGTAATCTTTTTAAAGAGAAAAGAATGAAGTTGGGAAGTGTATTTCTTAGATGAAAATTAAGTTGTAAACTTTCAGATTTAGTTATTGCCAAAATAAATATCCTTGAAGGCTTTAAATTTCACATGCATCTTACTTTAAATCTATCTGAATTATTTAGTAGATTCATTCAAAAAAAATATGCATTCGCAAAAGTAGAAGAAATGTAGAAAGAAAAATACTTTTTTTAGTGTTAGTTTTAAATCTCTTAAATTTTCATCTTGCTATTTTAATTATCAAGAAGAATGTGAAAGAAATAGTGCAGTTGGTAAATGAATTATTTCCTTTATTTATACCTATTTTCTAAGTTAATGTAACAAAAAAATTAAATTAATCTAATATGTTGTTGTAAGAAATATTAAATAAAACATGTGTTGCATCTAAGTCAAAAAAGGATATTATATACATTTAAGTCAGAGTCATTCATGCATTTAATATTCTGATTTAAAAAAAAAAAAATTAATTAAATCTGTGCAAATGTATTGTAACATTCTACATTCTGGTTAAAACATATATATATATATATATATATATATATATATATATATATATATATATATATATATATATATATATATATATATATATATATATATATATATATATATATATATATATATATATATATATATAATGTTAATATGTTTGCATATGCCCAAAAATACTCATATCCCTTTTGTCTATGCACAGATATATATAATATATACTATAAAATAAAATAAATTTAAAAAAAAACATTCAATTTTATTTTTTACCTTGCCCAGTAACTCTGGTTGCCACCATGGATAACCACGGTGGAGGCTCGGTCACCACTGTGGTATCCACAGTGGGCGGCACTGCAGTCGCCACTGTGGGTATCCACAGTGGGTGGCTTTGATGTCGCCACTGTGGATAACCACAGTGGATGACACCGTGGTCGCCACTATGGGTATCCACAGTGGGGCTCGTGAGCCGTCGTGAGGCCACCACCGCCCTCTACATGAGACCTTCGACCGCTTCCTCCACCATGCCATTTCCATGGCCTTCGTCTCTCTCCCACCTACACATATACACACAAAAAAATAATATTATGTGTTAGTTAAAATAAAACCCTAACTCAACTTTGGGTTAGGATAAATGAATAACAAAAAGAGATTATGTTAGAAAACTTAAGACCCTAAACCTATTTCGGGTTAGGGTGAATAAAAATACAAAAGAAAAAGAGTCATAAGGATTTTAAAATAAACCCTAGTTAGGGTTAGCATAAAAGATATTAATAAATGAAATAAAATAAAAAGAGAGGGAAATCCCTTTTAAAATTTGAAATGGGAATTGCCCCATTTAATTTAAAGTTATTATTTTATCTAGTTGATTCTCGTTAGGAATTATAATTAAAATTGGGAATAATTATTTATTTAGTAATTTTATACTCATGTTGGGTAAATTTAATGAAGATGTTTTCTAATGAGAATTTTAAATAGTATAAAGATTAAATTTAAGTTAAGGAGGTATTTTAAATGTCGAATATTAAATATTTAATATTTAATGTTTGGGAAAAAAAATTTGTCAATTAAATAAGGTTATTGACTAGCTTATTATTTTATTTGATATAATTAATTTTAATAGATGGATTTAAACACGTTATTACTATCGCTCAATTAATTATTTTAAAATTCGATAAAATATGTGTTAACATTGTTTTAATTAGTCCAAAAGCAATTAAAATACTAATTGAGATAATTAATAATTGAAGAATACTTGGGAAAATTTAATTAATTAATAAATAATGTTGTGATGACCCCCTTTGGGGTATAATTAGTCTAGTTTAAATTGTAGCGTTATAATTGTGGATTTAATTAAATTAACTCTAGAAATCCATTCTTTTAATGCTTGAGATAACGCTTAGCTTAGACAAACTTATTTATCTCATCTTTATTGTAGAGTAATTAGTATTTTATATTGTTTTAAAAAAATTGTTGTTGTGTTTTTGCCCAAAAGTTTGGGCATGACATCTCTATATCTCCCAGATTAGTATACTCAAAAGGGTTGGATAATCTACGAACCATACTTGACTTTGGTTGTGATTCACTTTGCTTGTTTCTTTGAGAGCGAGTGACAACGGGCATTTATTTGTATCAGAGTTTTTGATGGTGTTTGGTGGATAGAATATGCTTCTCAATAAAAAAATTTTGGTTACAAAGGGAGTTTCATCTTCTTCTTCTCTCTCAGGGGTTGGTGGTTCAGGTCTAGCTTCGTTATAAGTGATACAAAACTGTGGGAATAAAGTGGGATCGATCCTTCCTCCATGATTTAAACATTGGTTGAATGCCGCTTTATGAATATAAGCTCTACTTCTTAAAGGTTCTTTGTCAAACTAATTTGATTTGCCTTGAATATACAATCACATGTGACACAAAAATGCGCGATGTGATTTAAAAAGTTGGCGATTGATATAGAGAAACTTATTCCTTTTTGCAAGTTTTTTTAGAACTAGGTTGTCTCTTCTTCAACTCAATTTTGTGATGAAGACTTGTTCTTTTCAAAATATGAGGAGTGGTCAGACATGAATGATCAATGGTTTCCTTTGATGTTGGATTGTGATACTTTGTTTAAAAAAACTCAAGCTTACTTTATCAAGTAGAGGTTTAGATTCGTCCCTAGGAAAAAGTGTGTCAAATGATATGGATAAGAGTCTCCCGATATGGAAACTCGATTTGACAACTTAAGGATTAAACTCGGTATTTTTTTTTGTGATGGGATCTGTTAGATGGTGAAACTTTGATCAGTTTGATGATACTACCTGATTTTGGTTGGATGAAGTCTTATCTCGAGCTAGTTTAAGATTCAAAAAATTTGTTCCAATGATGCTTGCATGATTTTGGATTTATTTTCTCTGATGATCTGGTTCCGATTCTGACTGGTGAGTTTGACAAAAGGCCCAAAAGGGTATTAAGGACTGTTGATAATTTTTTTCCAAAATGCCTGGTTTACTCTCTTTTTTTCTGTCTTTTTACCATGCACTAAAACAGAGTCTGGATGCACTCCCTAATGATCTAGATGCGCCACAGGAAATTCCCGATGCGCTAAGTTGCCTATGTTATGTGCTAACTCAGAGTTTTGAAAACAGTTTCTGACGAGAAAGGTTATGCTCTAATATGTCCCGATGACGTGTTGTAGTTTAGACTGAAAGCGCTAAGTTATGCCTCCTATGCGCTATGCTGATGCTCAAAAGCGCTAGTATGGTCTCACAAAGCGCTACCGAAATTCTAACCTTTATGATATCGGTTATGCGCTAGTTTGACTAATGAAAGTGCTATGGTCTGGTTTGAATGCACTATAAAATGGTCCAGACGCGCTAGGAGGTTTCTCCTATGCGCTAAACTACCCTGATTGCTCTGTTTTTTGTTGTTTTTAGAAATCTTAACACTTATTTGCTTTGATGGATGATTTTCTGAAAATAACTTGAAAACACGACATAAAAGAGATAACCAATTTTGCCTATGCTAAACAAATAGTGTATGTTATGTGAGGACGTGTTCAAATCCCCAATGTTTTCACAGGTTTGGATAACAAATAATACAAATCAGATGGACTCTTTATTCAAGGGTCATCATCAATATCACAACCCACTAGTTTTGATACTCCGTCAGCTCAAGCAACCTTGTTACCCCCTAGGGGGTGCCCATTTTTTTGCTTTTTGCTAGAAATCAACTCAAAGTGAATTGCTTCACAATTGAGTAGTTATCTTGGGGGCGGATTCTTCCCCACCCTTGCACTATGATATTGAAGATGTTTGGATACTGACTAGACTCAAAGTTTCTATTTCTAAAGTTCTTAATCAGGCTTTTGTTCGGTCTTCAGTGGTAAACTCCCTCGGGAGGATTCCCAACCTTTAGAACAAAGGCTTTACATATCTTAAAGATACTGGAGGAAGGCTAATCATTGAGCAAAACCGTTGAAGGGACTTTCATCAACCTCCACTTTTGATTATAGTGGGTTGGAATACTTGGCGATAAAGTCATTTCCCACTTAGGTCGTTCTTCTCTCACCGACCATTTATTTGGCACTCTAAGAGCAACTCGGGAGGGCAGGACTTCTAAAGGTTTTAAGTACTTGAAATGAAGAAAGCATGAAAAAATGGTTTGGCTTTTTGGTCACCCAGTTAAGGGGATAGCATATACCTTCTGTAGACACCTAAAATTGTCATGTCTAATTAAATAAATATTTTTATTTATTTAATTATCTTAGCCTAATTCTTCTATTAATTAAATAAATCTTTATTTATTTAATTAATTCATTTATCCTCTTCTAGCCTTATTTCTCATTTAAATAAATACATTTATTTATTTAAATTATCCTTTTTCTTAAATTAAATAAATATTTTATTTATTTAATTAATCCCACTTCTTCTATTAATTAAATAAATCTTTATTTATTTAATTAATTCATTAACCTTTTCCTCCAATGACACATGTCATTCATCTCTTAATTCATACACTACCTACCCTCTCATTATTTTCTTATTTTCTCTACCTACCCTCTAATCATAGCCGACCATTTATCTTTTACACCTCTCAATCTTATCCCTCCATTTTATATAGTGTCTTCTATATAAGGAGATGTTTCTTTCATTATCAAACCCTGACTAACTCACTATGCATTCAGCCCCGACTACGCTTTTGAACTTGCATATGCAATCAAGTCTACTTGCAACCACATTTCCGTTCTTTGTTGAGCTCTTGTGCACATATAAAATCTGAGAGCAAATATATCAAGCAAGATCAATGGAGATAGGAAGAATGGAGATTCAAACCCTATTGGACATGTGATGGTATAATCTTTGTGATTTCATTTGATTTGCATTGCCTTAGGTAATCTTCATATGTTATGGTGGATCTTTGTTGTTGTTAGGCTAGGGTTTTGTGGTTGAATTCATTTAGTCTTTCAACATTGTTGTTTCCATTTTCACCATAAACATTTTGGCACACCCGGTGGGACATGGATTTTTGTTAGATCTATGTTTTTTGTAGATTTTTCTAACCCTATATTGCTGTTTTGTAAAACAATTTGGAGAATAACCTTGTGCAGCTAGGGTTTTGGACACAAAATCAAGATCTTGGAGAGATTTGATCATATCTCACAAATTGCTTGGAAATTTTGCACCAAATTATTTTTGCAAGTTGAAGACAGTATTAGGAGCTCTCAAAACAAAATTCAAATCTACTGGAGCATATTTTAATTTTCTATGAATTTTTTATGAATTTTCTTAAAAAAATAATTTTGAGAGCAAATGAGCTAATTTTTTGGATTTTCTTACATTTTTGGAAATATCTCATAAGTATACATAGGATCCGTTCTTTGTGATTTTAATTTTGATGCAAAATATTTCCCTAAAAATCGGATCTTTAAAAATTAGGGTTTTTCCTTATTTTGATCATATCTCACAAAAGACTTTGAATTTTGGCATCAAAGTTTTTTTGCAAGTCAGGAAAGTAATCAAAAGTGTTCAATAAAAATTTCAGAATTTTTGGATCAAAGTTTCATTTTATATGAATTTTTTATTATTTTTCATAAAAAATTAATTTGGAGAGAAAATTACAGAATTTTTTGGATTTTCTTACATTTTTGGAAATGCCTCAAAATTATAGATAGGATCTATTCTTTGTGATTTTAAATTTTATGCAAAATCATTCCTCAAAAATCAGATCTTTGAAAATTAGGTGTTTTGCATTATTTTACTCATATCTCACAAACTGCTTGGATTTGTTGCAGAAAATTTTTTATGCAGGTTTGGAAGACCATCAGGACTCTCCAGTAAAAAATTTAGATTATTTGGATCGATTTTGCATTTTATATGAATTTTTTATGATTTTTCATAAAAAATTTATTTTTGGAGAAAATTAGCAATTTTTTTGGATTTTCTTACATTTCTGGAAATATCTTGAAATTTTACAGGTGGTCTTTTTTTATGATGAATAAGATCTTTGAATTGGTCAATAAAATGCATTGTTGAAGGCCCCTATTTCACAAAGTCTTTTGGATCTAAAATTTACCTAACTTGTGTGCTTGCAAGAAGGGGTGATCATTTGAAATAATCCAAACTACTAACAAATCTTTGTTGTAGGACCTTGACAAGGATTTTCTTTTGATCTTTATTGTGTGCCTTGTTTTCATAGATTAGCAAACACTTCAATTGGTGCACTAAAATTAAACCATTGTCTTTTGTGTGTTGAGCAATGGGCTCTTTTTGTTTAATCTTTAGAGGGTCTGTCTCCTCGTGTGGTCATTATGACTACTAGTGAGGAGAGAATGACCCAAGTGGTAGCAAAAGAAAATCCATCTTCTTCCAAACCACTATAAATAACTGTATCCATGGTGAAAACTATGGATAACATGTGCTGATTAGTTCATACCGACACTATGTCTCCCCATAAACCCGTTTGATCAAATTTATTTGATCATTTGTAGGGTGTAACCCCTACTGGCTAGGAGCCTTCTATATTTACAAAGCTGAAAGTGCCACATGTATGGCCACACGAGCGGATGCCCTTACTAGCACCTTTTTATTTTAGAAGCCAAAATCCTTCTAGTTGTTGGGGCAGGAGGTCGAACCTCTGGTAGCGGCCCACACACATACGGTTCTTAGTAGAGATACAAAGTTCACCACGGGGAGTTCTCATGGGGACTGATGCTTGGCTACCCTGAGAAGTGAGTGCCGAGGGTGGAGCCAGTGGGGTCAAGCATCTAAGTATCCGCTCTGAATAGCGTAGCCTCGAGGGAAACTCCATGTGGGATCAACAACTATTGTCTTGGCCAGCCATAAGAATTGTGCTTGACTTATTTTGAACAATCAAACATTCAAGACCAAACATCAAAACATTGTGTCTTTTGTGTCTTCAAGTGTATGCAAAACAAATTTTACATCAAACAACACACTTTTCTTGGAGTCATTTTGAGTCTAAACACTTGCAAACATTGAGTCCTCATGAACATTGTGTCCTCTTGTCACGAAAAATAGTCAGACATTCAAATTTGGTCACAACAAACAACTTCACAAGTTGGAAAAATTTATAGTCCAACAAACAAGAGCAATCAGTTTCAAAATTCTTGAGCTTCCTAAGTTATTTCTCTAGATTTTCATATAGCATTCAACCTATCTTTGGGTCTCACAAATTCCATCATTGCTTTACACCTTACATTACATTCACATTTGTCTAAACTTGAATCAAAAGGTCACTTGCATGTCCTCATCATACTTTGTCAACACACTACATACAACAACATTTTGCTAAGTGGTCCCTCATCAAGGTCTATCACCTTTGGGTCTCATTTGGTCTTACTTAGAGTCAAGGTCAACTTACCTCATCAAGAGAAACTATCATATCTTTGGAAGTCATACCTACTCTACTACATACATACTTGGTCTTACAGTTTGGACATTGAAAGTACACTTCAGATTCATTTACATTCCATCCAACTCTTGGTCTTTCATATCTTTCCATTTTCATCTAGTCTCACACATCTTGGTCAATACCTAGTTCATGGTTGAAACACATTCCCAAAAATCTAGGAGAGAAGCTAAAGAGGCTCAAGAGTCCGCAAACATGAGTGCCTATGAGTATGACAATGATGTCTTTTTCAATTCTGATCATACTACATTACCTGACATGGATGCCTATAGAAACATTCCAAATGTTGAAAATATTGAGACTATAAACAACAATGATACACACAATGACAATATGGACAACATTTCAATACATTCAATAGAAGTGGAAGACTCCATTATGGATCCCCGTTTCAATCGATTGCTTGAGGAAATAATGAGGAGGGATAGACAATATTTCTTAAAAATGATGGCACAAAGTGGAGCCAAGATACCTCATGATTTTGACATGTCTCAAATAATGAAAAATCGACCTTTGCAACAAACTCACTCCAACATGGATCAAAGGAGGCCTAATAGTGGAGGCAATAGAGGACCACATATGGTGCCTAAATCACCATCATCTTTGTTTCAAAAACTAGAGGTCCCTTATGGTCAAGCATATGATACTCACCTTCGTAGACCATTATGGAAGTCTTATGCAGAGAAATATGCTCAACCACATACCAATGCTAAGGATCAACCACCAAAGCAATTGGATATTCAAAGGCATGCTCAAAATTTGGACACAAGGAAACCTCATGTCAAATTTGGGGGCAACACACTAGAACAAACTCATGACATGCCTGTAGAGTATGGTATACATGGACAAAGCAGATATTTCGTTCCTCAACATGACTCTATACCAAGTGGTCCATATACACAACATCATTATAGATCTCCTCCATATGAACATGTGTATGATAAATATCATCCATATATGCAACATGCTCCTCCTCCAATTGGTGCCTCAAGCATGGGGTATGGTCCAAGAAGTCAGTCTCCACCTAAGAACAATTTGGAGCAACAAATCAGGGATTTACAAAAGAAAATGGAGGACATAAATACACCAAAGCCAACTTACACAATGAGAGACATATGTCCCTATCCATTTGACAAAAGCATTCCAATGCCTCCATTTCCTACGCACTTTGTGACACCTAAGTTTGATAAGTATAGAGGAAAAGGGGATCCTAAGGCACACATAAGACATTTTTTCATAGCTTGCATTGAGGTAGCAGCAGAAGAGACATATTTGATGAGATTATTCCCACAAAGCTTAGGTGATCAAGCTATGGAATGGTTCTCTCAACTCCCACCTGGAATTAAGTCTTGGGGTGATCTAGCAGAGGCATTTATTCAACATTTCTCATACAACATAGAGAGAGATATATCAGTCACCACTTTGTGCAACACCAAGCAAAAGGATGGAGAGTCTTTTTCATCATTTTTACAAAGATGGAGGAATCTAGCCAGCAGATGCTCTTGTGAAATTCCACAAAGACAAATGGTAGAAATGTTCACCCAAAATATTAACAAAGACATTGGCTATGATCTAAGGAAATCTTGTTTGTCCACCTTCAAGGACGTCATTGAAAAAGGCTTAGCGACAGAAAAGGTCCTAATTGAGCAAGAAGTCATCAAAATATTCAAAGAAAACAAAGAGGACTTTAAAGGAAAAGACAAGCCAAGATTTTGGAATAAAAACAAGAACACAATCAATGATGGTGTTGTTGATGCCAATACGGTACGACCAAAAATTGTTTTTTCTAGATCAAGCTCTACAAACAATCAAATGAATACTCAAACAACTTCAAAGTCACGAAGGAAGTACACTCCATTGGGAGAACCACTTGAGTCAGTTTTCAAAATGCTAGTGGCAAACAAAATAATAACAATTCCAGATTTGCCTCCATATGAGCCAAAGGTTAAACCAAATTGGTGGAATGATGACGAGTATTGTGAGTTTCATAAGAGCAAAGGTCATAAAATAGGAAATTGTCATCGACTGAAAAACATAATACAAGATCTCATTGATAGAGGTGACATTGAGATTGAAGGACACTCATCCAATCAAGAACATGAGATGTTTAAGGAACCATTCCCAAAACATGACAAGGGAAAAGCCAAAGCCACAGATGACCAAACCAACTATACAAGAGCATCCTATAACTATGATTCAACTGTCAATCACATTTCAATGGACAATTATGTCTCTACCATTATCATCAAGGACAAAATGCCTAAAAATTATACCCAAAGACCCAAGATTGTCCTAAAAGGCATTGGATCGTCTTCTGAAGCTACCTCTGAATGTAATGTTACAACTCATCGAGGTAAATTCACTTTGCAAGGTGCTCCAGCTAAAAACACCGCTTCCTCATCAACCAAACCTGAGTATGACCTTGTAGAATAGTTGGGGAAGACACCCGCACTCATCTCTATCCTTGAGCTCTTACGCATATCCCTTGCACATAAAGCCATTCTTGACAAAACTTTGAGAGACACTTCTGTCCCTACCGATCTAAAGTGGACCAGTTTCAAGTCATGGTGGGATACCTTTCCATTCCGCACTCCCTTACATTCACAGAAGTCGATGACGCCTCCGTAAGTCAGCCACATAATGCACCATTACACATTGAAACCTTCATACACGAACATCGAATAAAACGAGTCCTGATAGATGGAGGAGCAAGTCTGAACATTTGTACATTGAGCACTATTAAACAATTGGGATATTCTGATAAAGCTATGAATTCTACAAACAAAATTACCATCAAGGCATATGATGACGAAGAGCGTTCATCTAAAGGCATAGTCACTTTACCTCTCAGAGTTGGGCCAGTTACAAAAGATGTGGTTTGTCAAAACCTTGATTTAGATCTCACATACAACATACTTTTGGGATGTCCTTGGATTCATGAGATGAGCGCAGTACCATCTACATATCATCGATGTATCAAGTTTCCACACAATGGAGTTGAAGTGACCATCAAAGCTGATCCAAATCCATTCATATATTGTAACAATATGCGACCTAGATCAGAAATAACAATCCCAGTCAATCGAGAGGTTATTCCTTCATCAGCATATGTTGATCCCGAATCATTAAAATCTTCTACATCAAAACAAGAAGAGATCAAAGAAAAGTTCAAGATTAAAGACATGGGATGTGGTGAGTATATCTTTCATGTTGATCAACTCCCACTATCTCCTAACATATTCAGTCGGCAGGAACAATCTACAAGCAGTATGCAAGACCAAGGAATTTGGTGTGGACCACCTAGTGTTGTGGCTACTAAGTTCGAATGCAAATCTCCTCTACTGGTGCAAGCATCTCTTGATATCAATAGTCTTAAGAGTGGTTCCAAAAAAGAATCTATTGAGCATATCACCAGCCCTCTTGAGGAATCATATAGCCTTACTATTTCATCCACCCATTCCATTTCCACTTCTCTCCCAGACTTGGATCAACAAGAATTACAAAAGCCCTTACTCATTGGGGATCAAAAATCAAGCTTTGAAAAGAAAAATCTAAAAGTCAAAAATAAAGAAAAGTTCTTTAGTTCAAATCAAAATCAAAAGCTATTGGACTCTGCAAAAATCAAATTCAAGGATAAAAATCCTATGAAAGGAAAAGAACAAGAGTTGATCTCCCCTAATATCAAAATAACTGGGGGCAAAAGTTCTAAAACTTTAAGTCAAAAAGCACACTTGTTGATCCTAAGTCTCCATCATGCTATCCTACTTTCACTTCTTTTCGCAATCACAAGCCTTCATTACTCATCCACTTGTTCCACACATCCTTTCCCTCCTGGCGATATATCATGGACCTTTAATGAGCTTCCTCGAGGGATTTTGTTATGAGGGATGCCCAAACTTCTTTAGGTGACACACATATGGGCCTATGTAGTCCACACGCTAGTAATTCTATCTCAGTTCCTTCATCAAGGAAGACAGTCACTCAAGCCACATATCGTTCAGTCAAGGAACGTTGCAGCTACAATCATAAAGTCAAGCCTCGCACATTTGAGGTAGGCGACTTAGTTCTCAGAGAAAATCCTAAAAATCAGCAAGACAGAGAGAGGAAGGGCAAGTTCGAACCCAACTGGCTTGGTCCTTACATCATCACAGCAGCATATGGATCCGATGCATATCAACTCTCAACCACAAAGAGTGAACCTTTGGAGGATCCTATCAACAACATGCAACTTCGCAGGTTCTACACATAGCTCTTCAGAGTATCCTAATTCAAAAATACAAAAAAATCAAAAAACATGAAAAAAATCATTACTTGGTGAAAACCTGACAAACAGGCGCCTTGTGACACAAAAAAAAATTTGAAAAATAGAAAAACATTTCATCCAATGGTGAAAACCACTTCGGTGGCGCCCTGGGCAAGTACCATGGTGAAAACTAGGTCACTGACGCCATGTGTAGAGACATTGCTCCTCCCTCCTTCAGGATTCCATTTCATCCTTCACTTCGCACACACTCACAACCTATCCATTCATAATAAACATACCCATTCCCATCATGGCTTGTCATTGATCTACCTAAGATTGGTTATCCATTCATAATAAACCTCCTTTTTCACCCTCTTTCCATCCATAATAAATCAGCTCCTATCTGTGGCTAAGGTAATCCTACGTCTAGTGATGGGTGTGGAACTGAGAGCATCGCCTGTTCTGAGGAGTACAGTTTCTTCCAGTTTCCTTCAGTATAGCCATGCACAATCCATAATAAAGCAACATTTGCATCACCAATCCGTAATAAAGTATCAGTTTCATGGATTCAGTCAGTTTCAGATGAGACACAACAACAACAATGGGCTTCAACAAATCAAATCTTTCAACAGACTCAGACAACATTATGGTTCAGTGCTATCTATCCTTTTTGTGAAAGTAAACATTGTGACCATAATCAAATAAGACTTATACAAGTGACAAGAGACACTAAACTTGAGGACTACAGTAGATGTTGGTGTCAAGTCTTTATTTTCTTTTGATTTTATCTTTTTGGTGACATGTCTTTTAGCTTTTCCAGGATGTCTCTGACTAGAGATTTTATCTCCAGGATGTCTTTGACTAGAAAGGCGAGGATGGGGTATCGTCACCTATTTTTGTTTTGTTGTCTGTGGATTGTCTCTTAGTAATGCTATGACTTGTCCAAGGATATGAGGACACTGTGAGTCTAGTGTGAACTGGGGCATTCCTTGTTTGTGACTATCTTATCTCCATGCAAACAGGTACACTGACTTTCTGGGTCGAACATATGCCTCGATTGTCATAACCTATTTGCCATAATAAAGCTCAATGATGATAACGCACAAGAAACTCTTTCACTTTCATATCTTCTATCTTCCATTCCTATTTCTTGATTGACTTCCATCATCCTTCTTGAGTCCATGTAGCCTGCTATCACATGACTGAGTATAATGACACACCAAAAAAACATTTGCATCTCATGTAGTTGCACCTGCATTACCATATATAAGCATTTCATACATACATATAGATATCACAATTGCATCACATCCTGCACACAACTCATGTTAGCACATTTTTTTACATTCTCATCATGTAAATAGTCATTTGCAGTATCATATTCATTTGCATTTCATACATTCACATTGGCATAACATAAAAAACATAAAAGAAAAAAAATATTGCATTGCATCATATACATATTTGCATCCATATCATAAGCATCATAAAACATATAGAAGCATCACATAGGTACACATGCATATAGCTACCGCAAGGATGAATCATCTCAGATATATATCAAAAATCATAAGTGTCATGATACAATGATGTCAAAATACATATGGCTACATAGCCAACCCTCGTGTCACCCTATCCAGACAGAGGTACCCACTGATCACTCCTACCAACACTGCTGGTAGCGCCAATCTAGTCCATGTCATCGTGTCCCATGCCACGTGTCCTGCCCTCATCTCCAGTCCTGGATCATGAAACACTCGTCTCAGCGCATCCCTATCTCCATCTCAATCGTAAGGTACTAACTCCCCATCGATCGATATCCTCAGTATCCTGTAAACATCCTCTAAGGTGACTATCATCTCACCCATTGGCAAATGAAAAGTGCAAGTCTCCGAGTGCCATCTCTCAGCAAGTATAGTCAACAATCCCATGTTCACCCGAAACTCAGGCACATATAGAATGAATCACAAACCCATAACCTCAATCGTGAATCTGTCCTCAAATGTCAGCTCTAGTCATAACCTCTGAGTCGATGGGAATCTCTCCTGTGACTCCAGCATAGGTAAATACTCCTGCAGTCAAGCAAATCAACTATGTCAGTTAAAGTGGCATTCACTATTCATCACAAAATGTTGCTTATTATCCTAGTGCTTATGATACTCTATACTAGTGACACTCAATGTTCATCACAAAGTGTTGCTTCTATCCTAGTGGGACTCACTGTTCATCACAAAGTGTTGCTTTTTATCCTAGTGGTACTCCCTGTTCATCACAAAGTACTACATGTTTTGCACTCCTTGTTCATCACAAAGTGTTGCCCATATTTGCACTCCCTGTTCATTACAAAGTGCTGCTCTCATATTAGTACTCTCTGTTCATCACAAAGTACTATGTCTTGGTACTCACTATTCATCACAAAGTGCCTCAATCTATCCTAGTCTTCCCTAGAGGACCTACTTGAGTGTATCCTCTCAACAGCTTATCCAATCAACAATGTATGTTCATCACAGAACTGATGATTTGCCCTTGAAGACACAAACACGCTTACAGACTACACAAACGTGCTTGAACAACATAGACGCGCCTAGCCAACATAGACACGCCTGGCACCAATGCAGATGCGCCTACACATTTTTGACATTATCCTAAAGCGCATTTATTTCACTACCTAGCATGCATTAATGACAACATTTATTGCGACAAAGTACAAGGAGGTTTTGTGGTAATTACCAGCTCTCCTGCATCTGTTGGCCTCTGAAATTGGCGAACATGATCGAATCTATGCACCAATGCCATCGCTGCTGACTGTTGCTGCTCTATTCTCTCTCTGCACTTTGATCTCTTGGATGTGTGGATGACAATGAGGATGTATTCCCCTCGTGGTCTATTTTATAGAATGCCCTCACCCTAGCCCTAGTTCTAGTATGCTGAGTCAGTCTTCGTTATCCCATGACTTTGTCACTCTATCCTATCCAGTCAGTCCATTCTAGCCATTCTTTCTTATTGAGAGATTGTCTGCGATCTTTTTAGACATTTTCATCCAATCTCTCGAGGGGGCATATCATTCTCATCTTGGGGCAACTTTGTATCAGTTCATATTAACTTCTTTGAAACAACGCGACAAGCTGCATTGTCTCAAAGAGGGGCAAAATGTAGAAACCTAAAATTGTCATGTCTAATTAAATAAATATTTTTATTTATTTAATTATCTTAGCCTAATTCTTCTATTAATTAAATAAATCTTTATTTATTTAATTAATTCATTTATCCTCTTCTAGCCTTTTTTCTCATTTAAATAAATAAATTTATTTATTTTAATTATCCTTTTTCCTAAATTAAATAAATATTTTATTTATTTAATTAATCCCACTTCTTCTATTAATTAAATAAATCTTTATTTAATTAATTAATTCATTAACCTTTTCCTCCAATGACACATGTCATTCATCTCTTAATTCATACACTACCTACCCTCTCATTATTTTCTTATTTTCTCTACCTACCCTCTAATCATAGCCGACCATTTATCTTTTACACCTCTCAATCTTATCCCTCCATTTCATATAGTGTCTTCTATATAAGGAGATGCTTCCTTCATTATCAAACCCTGACTAACTCACTATGCATTCAGCCCTGACTATGCTTTTGAACTTGCATATGCAATCAAGCCTACTTGCAACCACATTTCCGTTCTTTGTTGAGCTCTTGTGCACATATAAAATCTGAGAGCAAATATATCAAGCAAGATCAATGGAGATAGGAAGAATGGAGATTCAAACCCTATTGGACACGTGATAGTATAATCTTTGTGATTTCATTTGATTTGCATTGTCTTAGGTAATCTTCATATGTTATGGTGGATCTTTGTTGTTGTTAGGCTAGGGTTTTGTGGTTGAATTCATTTAGTCTTTCAATATTGTTGTTTCCATTTTCACCATAAACACCTTCCACTTTCAAGACAAAGCAAACAATCTTCTTTTTAACCTTTAAGGCAATGATTTGCTAACTTCTATTTGGAGATGTTTCTCCAACAAAGATGATGTTCTTTTTAATCTTTCATAAAAAAGTGTGTATTTCTAAATTTTTTGTAAAACAAGCCTGGTCAACAAAATAAAACGTGATGTTTGGTCAACAAATTTAAAGTCGATAAACGAAAAACTTTCCCTCTTTTCCTTGCACAAAATGAAGATGGGATTCTTTTACTTTTGCAATGAATTAAAATTGATCCTTTTAGGCACCAAAGGAAGGCGAAGTTCGTTTTAACCTTGCTAAAAGTAAATTTTCTTGTTCTTTTTAGAGCCCCAAACAAAATGTTTTTCCTAACTTGCAGGAATGAAAGGTTTGTTTAGTTGTTCTTTTTACCAGGCAATGAGGAAAAAATGAAGTTTTGTTTTAAACACCAAAAGGAAGTATGAAGATTATTTTAAGCAATCCAAACAAAATTATGAGGTTTATTTTAAGATTCTGCAAAAAAAAAGAATGAGTTCTTTTTAACCAACTTTTTGAAAGAAAGCAAAAAAAACTTAAACTAACTCCTGTCGCTCCTGCATAAAAAGATTAGAACCTGCGTAAAATCATTTACCAAAAACAACCAGATTTTAGTGTGGGCTTATACAAGCCTAAAATGATCTTC
The DNA here is from genome assembly GCF_030272615.1 of Cryptomeria japonica. Taxonomy (NCBI): domain Eukaryota; kingdom Viridiplantae; phylum Streptophyta; class Pinopsida; order Cupressales; family Cupressaceae; genus Cryptomeria; species Cryptomeria japonica. Next base: position 464,514,325 of record NC_081414.1, read on the forward strand.
CTTCGGTTACAAATGTTGCCTTTCTGTTACATCAATGCGCTAAACTGCTACACCTATGTGCTATAGAAACACATAGAAGCACCACCGAATGATCTCGATGCGCTAAACTGATTACTGGATGCGCTAGTCTGCTTTCCTAATGCGCTACAATTTACAGTTGACAGTTAGAATATTATGCGCTAATCAAAGGGTCTGATGTGCTAAATAGTAAACTGGATGCGCTAGGCAAAGGTTTCTATGCGCTAACAAAATGTTCCAATGCGCTAACTCAGATTTTCCGCATACCTGCAATGTTACTCTTGCATGAAAAATGATATGTTTTATGGGGTTATGCTCCATGGTGGGCGCCAAAAATGTGTGCGGGAAAAGTGGTGCAAGAAAACAGAAAATTCGGTTTCAAAAAGGTCCACACACCAATGGGACTCTTGGTGCAAGTTATGGAGCTATATTGAATAGCTCAAATCCCCAAGGGATGTTCCATTGTTCTCTATGTCACAGTATCCCTCAAGTCAATGCCTTTGCTCTCAGATCACTGAGCAAAGTGACTTCAAGAACGACAACTCCAAGAATGAGGGATGTTTGATTAATTTGTCATGAATGCATTCATAGATGTGTATGATATTGAAAATAGAATGATTTAAACTAGTATGAATATGATGTTATGATAAAGATGTCTAATCCTATCCTAACAATATATACTAGTCTAACATGGATGTGCTATGATATTGAAATTTACTTCTAAAATGCTTATTAAAATGATTTATCAAAGAGAGGTTAAATTCTTAGCAAAATGACTATAGATGAGATGCATGAAACTTGGATATCTCAAAATGAGAGAATGAGAGCTCTATTTATAGGAAAAATAGGGCAATGGATGGTCAAGATTGGATAATCTTAACAAGGGCTAAGATTGAAAGTTATCGATCCATAATTACAATTCTCACCAATGAAATGGTGACAATTGTCAACAAGAGATTTCTTGAGAGGAGATGTAAGAAGCATTAAATTCTTGAGAAGACATGATGGTTACCTTAGGAGGTAAGGGTTAAGGTTAGGTTAGGTTTATCCATTGGATAAACCTTTCACCCAAAGGATAAGCTCTTGTGCAAGGGTTAAAATAATAGCCATGGTCAAAGCAATGAATGCTTGATGATACCCTTGGGTTAGATGAGGGTTAAGTTAGAGAGAAAGTCTCTAATCATGCAAGAAGGTTGAGTTAACCATTAATGGTTAGGAAGACTTTGAGGGTTAACTTGTTGAAGACATAAATTCTTTAATGGTTTTCAAAGACTTTGAGGGTTTGAGAAGTGACTTCCCTTTGCTTAGGGATGTGACAATATTTAGAAGATGGATTAGGGTAAATTAGAAGTGATTAGAAGAATCTAGAAGGGGGTTTAGAGAGGCAAGTGGGAGATGTAGGATATTGCAAGTGGATGGAGGGGAATTTTAATTAAAATAAATCACTTTATTTCAACAAAAATAGATGCAACTTGCATAAATACAAGTGGGGGATTAAAATAAGTAAATTAGATTTATTTACTTGCAAGGATCAATTTAATCAAATGTAAATTTAATTAAAAAGGGAGAAAGGGGAATTAATTAAATAAAGTGATTTATTTAATTAAAGGTTATGAAAGGCTTAGGTGAACTTAATTAAATAAATTAAGTAATTCATTTAATTAAATAGATGAATGTGAATAATTTAATTAAATAGAGAAATGGGGTAAAAATGAATATTAAATATTCACTTAGGAAAGTGTTCATTTTTATATGTCTACATATAACAATCCCTAGAGTATCTCAACACCATTATTTAACACAACATCATAAAGTCTCACAACTTCTTTCTACATCAAACTTAATATTCAATACAACTAAGATCATAGGCATATAACCATTTAAGCATAAAATATATTTCCTTTTACAATATCAATTGCCCACAATATCATTTACCCATAGTATTAAAGCATGGAACACAATTAGTATGAAAGGTTAACATTTTAAAGTTCCAAATCCAAATATTCCTACTCAATAATCCTACCATAAGATATTCATAACATATCTAAGCATTATCATCAACCTTTTCCTAATATAGAGGTTACATAGATCTTTTACTCAATACACTATTCACATTGCTCTTATCGCATATACATCAATTATATCAAAAAGAACCTTAATCTTTAATTACAATAATAATAATCATCTAGGATGCAAATAATTTCTTTCATTGATACCTTCACCTATATACAATATCTAATTTGATGATAAATCATACACTCAATCTACAATATCAATATCCCATTTACATATCATGTTTTATATAAGAAGGTCATCACTTAATTACCATATATACTATTACAAAAATGAGTTAAAGTTCAAGATTACAATCACAATTATCCAAACTCAAGCTGAAGAGATAAGGAATCCACTCCACGCACACGAACATCCAACGAAGACAAAATCCCATTGGAAGAAGGCATCAAACCACCCAACCATGTAGAACTGGTGCAGGAGTGCCTCATGACTAAGATGATAAGAGAAATAAAGGATAAAGGTCACACATGGGAATGTGACCTTTCAATCTATGTAATAGGGTAGTCTTGTTTGTTTGATTTTTGTAATAAACCCCACCTTGTCACCCAATGTCATGGATTTGGAAAATTGATAAGCCACCATGGGCATATGGCCTAGGGGTATCTAGTTGAGTATTTTATAGGTTTTTATGTGTTGGAGATGTCTTAGGAAGGTTTAGGACATGTCGAAACATCTCTAGGTAGGCGGATTTAACATGTGTCAAAAGTTGCTCAACATGATAACTTTTAATGACAACTTTTGGTTGCAAATAACAGCTTCCTTCCAACAGTCACCTCAGTTAAAAAGGTGGTTGATAACCATTGAGGAAGATATAAATTTTATTCCCAATCATCATTGGAGGGAGAGGAAGACTTTGTAAACTTTTCGCATCAATGAAGTAATACAATTCTGAGAATTTCCTGCAATTTTGTTATTCTGCATGATGTACGATACTGTATGGACATTTTGGGATTATGAAATTAGTGGGATGTGCTAGAGTGACCAATCAACTTTCATATGCTTCAAGTCTGAGGTCCTAGTTTGCCAAGACAAGGGAGAAACCTGCAATTTTCTGGAAGTGGTCTAGATTTGACAGTTTTGCCTAGGGTTTTGCAAAGAAATGGCCTCATCTTGCTAATCATTCATTGGTGGTTCATAGCTTTGGAGGGGTTGCAAGTGTGGAAAATTTATTTTAGGATTTTGAAGGCCTTTTTTAGGTTAGGACTAGTCAGAGGTGAGGGTTTGATAAATTAAGGTGGGCAACTCTATGTGGCCACCGTGCAAGTACAAACAAACATGTCTCACATTAGAGGTTAAAGGTTTGATAATGGCCTAAGACTTAGGAATTGTTGCATTTTCCATGTCCTAAGAGTTTTCCTTGAGTTGGTTTGGTGAGTTAAGGTCTTTGTCTACACACTCCTTTGTAAAATAGGCCTAATTGGGGCTATTAGGTCTCCTAACCAAAATAGGGTTTGGATTCTTATGTTCCCAACCAATCAGAACCCTTAGGATATGTTTTTTAACTCTCAAAAGGGTATCCAAATATAGGATTTTTTTTCTGGTTATTTTGGATAAATAAGGAGTTAAGTGTGGAAAACCGGTCTGGCAGGGCTGCTAGGATTAGTAGGCCTTGTTGCAACAGTTACCCCAAACTGGTAGAGGGAACCTAAATAAATGATTGAAGGGGGTCTACCTGGCCTAAGGGACTTCAAACCAAACCTTGAATAGCTATTGTTTCCTTGGGGAAGAGGCTAAACCATTGTTGGCCATAGGATCCTTAAGAGCCTCTTGAAGACCTTATGAGATGCTCAATGAAAGAGACCTTGTGAGCAAGTATTTTTGAGAAGGAAGAGATGTGGGACTTTTCAAACTGATATTCCCTGACCCCTTGTAGTGTTTTTTTGTTGCTAGGGTCCTTAAAGTTCTCTTGGATTAGGGGAACCTATCCTATACCTATACCAGGGCTCTGCATCAGGAACCCATAAGGTCCACCCCCCGTGCTCTGGAGACTAACATGGGGTACCACACAGACTCTAAATATAGTCTTACACCTAACAACCAAAGGGAATAACATAACAAAATACTATCCACAAGAGATGAAACCAAAACTACTACACAAGGCTCAACCATAAAGCACAAGACAACAAGATAACGAGATAACAAGACACTAGAGGCTTCCAAACAAATCAAGCAATAAGAACTTGAACACATGTAGGGAAGAGTATCATCACATGCTATCACCTCAAAAAGGGATTATCCTGGTGGTCTCTTCCCCCGATACCATGATACCCATGTGTAACTGTCTGAACCTTTGAGAGAATCAAGGGAGTTCAGTTGCCTCTCCAAGGCCTTCCCAAATCTCATCCTGACCCTGTACTAACACTCTAGGCCATGAGTGGGGCACCACAAATCATTTCATTATCTTATTAATATGAAATCCTATTATCCTTCCCATCTATCATGCTCACTTGAAATCCACAACACTCACTTGAAATCCACTCTCCCTATCATGCTCCTAAAGTAAGGGAGCATGATACATCACAACAATATATTTAGCTCAAGACCATCTTTTAAACACATGTCGATCACAAATTCTTTCCACAGAGACAACGAAGACAATATTTTCAAAATAAAATGCATAGGGGAGGTTTAAATCCTCCAACCTAGACAATTAGAAGAGTGGTCTATGAAAGTTGCAGAAGAGAAAATGCACAACAAAGCTTGAAAAATCCAACAATCCAAAACAACCAATCTCCCACGCAATCCACAACCACAATGCAAACCAAGATCCAAAACTTTAATCTTCAATCTCCTAAAGTTCCATTCTCAACCATAACTTTCAAAATGCAAAAATAAACTCCAACCAAAGAACCCCCCAAAAATCTCAGAACTCCCCATATATAAAAATTAATCGAAAACCATACCTCATCACAACCCAACAAAAAATAATGTAAAATTTAATAAACCTTACCAACCATATCAAAAATCAAGGTAAAATATAATAAAATAATAAATTAACCTCCAACTCACACTCCCAAAGCCAATAGAAAAAAATGGTATATAAGATGAATAAAAGAAATAATAAGCCAATAGCCAATAAATTAAATAAATAAAATGTCCAAATACTATAAATACTCCATAAATATAAACCCATAAAATAACATTAATGTATTATATATAAACTTTTAATAGTTAAATACACATTTATATTTAAATATTTAGGCCAACTATATACATAAATTAATTAATAATTAAATAACCACAACTCCATAAGGCATCCCAACATAGGGGTCATATAAAATACCACATGACGCCTAACAAGGTAACTCTAACCAAGACACCAACACTGACAAGGTATCAACTAAGCCTAGAGTGTGTGATAGGGTCTCATGTCACCTTCGATCAACTTGCCATTGGGATTAGAGACACGCTCAAACCTGTGAAACTAGGTGGAGTTGATGTCTAGTACCTAAAACCCTGCACAACAACAATATCTATACAACAATATATGCATTGTATATATCATAAAATAATCAGACAAGTGAAAGAGAGTTATGATATCATACCTAGCTCATAAATGAGTGGTATAATATTGTCTCTTTCACAAATACGATTATAATACAATCATGGAAACCATAACACCCCCAATAATATCATTATATCTCATAAATCATAAATTAGGGTTAACACATAACACCATATCATCATGAGGAAATATAGACCTCAACATGCATATTAAAGGTGCTTATAGATAACCAAGCATATAACCATCATCATAAAAGTCTTGAATATATAATCATCCATATAAAACATAATGTATCCACTATCAATATGAAATGTCAAGCATCAACCATAAGAATTTGAAATATAAATAGATCCATGAGTGTCAATCAAAAGCATTGTAATAAGTCTAAACTAGGTCTAAAAAGTCTATCAATGCATAAAAGAAAAGATGAATTAGGACTTTTATGATGATGGTTATATGCTTGGTTATCTATAAGCACTCTTAATATGCATGTTGAGGTTTATATTTACTCATGAAAATATGGTGTTATGTGTTAATCCTACTTTATGCTTTATGAGATATGATGATATTATCGGGGGTGTTATAGTTGCTATGATTGTATTATCGTTGTATTCATGAAAGAGACGATATTATAACACTCATTTATGAGCTTGGCATGATTTTGTAACTCTCTTTCACTTGTCTGATTATTTTATGATATATGCAATGTAAATTTTTATGTATAGATATTATTGTTGTGCAGGGTTGTAGGTACTAGACATCGACTCCACCTGGTTTCACAAGTCTGAGTGTGTCTCTAATCCCAATGGTAAGTTGATCAGAGGTGACATGAGACCCTATCACATACTCTAGGCTTAGTTGATACCTTGTGTTGTCCTAATTTTCATTTTTTGTGAAAATAGGACAACCCCTATGAATTATTTTTCAATTCATCTCTCTTTTCTCTTAAGTTGAGTAAATGAGACATTTTGGTCATCTCATTGGTCTTCGAATATCAATTATTTGAAGTTAGTTCTTCCCTCCTCTGAGTTAAAATTTTGAAATTTTAACTTGGAATGTTTTTCATGTTTAAGTGTAAAATCGGGGTTTAAACCCAAAATTAAACTTAGTAAACTTTTCAAATGTCAAATCGGGTTTTAAACCTGATTTTGCATTTTAGGAATTTAGATTGATAATGTCAATTGGACTTATAGGTCTGATTAACATTATTAATGTGAAAGACTTGCATTTATGATTTTGAAGAGTTCTTTTCTAGTTAGGTTCCTTCACATCTTTATTTACCCAATTTATTTGTCCCAATTCTATCGTTTTGTGTGCTTGAAGATTTGTGCAGTAGCTCTACTTTTTCTTAATTGATTTGTAGAGATTCAGGTATGTGTTTTTCTTGCTCCCTCATTTAAAGCAATTTTTTTATTGATCGTGTGCTTTGAAGCAATGCTCCAAAACATACAGTCAATACCAAATTTGCTCTTGTTTATTTTTATTGGTTGTAAACCCTAGCTTTCGAAGGGGGGAATCAAATTTTAATTCCGACTCACCTCATTTGTTCTTCCTTTCAATTCTATTGTATTGCTTTTGGTGTGGACCGGTATTGTGTTCTCATCACACACCAGAGTCATGCTCAATGGTGTGTGGCGAGGATACAACCCGGCCAACACCGTCTAGTGGGAGTTGGGTTTACAACCCGACTCCACTGTTTTGTTTTTTAACTTGCATTTCTTAGTGGTGGTCGAGGTTGTAAGTCTGACCACCACTAATTTTGATATATGTTTAAAAGGTGATCGGGTTTATAACCCCAATCACAACTTTTGATGCATGTTTTAAACAACCAAGTGTAAATCAGGGGTATAACCTCGATTTGCACTACTTTGGTTTTTATTATTCCTAAGTGTATTTTGGGAATATAAACCCGATATACACTTAGTTTTGGTTTTTTACCAATTTTCTAAATGCAAATCGGACTTATAAGTCCAAAATGCAATTGTTTGGATTTTACACTTGATAAGTGTAAATTGGACTTATAGGTCTGATTTGCACCTATTTCACACACATACAAATTGGTTATTTTTATTCAATTTGTGATGGATCAATGGACTTTTTTGTATCAAATGAAGATTTATATGGTGGCTAATCATTTCAAATGATGATATTTTCACATTGTAGTGCATTTACTACAAATGTCAGGATCCTCACTAAGCAAGAAATCGATGAAGTCTAAAAAGCAACAAATACATCTAGTGTTTTCATCTTCTTCGATGACGTCAAACATTGACAATATCAGGGATACCGAGATTGGTCATATGGATCTCAATTAGTTCTTGAAGAGGGTGAAATTGCCACTAGTTTCCTATAGGATGGAGCCCACCATAAATAATGGAATTCATCTAGTGGCCGCATTTCCCATGTCAACTCAAAATCCAGAGTTTGTATTGGCTCTTGCCAATAAATATGATTCTACCACCAAATCTGTAAAATATGCAGATAGGAAAATGCTCATCAAACTTGATGAGGATTTATTTGACACCATTTTCAAATGTTCTTTAATTGATCAGTATGCAGACATTGATATGCAATCAATGGTGGCATATTTTGATAAAAATTCAGAGAAATATGAGAAGAACATGAATGAGAATTGGCTAAAAACACCTAGGCCTACAATTTCAAGATGGCCTAAAAATCTTCCTCATTGTGACTTCATTAAAGAGTTTAATGATTTGATTACTCTTCTTAGTAGAGTAAAAGGCCTCCCAACTTCCAATACCTACCACAAGTGGAAATATCAATACATCCATGTCATAAGGCAGAATAAAAAGAAGATCTTCTAGGGTAAACAAATTGCAAATGCCCTGTGTGAACAACTGACCAAGGTTGCTACCACATTGAAATTTATATGACTTCTTATCTTGTCTATGCAGTTGCCTCAATGAGGCATTTTCCAGGTTTATCAACTACAGGTGACAGGAGTCCAGGTCCCTGTTTATAAGTACTTCTCTTAGTTAACTCTCTCAAAGATTTTATATCATTTCAAGAGGGTAAATTATGCTTTCTTTGCTCATTCCATGTGTTAATTTTGACAAGGAGCTTCAAAACAAAAGAGTGTCAGATGAAGCATGGAAGGTGGTGAGCGAGTATGGTTGCATTTTTCTTCAGTTTCCTACCTTCACATACATCAAAATTGGGTGTTTTGATAAAGAACCATTCATGTTCCTGAGATATCCATCTAATAAGATCATCCTTATGGATATGGCTCGTCAAATTATTTCCATTCATGAATGTCAATCTGGAGCTCATAAGACAGGTTTGAAATTTTCTATTTCTATAGGGAGATATTCTATCAATTCCATCTATAAGGCCCGCACCATGGAGGGGGAAATGAGAAGAGTGACCATGAAATTCTTCAAGGCCAAGAATTTCTTTGATTATAGGGGCATGAAGAATTATATTAAGAAGAACTACACACATATCCACCAAATTGAAGATGTGTGGGTAGATTGCAGGACTGAAGAGGATATCCATAGAATGGATTACTGTCATTTGATAGTAGAACAAATTGAGAAATTTGATCTTGTCAATGTTCCTAAAGATCTTGAAGAAGATGGTGACATCCTCGTTCCTACATATGAAAGAAACAAGGTTGATGGATTACCTCTGCCTCTCATACAATGGTCCCAAAAGGAGAACACTTCAATAAGGGCCAGATGTCATAAAATTCTTGATAATACCATTGCTTGGTTAAAACTACATGGTGTGCAAATGAAGCCTTTCCAAACAGAGTCATTTGAAGAAGATATTGCAGGTCCCAAGGGAAATAATTCTAAATTAAGGACCAAGAATAGGTAAGAACCTACAACTCCCAAGGGTCCTAAATTAAAATTTACCATTAGAAAAGGTAAAGCTCAAGGTGAGTCTTCAACACAAGAGACTCAAGTTCCTGATGAAGTTGAGGGAGAAGAAGTAAATGAAGATGAACAAATTCAAGAAGAAGATGAGCCAGACAATGAACATGAGCAAGAAGAAGGGGAATTCGATGAGGAGGGATTACCTGAAATCCCAAGTACTTCCCAGTCTCAAGAGACACATGAAGGTATTCCTCCTTCATCATGTGATATCATAGATACTAGTTTGATCTTTGTCTCTGATGCTATTCCTTTGAGTACAACTGTGTCAATTCCTTCACAAGTTCCTAAAATACATGTTATTCCTTCTAATTCTACAAGTGAGATAGCCCTTTATACACCTCATGAAAACCTAGATATTGTTTTCCTTCCTAATTTGTCTAAGGTCACATCTTCTATGTTGGAAGATTTTGATAAGTTTATGTTAGACACCCAAGTTCCTCCTCAGGTTTCTAACATTTTCAATCCACCCATTGTTATCACTTCAACTCCACCTATTGTTACTACCAACATACAGTCTCAGGAGTTGGTGACTGAAGTTATGATTTCTGGAGTGGATGAAGATGCTTCTTTTCCACCTTGATTAGTGTCCAATGCTCCTAAGAGAAATAAGAAAGCCATCTCTCCTGATGACTTTGATTTCACTCAACTGGTACCAGTTAAGGCCAAGGTCATAAAGAAAACTAATAATTTATCCAGGTTGAGGATAGATCAATCTAAGAACAAATATATAGAAATGGTCATTCCTCCTCCTAACATAGATTTGGACAAAGTACAACATTCTGATTATGTAATCAAGAGGATTGATTTGGGCAAGAAAACACATTAAGGTACAATTGAAGATGCTCAAACCCCATTCCAGTATCTTGTGGCAATGTTCAATGAGAAGAAAGAGAAGAAAGATAAGCTGAAAAAATAGGTAGATCAACTCACAAAGGTCCTAAGTAAGATTACCAAATCACCATAGGTAGTCGAGATGGTCACTTCTTCAGTGGATGAACAAATTGCCAAACAAGCTGAACAAGTGAATTCTCGTGAGAGAGCAACTGGTGAATGGATGGATAGACTATTGAGTCAAGGAACACATCTCTTATGTTTAGCAATTACTATTGTAAACAATCTGAAGGAGATAAATATTGAAATTGATAAAACTTTGAATTTGTTTTCTAATGAATTAGAAGCACATGAGAAGGACTTCGACTCTTGGTTGAAATTAGAATATTTTCAGCTAGATGTTCTAGTTGATAATATGTATATTGAACAAAGAGAAATTCTAGAATACCAAATGAACACAATTGAGGTCCTTATCAAAGATTTGAGAAAGGCACTAAAGGAATGTAATGACAAACGGAAGGACATCATTGACAAAATATCAACTCTTCCTTGTACTTTCCTTGATAAGAATTAGAAGCCTCTTCATGAAGACATCATCATAAAAGAATTCAATTTGCTAATTGGTGAAGAGGTCGACAAACAAAGCTTTATCACTATCTTCTATTGATAAGCTAGTAGATATCCAAGTGAATCTGGATGATCTAATCCCACTTCTGAAGAAACAAAAGAAATGCTACGTGAGCCTCGGGGATTCTATCACTAGGGTCAAGGTTATCACAAATCATACTAAAGGGCCTGACCAGTAACGGATGAAAGCAACTCTACAAAAGTTTGAGGATTTCATGAATCAAGATCAGAATGGAGTGTCTCATGACACTTAGTATTGTTCATAAGTAGATGCATTTTTTAATAAGACGTTGACACCTTCCATGTCAATTTTGTATTTACTTTTTGCACTTAGGTAATGCATGTGTCCTAAGTCAAATAGGAATCTACCTTTGACTTGGTCACAAATTAGTTATAACTTTCCTAGTTTCATGTTGCACCTCTTTTATATAAATATGAGGTTGCTCTATGTAATTGGCATCTATTATCTTTAATCTATATGTCAAAACTCTGCCAAAGTGAAGAGGAAAAGTGAAACTTTGTGTTCCTCTTGTGATTTTACAAATTTGATGAAATAAGAAAAAATATTTTGGCATCCAGACTTTGTGTTGGATTCATTTGTGCTTATGGTGAGAGTGTTCTTATGTCATTTTCATTATAAAATCTTATTTACTCAAGTAAAGGTGTGTTAAGAGAATATCATTAAAGTGTAGAGGCAATTGTTAATTTGTGAACTTTGATTCATATCTTAAGTATTGTTGTTAGAATTAGGAATCAGTGATCTTATTATCATTTTGAAGACTTTGTGCTTCATTTTGATATTTTAAATATAAATAGCTTGATAAATATATATTAAGGTATCACTTTGAAGACTTTATGGTTGATTGTATTATCTCGGAAAAGACACGGTAACTTGAATACTTTGCGCTTCATATTACTACTTAAACAAATGAATTATCAAAGGTGAAGCTAGGAATAATTTTGAAGAAATTGAGATTTCTTTTTATTCTCTTAGTTAGCTCTTTGGGTTATAGAAAAAATAACAAAAAGGTTGATAGGACAACAATGAATTCAAGATTTTGAGTTTGAGCATTCTTTCCTGTCTCAGAGAAGCAACGAAGGACTTTGTGCCTTTACAGACACTTTGCTTCTTTTCTTATCTATATTATATTGTTCTTTCTTTTCAAGTTAATTTGTAACAAAGAAATTGTAAGAATTATTTCTGCTCTATGTTTAAAATTCTTTCTAAAAAAGTGGAAAAGAATAACATGTCTTAAAAAAAGAGGATAAGATGGTGTACCGCCCATGTTAGAATAGGAGTTAGAAATTTGTATCTTATTTTAGTAGAATAGAGTAGAAAATCACAGGGGGAGCCTTTCCTTAATAATTAGGAGAGATTTAATCTTGTGTTGTTTTGGTTGAAACCACAATTTTGTAAACTCTTCTTGAGTTGACAAAATTTTCAACCAACACCTTGTCAGTGTTGGTGTCTTGGTTAGAATTGCCTTGTTAGGTGTCATGTGATATTTTACATGATCTGTATGTTGGGATGCCTTTTGGATTGTGTTTATCCTCATGTTATACCTCCATCACAATCTAATGTGCCCAATTTCAACTCATTCATTGAAGCCATTATAAACAATCTAGCTCAAAGTGTTTCATCCTTACAATGACAATTGGCTTAATTAACCCAATCCAAATTCAATGTTCCCACATGTGACATGGCTAGCCCACTCTATGATGACATTGTTTATGTTATTGCTCCTCAATACATGGATGTTCCCGATTAAGAATTACACGATAGAAAAGATGACCCCCAAACTTATGTGAAAACATTTCAAACATCATATAGTGACTTCTCTCATGATCAGTGTTATCAATAAAATGTGCACCCTTGTTGAACTAAGTTCAACCATCCACTAAAACATGGGAATTAATTAATAAACTAAGCCAAATTACTGGATAATTGTTGGGAAAAGAGAAGAGGAAACTAAAAATGATTCTTCAAACTTGAAATGTATTCTATACTAACTAGGTGATTCACCAAAAAAAATGATTTACAGTCCTATGCCTTGTTGATTAAAACTTACAATGACCCGATAGAGCCATGTGCTTTGCACAAAATATGATTTTCAACACTTCATACATCAACATTTCATAGGGAGGATATTTTGCTATGTTTTCCTTAGAAGGAAAAATGATATTTTCACAACTATAGCAACTATAAAAGATTGTTCACAGCCTATGACCTGCATGAAAGTACTAAAACCTATTCACGTGTTTGCATCCTGGACATATTTTGAGGTTTCAAGGATAAAACACATAAAATTATCCTCAGAAACTAATTTAAATACTTGAAAACAACCACATATAATGGTATAAAATGATTCAAACTAACACATAGAAGTGACACAAGGTATAAGAATTGAATGAAATTGTATTCTATTGAAAACTATATTACAAAGCTAAAACAGTCATGAAAGTGACTGATTTATTGAGTTAAAACTTGTTTCTATGCTTACAAAGGGCTAAAAAATGCAACAATGTTTTAACAAAAAAATAAGAACTAACTCAAAGAGTCCATGTCTGCATATTTAAGTAAAAGAGCATCATAAATTCTTGTATCATGTGTGATAGATTTTCCTTGAATGTTTGAAGAAGTCTCTAATTGTTGTTGCATGGATATAACTGAATTTGCCCCCAAAAAGGTCTTCAAACTGCTCAAAATGGTGTCTTCACTGCTTGAAACTGCCTTTTGACCATATCCTCATCCTTAAGTGGCCTTGAAGAAACACTAGATACTTGGAACTACCTTGAAAAAGTCTCCAAATTTCCCTATATCTGCTCAACTTTTGGACAACACATTAACCTACCCCTAGATGCTTGGTAGGTTGCCCCCATGCGCCCTATATTTTTCGTCTACCTTGATGAAGAACTTAAACAATCTCCTTGAAGGCTTGCAACCACAAAATAGCTACCTTGGGTTGGATAAAAAATAAGGCTTTCAAAACCAATCAGAAATGCGTCACAATAACTTCCAACTGGCCTTTAATACATCCACTACCCATAGGGGATACTTACACTTGTCAAAAGTTATCTTGTTTATTTTTTATTAAGTCCTTAAGATACCTTATTACTGCACTTCTCCTTTGTTTGAGCTAAGCTCTAGACAATAATGTCTTCCATTAATGGTGATTGTTGTTCCCATTTGCCTTTACTATCAAGGACAATCATATATATATCTTACCTGATCATGGAAATGTTATGATCTCCTCACGATACCGTGGCAAGCTAACTTACTTCAATGTAGTCTTTTGACATGCTCTTGGCCACATATACCATTTCAAGATTGTCCTATTTGACTATCTCAAGGCCATGTGGATTTTTTTTTTGTCATGACTATCTCTAAGAGTCTTAATCATTGTTTTCCTATGGATTTGAGATTGCAAAAATATTACTGTATTATGTCAATGTCCATGCTTTTTGACAGTGAATGGTTGCTCATCACTATGTTTGGTATCTAGTTGTCTCCAAAAGTCTGCTAATGATATATCATTTATATTTTGCTGCAACAATACCTTAAAGAAGGTTTTCAGAAACAAACTTCTAAGGGCTATTATGACTTTTGACTTCCTAAAGAAATCTGCTCCTATACTATTTGATCTTTGACTGATTCAAAATCACTCTTTGTTTCTCTAACAGATCTGAAACTCTTTGGGATTGTTATAGGTAGATTGTGTCTTTTATCACCATCTTCAAAATTATCACCTATATATTCAATACTTTCCTGCAATGTTTACTTTTATATTTCATGAATCTTTGTTTTTTCTTCAAAGAGAACTGTATCTAATTATTTCCTTTATCTTGAAGTTGCTCCTTGTGACAGAGAACTACGTTACAGATTCTAAAAGGCTCTAAACCTGATTTTAGATTTTTTTTAATCTATTTCCAACTCTATGGTTACCATATAACCGCCTCTTGATATTTTGGGGGCTATGACAAATATTTTAGTTGAGATGGCCTTCCTCATGATTGTGTTTTGCGAGTATGAACTGCTCATCTTGATCATCATCTCTCCTAAGTCTGGGGCTGCTCTATACCTCCATTGTCAAATATTTCTCTTTGAAGGAGCATGGACTTAGTATCATCTTTTCCCTACTTCTTTAGGTTGTTCTAGGGCTTTATGATTGTGATTTCATTTTTGTAGCTCACTATGATCAAGCTTTGTTTATTGTATTGAGATTGCTCTATATACTTGCTATGTAAACACCTTTATGAAGGTTGTCCTCTTGATTGTGTATACTTGAATGATGATAGGATCTCTATGAGATTTATGGCATACTTGATGGTCATTCATGGTTGCTTAGTCCTTTGGATGGCTATTGTGCATGTTCATAGACTACACTTATCTTTTCAAGTTATAGTATGTTCTTTCTCGATGTGGTCTGTTATCTCTTGACATCTTTTCCATGACAGTGGTGGTATCTTTATTTCTTTTAATAAATGTTATTTCACTTCTCTTATTTCACTATAGCTTGTGTTGTTATCTCCTCATACTATCTCAGTCCTAGGACTGCAATGGTGCTCTTCAATATGTATCTTTTATATTATCTTTGTACTTGTAATAGTATTGTCAAAGAACACTTCGATTGCCTTTTGTTGAGTCATGACCTATCTATATTCTATATTCTATTGTAAGGGTTGTCATTGAGTTGCTACCAACTTGTATCCCCTTATCTGCTATCTTCACTAGACTATTGAAATTATCCTTGTTTAGACATTGAATGTTATTACTATCTTTTGGTAACTGGTGATGACTACATTGGTGATGAGATCTATGGCAATTTGTGCTATTTCATGGCATCAATTTATTCAATCTCCTTTTTGCCATAATGATGTGACTGTCTATTGGCTTGAGACTCTACTCTTAGTTCTTTTTCAATACTTTAGTCTGTGTTTTGTCCTTAAAGCTTTCACTTGATTTAATATGATACCTAGTGTTTTGTAGGCTTGATTCCATTGTCATGATGGCAATTTGTTGTTCTAAAGGATGGAGAATCCCATGTGACTGTGCTTCATTTTAGTGCTCATGGAATCATTGTCTTCCTTTGGAACAACATAGACCCTTTTTCATTGTCATTACCTCAAGGGTTTGCTTTTCCAACTCATACATTGAATCACTCACACTCCTTGGATCCAAACCCCTTACTTCATATTTACCATGATTTATCTTCTTTTTATTGTCACTGTGACATGACTAGCAACAAAATGTCATCTCATTTTATCTCCTTCAAGAAATATCTACTGGCCTTTTTTTGTTTGATGATTATTCTTTATCTTTACATTTGTTGTTTATTCATGAACAACAAATTATTATCTTTAAAGCATATTATTGAATCATCACAACCAACTCAATGTCTTTCATACTTAAACAATAATGACCTTGGCAATAGTAAGATTGTTTTACATTCCCTTATGAAAATATAGAGAACTCTATATGCATCTAATAGTCCAAAATCCTTTCCAAACCTTCCTCTTATAATTGATGCTCAATATTCACTATAATCAAGTTGTTAGGCAATGATGGAAACCTCTCAAGAACACGCACATGAAATGACACTAAAATGGCTATTAGCATACCTGGCATCTAGGAAAATTTACACATAGGCCTACAATGTGGGCACTTTTCCTTTATTCTCTGCAACATCGTCAAAATCCCAAACAATAATACATTTTTATCATGGTGAAAAATGGTAGATGACTATTTCAAATCTCCTTCCAATGTGCCATGAATATCTCTTTGACAACTGAAACGTGCCCTATCTTTTGGCCATGCTCTGCAACGTGCCCTATTTCATCCATAAAATTTGTAGCATGTTATTTGTTTTCCCACAATGTGGAAGAAGACTTTCTTTCCTTAATAATAAATGTTTTAATGCCATGAAAATAGAAACCCTAATAGGTGTGCAACCTAGAGACCTTTTTTAATAAAATACTTTTCCTTTAACATCCTTCAAAATATGAAATTGATTCATCCCCCTAAAACTCAATGTGGCCCTTAACCTTTTACCATTTGAAATTAAAACTTTGAATTCATGCCCACAACAAGAGAAAGCTAGAAACATGAAAAATGCTTGAGAGGAGATATAAAATGAAGACCTCACTTAGTAAAGAGAAATGAATACATGACTATGCAATACATTGAGCAACTTAAACAAATTATGCATCTCATGCTGCAATGACCAAAAATGGACAACACGTAGACTTATGGCAAAACTATTTACTTGTACCTTTAGAGATAAGGATTTATAATGGTAATGTTCCTTGTCTCCTCAATCAATTAATTCTTTTCAACAATTGTCTAATGCATTTGTGCAAATTTTTCAAAACAATATTTATCTTCAAACTAATTTAACTAATTTTATGTATTGTAAGCAAGGATTTAAAGAAAAAGTGTCTGGTTTCATTAGTAGATATAAACATTTGCATGCACAAATTTCGTATCTTGTTTTTGATAGTGATGTTTAAATAATTTTCATTAGTGATTTATAAAAGGATATTAGAGGTAAGTTTTTGTTTCTGATTCTCACTCTTTCAAACATCTATGCATAGTGTTTCATAATTATTAGCTTCGAGTGAGTCAATTTGAATCCTCCTCATCAATGGATCTAGTTGATAAGAATGAGAGTACTCAACATCAATCATCTCCAAAGTTATAAAAAAAACTAATAACTTCATCAAGATCAACAACAATTCCTCCAATCACATTGATACACAAGTGGTAGCAACAACTTTAGGTGTGGCCCCTTTATCATCAATCTTTACATGTTGCAACTTTACCCCTCTTTCTACATCATTGTATAGTATCATACTTTGATTAATTAATTCTAATGAATATTTCTCCCATCAAAGCCATAGATACCTCTAAGCCTTTAGTAACTTCCTTTGACCCTAAATCCTTTTGCCAATACCATCATCAACCTAGCCATGATACTAAGAAGTGCTATAGGTTCAAGAATGTGATCTAAGACCGTTTTGATTGCAACACTTTAATTATGGAGGTGATAAAGGAAATAAATTCGCGACACATCCTAATCAAAACTTGCAAATCTTTACCAATTCTTTGCCTTCTCATTCTACGAGTCTCATTGAGCATAAAACTTAAATTTATATAGCTCCTAATGATATGTGTGTAGAGGCCAAAAATTTTATGAACCTCATTAAGAAATCCAAGCCTAAGAATGAAGCTTGCATTACCTTTGACTCACGAGAAACTATTGATGCACTTGATGGACCATTATACATTACTGGAAAAATTAAAGGAAAGCTCTCACGATTAGTGCTCATTGATCTAGTAAGTATGGTGAATGTTATCACTAAAGAACACCTTTATACTCAACAATTTTATCAAGCTACTTATGAGAAATCTGATGTTATTGTTAATTTTGTTTTGTCACAATGGCCTAATATTTCCCTAGTGTAGTCATTAGAATGGCTTTATTAATTTTAGTCTTTGTTCATAAGTAAAAAATGTTTCATGTGAAGACTTAAATGTAAACAAGGAAAAAAAAATATTTTGTTTGCATTTTGCTTTCTTTTACATTCAAAGCTTCTCCTTGATTTTTAAAGTACATAGAATCATGAGTCCTAGGGTTTACTTTATTATTGTTGGTTGAGTCTCCGTATTTGGCACAAAAATAGGTGCCTTGCTTCTTTGGGTCTTACACATGTTGCATCCATCAAACATAGATTTAGGGCACATTCAAGAAAATCCTTAACATCATTCCATGTTGAAGAGAAACAATGCACATTACAGGGAATTGCAAGTTTGAAGATGAAATGTGGTGTCCAATTAGCAGTCATTTGTTTTCATTTTTACCCACATTGTTGGATCCATGTTTTTGTCCCCATTCTTTGCCAGGTATGCCTTTACTTATGCCATATTTTGTTGAAGATTTAATTATTGGAAAGTGAAGGGGGTTTCAGATTTTGAGTTAAATAAAACACGACAATGTCTTGACAATATAAGTATACCATTACAGTATGTTGATTGTGACAAAACTTGGACAAATCATAGTTAGTAGTGATTGTAAATGGAAACAAAGCACAAGTGAAAGTAATGAACCATAAAGGGACCATGATAACATTCTCACAAAGGATAATATGTTTTCAAGAAGAGGACAATCATGATTTGAGCATGATATCAATGGCATAATAGAGTTGGGAGAGCATTCAATACAACAACAACTTATAAATGACAAAGATTAAACTTTCATTGTAGATCAAGAGACCCACAAATATTGAAGTTGGCAATGTTCACAAAGCTCCTCTCAAGTGCAAAGTGATGAATGAGATTGATTTTTTGCAATTATTTGAGATCTTACTCATTCTGATTGTATTTTACCAAAAGAACTCAAAACATAAGCTATTATGATGTGCGTAAAGGTTATTGCAGCAACAAGACCCCAACTTGCTTATAAGAGGAGGAAAAGAAAAAAAATGAAGTATTACATTGTTGAAGGGATAAATGATAGTGTAGAAATAGGAGCATGGAGATAGATAATGTTCCTAGTATATATGTGATGCATGCATGGAGAAAAATATACCTAAGAGGATCTTCTAATGTTTCAATGGCAGAGCATCATGAAGTAAGTATTGCTAGTTTTCTTTGAAGAATATGGCAATGGCTATCTTGTGGAGATAAGACATTACCTTTAGTGACCAAGATCTCATGGATAAGAGCCACAAAGTTTCAATGTTATGTTGATAATATAGAACCATGGAAAGGCACACCAAGCAAGAACAAAGCATAATCATAATGAAAGGTAGTTGGCAGTGATTCTTGAACCTTGGTGAGAGCATGCTAAGATAGTCATGAAAGGAGTAATTAATAAGGCATTATTATGATAGTAATAGACACATTACAAGACCTTCAACGATGACAAATTCTAGAATGATGGTCATGAGGAGACAAAAACATAGTCCTGACTAATATCTAGTCTTAAAAGGATGCATACATAGTGATACAATGACAATTCCTAATAAAGCATTATGACAGTATGCCAATAGAAGATGAAAGAGATGATAGTTCCATGTTAATGATAACAGTCATATGTTGAGAAGAAACATGACATTCCATTAGCATGGTAGCAAAAGAATAGCCAAGGTCTAACTAGAAGCCAAATGAATCATAGATGACAAGGAATTGAGGACAAAGATACACCTGTAGCAAAATCATTTGGCCTATTGAAGATCTCACAATAATAAGCCCAATGTGATAGTGTAAGAGGTAAAACATTCAAGAACCAAAGAAATTATTGATATTCATATCCAAAGCCAAGGGTAATAATATGTTAGTGGAAGATAGTCACACAATCTAATTCCTATTTGAACATACAATAGATGGTGAGGATACAACATCATCTAATAGTGGCACTCTGTAAAGCATGAATAATAGTCTAAAGAATGCCAAGCTAATGACACGCATGTAGGAATAATGAGGACAAAAAAATTTCTATTGACACCCATTACATGGCTACTCAACTATTAGTGGCACAAACATGAAAGGTTTGCTCATCATCTTGAGATCACACCTTTGTGAGTATCCAAGAGTACATGACATAAGTGACCAAGAGGTTGTCATAGGACAGAATATTGAAAATTTTCAAGTTCTAGAAGCCATGTGAGTAAAGAGATAGCATTGAGGAAATCCTTATCCTATGCCATCCAGGGAGTTCTAATGCTTTCAAACTTTCTTTTTAAATATCCTATAACTTTAGAAACTAGTGGACTAGTTCATCAAAGAGGAGTAAGATTATAGGAGTTGGTGAGATAACATAGGATAGGTAGAGGGCATCTAGAAAGAGATTTGTGTGTTATCCAGACAATAGAGAAAATTTAGCAATAGTGGAAGATCTTTTCCAACCAATACCAAGAATATAGGGGTGGTTTTGACCAAGTTTACAACATATTACAAGCACTTAGGAGCTTCTTAAAGTCTCTTAAGTGTATGGATATGGTCAAAGGGTAGTTTAAAGAATTTGGAACACCTTTTGGAGCACTGTTCAAGGATTTTATGTTGGATATTGTCATGCATTTTTGCTGCTAGGATATGTTGTTGTCATTGATGTCAACATACTCCTATGTATTATGGAGGGAATAGCGCAGCTGGAGGGAAATTTAAATTATGTGAATGGAGGGAACAATGCGGCTGGTTCCTCTGGTTCTGTTGCCTCTACAGCTCAAGGATAACTTGTTTCTTTGGGATCTACGGTGGATGATGAGGATGGTCAAAAGGATGGGGACCCATAGCATTGAGCCCCTCCTCTTGACTTTAAAAATATTGATCAAATTTGGGCCTCGAGAACTTGAATGCTGAGTTGGAAAAGACGGCTGAAGTCAAGGTTCTCAAACCCTGGAACAACTTATTTGCAAACAAGCCCACTGGTAAATTGACTTTTCCCTCTGTGGAAGATATTTCTGATAGAAAGGTAGGTATATTAGCTATTGCAGTACCAAATGTGGTCATAGACCACAATATTTCTCTAATGGCTTTTTCTCTGGTGGGAAAATTTGTTGGACCAAGACCTAATATTGAAGTTGTTAGGTCTTTTGTAAAGAGAAAATGGAGGTTGAAAGGACAGGTTGATGTCTCAACCCTGTCAAGGGGTTTCTTTGTCTTTTCCTTCTTTTGTGGGGAAGATTTGGAAATGGCTCTGAGTGGAAGACCCTGGATGCTTGGGAAATCTTCTTTATCTTTAAGAAAATGGTCTCCAAAAATGGAGCTCAATGATTCCTTTTTTGAATATGCTCCAGTCTGGGTGTAGTTGCCTGGTTTGTCACTTGAATTTTGGTTGGAGGATGTGTTCTTAGGCATTGCTAATTACTTTGGGGATCTTGTGCCTATAGATTCTATGATAGAAGCATGAAAGAGACTGGTGTATGTGAGGATATGTGTTAATATCTCACAGAATATGGACCTTCCTAGTTCTATCGAAATAAATTCCAAGCTAGGTAAGTGGGAACAAGTTATAGAGTTTGAATCCCTCCCTTTTGTATGTTTTTCTTGTAAGAAAGCTAGACATTGGGCAAAGGCTTGTCCTAGTAACCCCAAGAATTCTCAGAAGCACAATAATCATGTCAAACAGATCTAGAAAGAGAAGATGAACAAAAATGAGGAGGGTAGATCGAAAGGAGGAATTGGACTTCCTAGTAACTCAAAAGATATAACAAAGGATGAAAGGAAAGCTAGTCCTTCCAAGGATACTCCTTAGAAGGAAGTCAGAAAGGATGAAGAGAATGTATTTGAAGTTAAAACAATCAATGGCTTTGAAGCTTTATAGATTCAAGAGGAAGAAAATGTAAGTATAGAAGAAATTCTTGAAGACGGTGAGATTGGCGACATAAATGAATCACAATATGAGTCTCCAAAAGATACTGAACATGAAATTAATAAAGTGTGTTAAAAGGACTCTGAAGGTCCAGATGTTATCATTGAAAAAAAAGACCTAGTTCAGATTGCCCTAGGTTAACCTTAATTCTCTATTCCAGAGTTTTGGAACTGATTTGCCCACCTCTTCTCAAAGAAAAGGAGAACCTTGGAATAGTAAGCAATCTGCATATAAAGATGAAGAAGATGAAAAGATATTAGGAGTGGGAAAAAATAAAAACAAGAGAACAAGTTGTTCTAATGGGGTTAAAACTAGAACCAGGTCTAATGCGGATATTGGTCTCTCCAAATCCCTACAGGGATGTAAAACTATGAAGTGGCATAGGGACTAGGAGAGAAAACAAAATATAGCTGATGGAAGGCAGCAAATCATTCAGGAATCCTGCTCCCAGGTTTCCAAATGAAGGTAATTTCCTAGAACATACGAGGCCTAAATGGTCTCCATAAACAGGATGTGCTTATGAATTTTATTAGAGATCATAAGCCAGACATTATCCTGGTTCAGGAAACTAAAATGAGTAAGGAAAAAGTTGAAAAATTAAAATTCTTTAAACAGGGGGTGTTTGTGGTAGTAGTTCTAATGGAACATCTAGTGGGGTTGCCATATTTTGGAATAAGAAAACTATTGATGGAGATCTAATTGATGAAGATGGTAATATCATTTCTATGAGAGTGAAATGCATTGTTGAAGGACAAGAATGGGTGGTCACCAACATTTATGCTCCAAACTCTAAAGCTACTAGGAGTAAGTTTTGGGATAAAATCTAGCAGAAAAGAGGGTTTTTTTCCAGGATGGTTGGCTTTTGATGGGAGATTTCAACACCCCTCTGTAAGAGATTGACAAATTTGGAGGAACTCAAGCTCAACTGGATAGCAGGATTGATCTTATGGAATTCATCAATGCCAATGCCCTCATTGATGTTGACATTTCTGGAGCCTCCTACACTTGGTCTAA